>NC_084502.1:14542298-14872298 GCF_024500385.1 Phyllopteryx taeniolatus | reverse complement strand
GGTCCAACAAACCTTTTAGGACTGTGCACTGTTCAAGAAGAGCACAGGGGGTGCCTCTGGAGTCACTAAAAGTTCTTTTTAACCAAGATTGTCTCGCTAGCCAACGTCTGCGTTGTCTTCATTGATGATTTGATGAGGGGGGTGAAAAGTGCCTTTTTGTCGCAGGGGTGTGATCAGAGGTGAGAGAGAAAGTACTGTAGGTCCAATTTAAAACAAGAAAAAAAAATGAGTAGTTCATTCGGAGCATTTTAAAATGGCTTTTTCTCTTGTTGATGCATGGTGCTTGTGGGCATGATTGTTCCCGTAGTTAAAAAAAGGGTTTCAGCCCAGCAAAAAATGTGATTGGGGGGGGGGGGGGGGGGGGGGGGGGGGGGAGAGAAAAAAAAAAAAAAAAAAAAAAAAAAAGCGCCGCCCCGTTGTTGTTATCCACCATCAAGAAAGAGGTGGTGGTGTGTTGATTAATGCTCATCAAACCTTTGGCTACACGCTCAAATGTCACTCGGAGTCGTCCCAAGATGGAGGCCAGCGTTCCTCCACTTGGATGAGAGCAGCTTATGCACTGGCTAAGTCAAGTTAGGGAAAAAACAAACAAACAAACAAACAAACAAAAACAAAAAAAACACTAAATAGGCTTTGGCGCAGAAAGGAGGCGATGCTCCGCCTTCCCTCCTTCCTCAGTCTCAGTTCATCCACTTCCGGCAGTTCCAGGCTCCGCAGTGGCACGGGATCTTGTGCTGGTCGTCCTCAAAGTCAAACTGGTAGTCGTATGTCAGCTGCAAAGCAAAACACGGAGGGTCACAACAAGTCGTCTGCAGCTTTACCCTAAAATGCAGTTGATAAAGTAGAGCACTTATGGAAAGTCGTTTGGGCATTTCCGTCCTCCATCTTCAGCTCAATGTTAAGAGTTCAAACGGAAAAGCCATCAAGCACTATTTCGACCAAAACTGAGCCACGCCTACGAGCAGACTCCCTATCAGAGCATCGTTCGACAGTGCATTTCAGAACCTTGCAAAACCAAATACTACATATGTGAAGCCTCCACTGTAACACACGTTGGGTTACAAGTGGGGTTACACAATTCAGCGCAACAGTAAAACAATTGTGTCCTACCAGTAATGCTTTTTTTTTTGGACAGTTTTGGCCTCTTAGTATGCAATTAAGCTTAAAGTGGCACTAAGCAGATATCTGTGTTTTGTTTCTAAATACATTCAATATATTTCAAGTGCTGAAAACGTATGCAAAGACTTATAACAGTATAGTGCTGAATTGTTGAGATATAGCTTAAGCATCTTTTTCACCGTTTGAATAGCTGGGATGGGCTCCAGGACCCTGGTGGAGCCCGCCCGCGACCCTAGTGAGGATAAGATAAGATGAATGAATGAATGAATGAATTTTCCTGACTTTGTGGGCAGGGCGTGTACTTTCTCGTGAGAGTTCCCTCCCCCAATATATAAGTACAAAGTGACGTCGCCTCGTTTGGCTATGTTGCTCGGTTGCGAGTTAGCTGTGCTTAGCTTCCATAACAAGGCCTATTTACCACTCCAGCTTGCACTTAGTAAGGTAACAATGGCTACACCCTGAAAATGCATATTTGCTGCATGCCTCAAGTTACAGAACAGCTCGGTGAAGTTTTTTTAAGCTCCCCCCAAAAAAATGAGGAAATAAAAAAGCGAATTGACTGTGTGAAGACACACGCAGCATACCTCCTCTCCTTTGGGGATCCTGCGACTGGAGATGATGATTATCTTGTCTTCTTTGTCAAATGTTACGACCTCAGCGACACAGTTGGGCGCGCAGGAGTGGTTGACGTAGCTGCACAAGAGAAGACAAGGGGAATATAAAACAACTCTTACTACAAACTCTTATTTGGAGAACTTTGTGTGAAAGTGAGAACAAGAACCAAATAATACTTTTTAAAGTTTCTTTTAAGTTTAAGTGGGTGTTTAAAGCGTGTGTGAGGGATAAATTGGGATTCACTGTAATGCAAAATGTCACTTAAAATGACTACCTCATTTTCTTGTTTGCTTACCGAGCTGGGCCACCAGTCAAAGTGGCATCAATCACCTGCTCGTTGTTGATGCGGAACATGTAGATACCACGATTCTAGGACAAAGAAAATAAAAGACTCAGGTGGATGGGCTTAAGTACAGACACGCAAACACCAAAGGTATGAAAAAGGTGACCAAAAAAATAAATAAATAAATAAACATTATAGGGGGGTTCTGGGGGTATCCCCCAGGCCCCGCAGAGAATCTGTTTGATTTTAACATAAAGTAAGTCATCTGGAGGTCTCTGAAGAGTACAATAAGGTAAAAAACTAATTTTACCCAGAAAAACTTTACATTTAAATTTGCACCGCTCAAGTACATGTTGATGTACAAATTTAAGCTTAAAATTAAATTTGCCTCATTTCTTTGCATTTTTGTTCTGGCCTCCAACTTGAGCCAGGCCCATCTCTACCTGCGGCTGATGCCTGCTTCAAGCTGTGCCACATGAATAGCATCCTTCTCTTTAAGCACTCTCATTCTGGAAAATAATTTATTAATTTACTTTATTTTTCACAATTACCAACTTCAAAGGCTAATCCCTAATGCATCCTTCCAGGAAAATATTAAGTATACAATATTTTTCTGGTTTTATTGTCCGTTTCTGAATTTGAAGTTAGTTCATTCTGTGTTGTGACATAATCCCTAGCATCGCTCTGTCACTTAATACATTTAACATTATCATCCGTTAACTAACTAATTAGATAATTGTAGGCGCGTTTCCTAATTAATACAAGATGTACTAGCGGATCAGCTCTTGTCGCCGATGTTACATGTGCTTCGCGGTTCTGCTGGGAACACAACCAGGGTCACGACCTGCAACCTGAAAATACAAAAGACCAGTGCAACAAATGCGAAACAGGCTGATCTGATGAGCAAAAATGTTGCTTAAACGTAAGAGTAGCAATAGAAGATGTTCGCTCCAGAAGTGGGTAGAGTAGCCAAATATTGTACTCAAGTAAGAGTACTGTTACTTGACAATAATGTGACTCAAGTAAAAAGTAGTCCTCCAAAAAATTTTGTAAAAAGTACACAGTGAAATTACGGTAATTTCTCATGTATAGTGCACCCCCCCAAAATGGACAAAAGTCAATAGTACGCATTATACATAGGTATAGGGGGAAATGAAAAAAAAACTATTTTATAAATGTATGCTGCCATCTAGAGGTTTTGAAAAAGCTGTACAGTTTCATTCCAATATGCCACCGCCACCTAGGTTATGAGAAAGGTGTACACTTTCATTCTACTATGCCACCGCCACCTAGAGGTTATGAAAAAGGTGTAGCCTACACTTTCATTCCAATATGACAGGGGTGTGTATGACTGCATATATGTACAGTTGTGCTCATAAGTTTACATACCCGAGCAGAACTTGTGAAATATTGTTTTTTTTAAATAATACTGATGACTGAACAACAACCATCATTAATTTCTTAATGGTTATGTTTTGTTTTGTTTAAATTATAATGCTTTTCTGAAATGCTTGACAGTGTAATTTGAATACCATTAAAATAAAATTCTGTGTGTTTCGCGTGGCCCTTCATGTTTTCTTTAAATAATTGTACCCATCTAACAAATTCTGCCTGGGTAATCAAACATATGAGCACAACTGTGTTTTCTCATTTACTAAATAAAAGTAGGGCTGTGAATTTCAAACTAAGAGCAAGTAAATAAAAGGAAACTATTATGCGTTTAAATAAAGTACTTAACTTCACAATAATTCTTTGAAAAAACTAATACAGATAATACTTCATGTTTTGATCATATGTATAGAAGTAAAAGCATGCATTGTAAAAATGCATTATACATACCGATAGGTGGAAGGGTTTTCCAGAATTTTGAGGTCAACTTTGGGGATGCGCATTATACACGAGAAATTACGGTACTCAAGTACTGAGTAAATAGTGAGTAACTTCTGATTTTTTTTTAATCCACACCATGAACGGCAAGTTAAAAAAAATGAAATAAATAAAATGTGAATGTGAAAATTCTGATGATGCTGTGTTTTTGCATGTGTGTATGCAGTCAAAACTACAACACATCTACAATTTACTGCACGGAGTTTTAGTGAGTTATAAGTGATCTAAAAGATCCACGTTTGGGCAGACAGTGCCAGACAAATACAATACATGAAAGCTGTTGTTTTTATTCGTTTAAATATAAACAAGAGTAGCGCGCCGCCTTCCCAAAATGTTGGCCACTTATTGGCACGACGATCAGCAGGTCTGGTTTATCGAGCGTTAATCCCGTTACGACGTTGCTTTGACCTCCCCCCCCCCGGGAAAAACTCATCGGATCTCTACGATTCACGTAAATGGCCTATTTTGAGTTCAAAATGACAAATTTCACCAAAAGGCGACTGATTTGCGTGTATGCAAGTAGAAGGGATTTTTGTTATTTGGTGGACTGTGGAGTCACAATATTGGTAGGTACATACCTGTAACTCGTAGATCTTCTCTCTGCGGTTTGCCACCTCATTGCGAATTACTGTGCCGATATATTCGATGACCATAGTGTGCTTCTCTAGATCTTTAGCAGCGTACAGACCCAGGCCCTGAATGCGAGAGCGAGCCAGGTACACATTGTTCTTCCACTCTGTCTTCAGGCGCCGATACTGCGAGGACTTTGAGTGGACAAACTGCTTGCTGTATGGCGTGTTCATCTCACAGGTGAAGGTGCTCTGGTAGGCCTTGGACACACTAGTGCTGTTCAAAGTATGAGGCCTGAGGACAGACGACAAAACTGTCTGAGCCAGTTTACAAAAAAAAAGGTGCTGGCCATTTGAAGATGGGAGATTAATTATCAATCCAGGCAGCAGGGTGGAGCACCTGTTGAGCACATCTGCCTCAAAGTCATTATTCTGAATTCGAATCTCTGTATGGAGTCTGCACGTTCACCGTGTGCTGGCATGGGTTTTCTTCTGGTACTCCGGGTTACTCTCACATTCCAAAAACATGCATGTTAGGTTCATTGAAGAATAAATTGTCCATAGGTGTGAATCTGAGTTTTGTTTTTATTTTTTATTTTATTGATTTATTTTTTTAAATCGGTCTAGTTTTGCCCTGTGATTTGCCCATGGTGTACCTTGCTTAGGCCTGTCACAATAATTACTACATCGATTTATCGTTCGATAAATAAAATGGACATGATAGTCGGTCGGTGCACGGATTACACAGTGAGCTGACAGAGTTGGACGGCTGTGTCATTAGCCGCTAGTGGGCTCATAGAATGTTGGCGGACCAATACACTCTTGCTGGTGCTCCGTCCAATACTCCACAGCCTTGGTCCATTTGCAGCACGAAGATTCACACAACAGAGACACTTAAGGGAAAGTTCCACCGCGGCAAAGTCATTTAAAACGTCACCGCCACTCTTCGAGTTGTTGTGTGTGTTAATCCCCAATTAACACAAATACGGGAAAGTTAACTGTTTATTAAGCATAACCTAAGTGGCCCACTTTATTCAGTCAGTAGTTGCCATGGAAGGGGCGGAACTTCCCACAGAAACAGTCACCATGGTTTCAAGAGTTAGATTATTGTAAACACTATCTGCCAGTCAAAGCAACGGCATGCTCCCGAATTAAAATAAAACGGTTCAAGTTTTAACGAACAAAAAGCACGACCGACGATCACTGATGTGTGCTTTTGTGTTTTTTTATGTGCCCTTGTGTGAGGCTTCTATAATATTAGCCGTGTGAACATCAGACGCACTGCACACGGCACCGCTGAGCGAAGCATAGGTCGGGCAAAATGAAAAGGGACGAGGAGAACTTTTCCGATCGTGTACACATTATGCGGACGAACACTATTGCAACACATTGCCTATTCTATTTTGGAGCTTGTGGATGATGAAAGGCTGACTTGTCACAAGGAGCATTAAGCTTTCCTTTGAATGCAACCAGTCGTCCTGTCCCTGCAGCTGAAAAACACCCCCACAGCATGATGCTGCCACCACCATGCTTCACTGTTGGGACTGTATTGGACAGGTGATGAGCAGTTCTTGTTTTTCTTCCCCACACATACCGCTTAGAATTAAGGCCAAAATGTTCTATCTTGGTCTCCTCACACCAGAGAATCTTATTTCTCACAATCTTGGAGTCCTTCAGGTATTTTTTAGCAAACTCCATGCAGGTTTTCATGTGTCTTGCACTGAGGAGAGGCTTCCGTTGGGCCACTCTGCCATAACGCCCTGACTGGTGGAGGGCTGCAGTGATGATTGACTTTCTAGAACTTTCTCCCATCTCCCTAGTGAATCTCTGGAGCTCAGCCTTAGTGATCTTTGGGTTCTTCTTTACCTCTCTCACCAAGGCTCTTCTCTCCCGATTGCTCAGTTTGGCCGGACGGGCAGCTCTAGGAAGGGTTCTGGTCGTCCCAAACGTCTTCCATTTAAGGATTATGGAGGCCACTGTGCTCTTAGGAACCTTTAGTACAGCAGAATATTTTTGTAACCTTGGCCAGATCTGTGTCTTGCCACAATTCTGTCTCTGTGCTCTTCAGGTCCTTTGACCTCATGATTCTCATTTGCTCAGACATGCACTGTGAGCTGCAGGTCTTATATAGACAGGTGGGTGGCTTTCCTAATCAAGTCCAATCAGTATAATCCAACACAGCTGGACTCCAATGAAGGTCTAGAACCGTCTCAAGGATGATCAGAAGAAATGGACACCACCAGAGTTAAATATATGAGTGTCACAGCGAAGGGTTTGAATACTTATGGCTGTGTGATTTCAGTTTTTTTGTTTTTTAATAAATCTGCAAAAATTTCAACTATTCCGTTTTTTTCTGTCAATATGGGGTGCTGTGTGTACATTCATGAGGGGAAAAAAGAACTTCAATGATTTTAGCAAATGGCTGCAAAGAGTGAAAAAATTAAAGGGGTCTGAATACTTTCCGTACGCACTGTACGATTTGTACGCTCTCAGGGCGAATTAAATTAAACAATGACTCTTGAGCGGTTGCTGGCTTCCCCCAAATGATCAGTTTTCATTTTTTAGTTTTTTTAAACCTGTCCTCTTCGGCTGTTAGGTCAAGCAGAATGGAGAATCTGTTTAAATGGAGATCAGTTTTCGTGTTATTTTACGTTCTTGAGAATTATATTAGCTAGCCTTCCACAAACAAAGCACAAAACGCTCTTAAATACAAGTTCAGAATGTTTAGTATGCAAAAGCACAGCAACGACAAGCCCTGCCAGTTGCAGTCTTTCTCGCTCTCCCTAATCAAGTGGCCGGCCTCACAGAAAAAACGGCTTGCTACTTGAAATCATCACGAAAGGAGGAAAAAAACAAGATAATGTTGTGTTGATGTAGTCTCCTTTCTTTAAAGGCGTTAGTAAAATGTCAACGATTGTGTCGTCTCTTGTAGTTTCGACCAAAGAATTAGCGAACCCCAGTGAGCTAACATTAAAAGCTATGCCAGCTACGCATGAGACGATCGGTCCATATTGAACTCAAGTATAGATGGGGATGAATATGTTTTCATGATGTGACTCAACTCGTTCGGCGAAGTTTTCAGTGTGCCTTAAGTGAATTGTAAATAATACAGTCAGCCGTAGAGATCAACGGACTGGAAGGGGCGGGGCAAGATCAGTCCTTAAAGCTGAAAGTGCGTGGCTTAACTCCTGTTGACTACAGCAAAGGTCAATATATATTTGATTGACAGGTGAAGGGCTTGTCGTCAAGGGACCAACAACAGTCTTGCAGCTCGAGGACGGGGCTTATTTTTCATGATTTCGCACACATAAACAACAACTATATTATCGTTGATCGTGGTAGTTTTTGGGGAAAATATATCTTCTTAAGAAAATTGTTATCGTGACAGGCCTAACCTCGCTCAAAGTCAGGTGGGATAGTGTGCAGCTCACCCTTGACACCTCTATCCTTTATTATTGTCTGTTTCCTCTCTTTGTGGAAATCTGCCTTTTCCTTGACAACTGTGCTATGTTTCTGTGGTTCTGTGTGGTTTGTAAAAAAAAAATTACAATATATTTTATATGCGCCTCAAAACCTGATGCAGGGTAACCGTTTTTCCATTGCAGCGCATCGGTAGATGTACAGTGCTCAATCGCTTGGTGCGCGGCAAACAGTCGCCAACTGTAATTTTTTCGCGATGGTCCATTTCAGTCGCAAACTGTCACTCGATGTGCAGCGTGCTTTTACATGCATGTTTTTCAGAATGTGGGAGGAAACCAGAGTACCTACAGAAAACCCACATAAGCAGAAAGAACATGCAAACTCCACACAGGGATGTCCAGAGCAAAAAGCTGAACCCATAAACTTCTGACTTTGAGCCCGACTAAACACTACCCACTGTGCTGCCGAACAGCAAACTAATTGGGTGAACGTAAATCAATTATGCCCCCCCCCCCCCCCCCCGAGAGGCTTCAAGACATGGCTTAAAAATGGAGAATAAATATCTAAAAATATTGTGCCTTACCTCTTGCACTGTGTAGGGACTTTGGGCTCCGAGCGAGCAGAACCTGTGGGATTGATCATGAGAGGGAGCTCCATCAGTGGGTGACGGCCATATCGGAACTGGTAGTTCTGGCAGTTCTCCACTCCAGGCAACTAAAATTCAAGAAAGGTGAGATAATCATGTTAAATGTCCTTTAACTTGAACCCAGTACTGCCACTATCCATCCATCTATTTTCTATGCCAATCATCCTCATTAGGGTCACAGATGAGCAGAGGCCTATCCCCGCTGACTTTGGGCGAGAAGCGGAGTACACCTGGGACTGGTTGCCAGCCAATCGAAGCGCACATATAGACAAAAAAACATTTAGACTCACATTCGCACCTGTGGCTCTTTAATGAATGCGGACTACCCGGAGAAACCTCACACAAGCATGGGGAGAACAAACTGCACAGAGTAAGGCTGAAGCTGAGATTTGAATCTCACAACTGTGAGGCAGACGTGATAACCACGAGAGCACCGTGCTACCGAATACGGCCATTAATCGAGTCAAATTCATGAGAGTGGCTATAAATTGTCGCACTTCCATGTGCATTTTTCTCTTACCGATTCAGTGATGCGCATTACAGCATGAATGGTGAGGCCGAACATCTCTTCTCCTTTGACATGTTCAGTGAACAACTTCAACATGGACGAATCATCTCGGAGTTTGGCAACCTTGTGAACCACCTGTTCCCAGATTCCTACCAACAAAACAGAGTCAACCTTTTCCGTCACTGTTAAGTTATTTTTTTAGAGGCAAAGAAAACACTGAGACACATGATAAACAGTAAGGAGAGTCTACAAGTCCAAGTCTTACCCTGCGGACTCATGTCACGGTACTGCAAATCCTCCATGCCATGTTCCAGAACACGCACCTCAAACAAGGGGCGGCCTTCGTCGTCGCTGATGCGGCAACGGTAGCGACAGCGCTTGTTGGGCACACGTGTGCTCCAGTAGATGCGCGTGGCCTCATAGCCGACAGGGAAGATGGCAGTAGGTGAGTGGAAGATGGCCATTTGGGAGGGTAGCAACTGACCGACGGCGTGAAAGATGAGACCGCCGACTCGGAAAAGGTGGATGCGGTCCCCTCGCTGCAAGATGCTGGCGATCTGCTTGACCTCGTCACGCTCAATGTAGACCCGCCGTAAAACAGCAAAAGAGGAAAGTTCATCTTCGCTGGGGCCCTTCAGTTTGTGCTGGGTGCACAACATGGTTTTGTCTTTGAAGAACATGCAGCGGGCGCGGATGGCACAAGCAAAGTGGTAGACGTTTGGGCAGCGCAGTCGGTTGCAACTGTTGGTCGCACCAGTTTTCTGGCAGCACGCACACATTGTACGCAATCCGCGACGCAGCGCCACCTCCACATTGATAAGCGCGCCGCCCTGCGTCTCATATACCTCAGTAGACCACAGGGCGCAGTTGAGGTGCACCCACAGGTCCACGTCAATGTTAAGCAAGCGGGCAGGCCCGTCCGTGGCGCCGTCACCCTCCTCATGGCAGAAACAGCATTTGCGTTTATCCCGTGGTAACCTGTCAGGTCGCAGAGTAATACGGAGACGCTCCATCAACTCAGATACCTCACGACTGCTTTCCTTCTTCGAGCCACCTTTACGTATCGAGATGACAATCTGCAGGCGCTTCCAGCGAATCCCCTTCCATTTTTTCACGTTGGGGAGTAAGACCTCATCAGGGGAGAGAGGCCTGCGTTGCTTTATGGCCTTTGGAGAGGACTCCAGTGGGCAGGGAGAATCTGTGATGAGAGGATCAGTGACCAATTCCTCCTCCTTGGCAGCAGGAGTCAGGTGATCTTCTGGGGCAGCAGCGGGATCGAGACCCGCAGGGTTAAATGCTGGATCAGTGGCCGTCTCTGGAGCAGAAACTGTCGACACGGTCACACCAACCCCTTCTGCAGGAGGAACACCATCCTGCTCAGGCTCTATCTTGATCTGGACAGAAGTGGGAGTGGCAGGCAATGGGGATGAGGGGGCTGACTTTTTGGAAGGTTTTGCCTCATGAGATGGAACTGGATCTGGGGAGGAAGGAAGTGGAGGGGATGGTGATGGAGGCAGTGATTCCTCCACTGGTATAATCGGAAGGTGGCGCACATCCAAGTCGTTTACATTGGTTGTGTAACAGTGCTGGACTGCTTTGCCTTCATTATCTTGGAATTCCTAAAAAAAAAATGCACACGACATATACAGCTCTGGAAACATAACAGTAACTCTACATTGCATCAAAGAGATCTTTAGCTGACCTGTTTTATCAGTGTCAGAATGTCCACTTGTTTCTTTAATGTGCAGCCTGGCAGAGACACATCAAATTGCCTTAACCACTCATCCTGACTGGATGCGGCATTGTCCTTAAGACAGACAACACCTGGAAGACACGGTTAGTCATAAATGATGAGATAATGAACAAGTAGGCTTGACTTTCTCTTTGTTACAATCAGCATAACGATAGTGTTCCCCCGCTGCATTGCAGTTCAGCATTTGCTACCTTGCTATACTGCTTTTTTTTTTTTAAGTGTTTTTTTTTTTTTATGGGTTTTTACAGTGTACTTACTGTAATGCCCTTGCATTTGGGAAATGAGAGCCAGTCACTGATGCACTTTTCAGCCATTTATTGACTATCGAGCACAGCTCACTTACACGCCGACATTAACATGCTACCCCAACTGGCCACGCCTCTTAAAGGCACATCCATGCACAGAGACACTACAATGCATGTATAGTATTTTCTATAAATTTTATGCTTGCAAGATTTTTTGTGTTCAAATATTGACAATGTGTTTAAAAAGTGTGTTTTAATAAGTTCAAGTGGGTTTCAAATGAGTTTAAAATGTTTGAAGAGTCGCTTTATATTGCAGATTTTCACCAATTGGGTGGGGGTCTGGAAATCGGGGGTTCATTGCACCAATTCTTACTACGTAAGGGAAAACATGAAACATCTTTTTGTGCACATACCTGACTGGACAGGCCCTTTCCCAGGATCATCCACTCCAGGCATGTCAAGGTTTTGGGAAGGGAAGGTCACCTCGTACGAACCTGGCATCCTTATTTTGAGCAGCTGGGCCATTGCCATCATCACATGGTTAAGTTTCTGGGAAAATATCAGGTTAGTTTTCAGTCAACTATGCATGTAGGAACAATAAAGTCAGAACAATTTGCAATAATCTTGTGGTGTAATACCTTAGCTGCCATGGAGGACAATGTGAAGGTAACAGCCACCTCGTTACTTTTGGCTTTATCCCAGTGATTAGATATAGAAACCACTCTTCCATCACCTGCTTCAAAGGGTTTGCTCTCCGAGAACACTAGCAGAGAAGAACATATGAAAGACTGTTTATTTATCCAGCTTGGATTTTACCATTCAAAAATCAGTATGACGTTGCAGTTAGAATTCACTGAAACTCAATATGGTGACAAATTAAAAGTCCCTCTAAAGTGAAAATAAATGTCTTCTAAATTATACACACTACAGAGAGGAGTGTTAACAACCCTGTCAAATTTGAATGATTACCCCCCCCCCCCACCCCTCAAAAAAATTTAAAATAAAATACAATTGCCAAGTATATCAAATCAAGCTTCAAAATCAAGATAAATCAAGGACGTCTCTCCGCTCTCAGACGCTGTGGGCATGTCTGCTGACTGTGCACTGCTCAGCTGTCAATCAAATACCACTTCAACGACCTGGAAAAATGGACGCTACTTCATCTAGCATCTTTCTCATGCCTACAGATGACTTGATGTTTGCGCCGCAAAAAGAAAAAACACCCACTTAAAGCCTTCTTTGGCTGGGATACTGTACTGCAGGGGTGCCAAAGTCAAATTCACGGTGGGCCAAAATAAAAAATTGGGACAACGCCACCGGCCAAACTCAATATTTAATGAAAAATCACTGCGATGTGCATGTTTCCCTTTTCTGCAGAAATGTAGCGTTAAAGTTTATCATTGACAACAAACTTAAATTTTGCTTAAACACTGAATCTGGAATAAACAAACTTTAATATTATAAACACGAGAAATCAAATTTGCGATAAAAGACATCAGTGGTATTTGTTTGTGGTTTTGTATTTAAATAGATAACATGAATTCTGCTGTCTCTTTATCTTCTATTTATCTATCTCCAACTACCTTTCTTTTTGATGTAAATCTTTTTTCAAAGGCCAACAACAAAACAATCCCAACAAATAAGAATGTCCTTCAATAAAAATTCAAACCTCAAACTATTGACAGTCACTGCCTCGGAGTTGATAAAGGGCATTAAAAAAAACAATTAAATTATGTTATATTCTTTGTTACAGCCACGTTGCTCCACACATGACAAAACAGATCTGTCTTTAATTTAGTAAACAGATAAGCTGCCTCCCACCTGTCTTGGAAGTTAACGGTTTTCCATCTTTAGTTTGGCCATCTTTGGGAAGGGGAAGTGTAAATTTGCTCGAGGAGACTGGTAGCATAGTTGCTAACGACTGCAACAGAAAGGGAAGGGGCGCTCGCCGGTCTAGAGTGATGGGCCAATACACTAGCAAAGCATTCTAGGATTTTTAATATTAGTGGCGCATGTGCTATATACTGTCGTGCCAGCTCTAATACACATTTAATATGGTCTTGCGGGCCAAATATAATTACATTGTGGGCCAAATCTGGCCCCCGGGCCTGAGTTTGACATATATGCTGTACTGTATATCCCATCAGGTAAATCGCTGGGCTTTTTCATGTCGTGACAATGAAGCGCCAAAGTGGTTGTGTCAGCACGAAGCCCCTGTCCACAAGCTGGCTGTCATCTCTGTCGCCTCCTCTCCATAACCACCACGCACTCAAGGCCAACAACGAGAGGCCTAAAAGAGCCATGCCAGCCCCAAGCCCTGGTCCACAAGCTGGCAGCTGTCAAGTCTGACCCGACCCCCCCTTTCTCCGTGACGTGCGCATACTCACGGCCGACAATGAGGCGCTCTTAAGTGGTCTTAATAGTGTTATTCTATACGAAAAATAGTGTCATGCTATACCTCCACAAACAGAGTACAAAGTAGTTCTCAGTCTTGAATGTTTTCGTCTCAAAAAATTTATATTTAGAAACAAATCTCTTAATTCACTCTGCAGGGACTTTTTATGGTGAACAGGTTTATGCCAAAAATTGCCTGTTTTTACCTGGGATAGCCGTGCGAGGAATGACAGGAATTATGGGGGATATTGCTCTCTCCGTCTCCTCCTCCTTTGGCTCCTGCAGACGAGGGAAACGTGGAGTTTCCTCTCCAACGTTACTCTCAGGAGAGGATGCTGGAATGATGCTTTCTGGAGCATCCTCATCATCACTCTCCATCCTGCAAGACGACATCCAAATTTGTTTAGCTTCAGAGCAAAGAAATGAGTGACATAACGTCAAAGAATCCCTGCTGTACCTGATGTCCTCATTCTGGTTATGTGGTGGAGTGGGAAGCGCTGCAAGAATGTCAACACTCTTTGTCTCCTCTGTAACCGCTTCTGCACAAACAAGTACAGAACATTTAGAAGCAGAGATTTTGGACAATTATTGAACATGAATGCCAATTTGATGCTGTCATTATTTACCTATTGGTTTGTTTTTTAACTCTGCATTTTTCTGACCCCGAGAGAGTTCCTCCCCAGGAGTCACTCCATTGAGCAGCTTGTGCTGTACAGAAGGCGGAGGTGTCGGTGGCAGGGAAGATGGAGGTGTTGGTGGGTTGCTGAGGTTGCTCTGTAAAGGTAGATAATTCCCTTTGATGAACATCCAAAAATAAATGACACAGTGCACAGACTTCACCTTGGCTTTCTTTACCTTCGTGAGTAACTGAGAATAGTAGTCTGGGATATTGTCGAGCATTGCATTTCCAAAGGATCCTTTGAGCTGGGCTTTTCCATTGGCTGGGCTGCTCCCAAAAGGGGCAAACAGATCCAGGCTAGCTGTGATGGAAGGTTCCATCAAGGGCAGCAGAGACAGACCCTGGAAATATATATATAATTAAAATTAGTACCCATTGTGGAATCAATCAATTGAGGAATGTGTGTGTATTACAGGTAACAATTACCTGTTTTAGTTGCTTTATGAGCGCTTCAGTACTTTTTCCAACTTCTTCCTTCTTAGTCTTCTTCCGTACATTAAGCCCCCGGTCTCCAGGTGCTTTATTAGTGCGCTTTGGCTTTTGTGCTGGAGCCCTTTTACTTATAGACTGCAAATCCTGAGTGTGTCAACAAAATAATACAAATCAACTTAATTCTCCACAGAAGAACTCTGTGATGGAAAATAAATAAATAAAATCTTACCTCCATATTTCGAGGAGTCCCTTGAAGTTTTTGTTCCAGCATTGCAAGTTTGCTGTTGATATGGCCATTTATCTCATTGTGGATGCCTTCAGGGGGCCTCTGGGCTGCAAGCTGAAGGTTCTTCGTTCTCAAGAGTTTCTGGAGCAATTGTTGTCCAGTTTCAGATCTGGTGTCATCTGTATGAATAAATGTAGTGTTGCTCCCAGAAGAAACCATGTCAGCTGTCGCTTCTCGCTTTATAGCATCAGAATGGGCATCTCCTGCACCATCACAATGTACCTCCCTTGGCTCCTGTTTAATGTTCTGCAGCGTCAACTTGCATAGATCTCCTTCTGTAGAGCCATGCGGTGGGTGAGGAGCATGGCTTTCTGCAACTTGTGGAGACTGTTGCTGGACATTCAATCCTGTACGAGGACCATTTGGAATCAGTGGGGTTGTAGAAGATGTTTCACTGACCGATGTCTGCGATTCTATTTTCAGCCCCGGACAGTCAAGCGGAGTCTTGGTTCCCGGTGACCTGAGCGGAGACGCCTTGACTTGACTGTATGGACTTCCCCTTCCAGCTCTATTGTCAGCTAACGAAGGTGAAGAGACATGGGATGGGAGCGGGGAGGCTGGGTGGGTAGGGCTCATGCCAAAAGGACCTCTTGGAGAATATGCATGAGAAGGGGATCCCTGCATGCGGATTGCTGCAGCTGCCATCATTGCCTGCTGCTGGTGCTGGTTAGGAGTGGGTGGATGCATCCCTACTGCTTGGTTCAGCGGGTGTCTGAGATCACCAGGTTGCGTGGGTAACGACTGACGTGGTGATGTGGGCCTGATCATACGGCCGTGGTCCATAGGAGCTCGTGGTAGTGGTAATTGTCCTCTCATAACCTGATGTTGTATTGCCTCTCCTATTTGCGGTTGCCCTGGAACCATCATTCCCTGCTGAAGTTGAGAACCACTCTGTTGCTGAGTGCACATACCTACAGGCTTCCCCATGGCTCCATATGGCATATGTTGCCCTTCCATTCTTGGCATTTGGTTTCCAGCATGTGGCACCTGTCCTGGTAACATGTGATGTCTCATCTGACTTTGTTGTTGACCCATTGGCATCCGCAGCATTGGTCCCTGGTGGAGCTGCCTCTGGGCAATCATAGCTTGGATGTGTTGTAGTTGTTGATTTGGGGGAAGATTGCGTAGCTGTGGATTTTGAGCAATGATAGCCTGGACCTGGAGGTTGATAGGGGTGCGTATAGGAGCAGGTGGAACCCCAGGCCTCTGTGCCATCATGCCTTGCTGCTGAGCTCTAATCCTGCCCATCATGGCCTGCTGTTTTTGCTGTTGTGCAATGAGGGTGAGCTGTTGAGGATTATTAACTACAACAGACTGTTGCTGGCCAATATTCTGTTGCTGGATGTTGGGATCTCGAGATTGCTGCATGACATGAACCGTTTGTAGTCGCTGTTGTTGCTGCTGCTGGGCTAAGAAATCCAGAGATTTCCCTTCTTCTTTAATCGCCATCGAAGTGGGCTTGTCAGTGCTACCTGAATCTTGCCTCTGTAGAGCAGTTGATTGGATTTGTGGATTTACAACAAGACTGGATTGTTGGTCGGGAAGTGATGGTTGTTGCTGCATATAACCCTGGTCTTGGTGCTGCTGATGAACTTGCTGTCGCCCCAAATCAGGTTGCTGATCATTTGCAGGGCCCACATGGGTCATATGATTGGGTGTGGAGGGTCCACTAAGCTGTGGTGGGGTTCTGGTATTAGGGCTGAGAAGGTCACCCTCTTTAGTCTCTACTATTTGACTATCTGTAGCTCCTAATGGCTGAGGTGTCGTACTGCCTGTCGAAGGGGAAGAGCCCATTTGTGGCGTAGACGGTTGGGAAAGTCTTCCTTGCTCTTGGCTGGGTTGAATCGTCAATGGGGTTGGTTGCCTTTGTTGTGCCAACGGTTGCTGCTGAAGTTGAGCAAAAGTCTTTGGGACATTCTGCTGCTGCTGTTGTTGCTGCTGCTGCTGCTGAGAAGCAAGCATGCGTTTTGCCGCCAGAATGTTCTGTTGTTGTTGTTGTTGTTGAGCCATCTGGCCCTGGGGACCCCTGAGGACAGGATGGCCTGGAGATACAATAATTCCCTGCTGACCCATCATTGGAGCCCTCTGTTGTTGTTGTGTAATTGGCTGGTTCCCAGTTAACCTTGGTTGAGATGCCCCCTTGGCTTGAGCCTGGTTATTGGGCTGGCCAGCACTAAAGTTCTGTAGTGGTGGAGCCACAGACTGACCTGCACCCATTACTTGTGGGACCTGAGCTATGCTCTGCTGATTCACCTGACTGGCTAACATCTCCTGTTGAAGATTTGCCTGCTGCTGGGACATGAGTGGGTTCCCCATCAAACTAGGCTGTGGCTGAGTTATTAAGGCTGACTGTTGATTTTGTTGTTGCTGCTGGCCCATCATCGCTTGCTGTTGCTGCTGGAGCTTTGCCATGTGCATCCTATGTTGAAGTTGTCTTTCTTGGAGAAGCCTGGGGTCAGCATTCTGCATTCCTGCCGGCCCCTGTGGGAAGTATCCTGTTGGAGCACCAGGGGGACATGTGGGCCTAGAACCATTGACTCCAAGAGCGACGGGAAGCTGGGGTTGGGGTCTTCCAATGAAAGGCTGACCTTGGGGCATCCGAACAGGCATTCCACCTTGTGGAACCATACCGGGGTGCTGGGTAATGACTTGAGTTCCCTGTTGCCCCATTATCATCTGGCCAGGTAATTTGGGAAGCATGTGAGGTGCGGTTCCCTGTGCAGAATGTCCAGGAGCAAGAAGACCTGGACCTTGCTGCTGCTTGCTTCTATACTCTGCAATGAGATTGGTATGCTCCTTCTGCTGCTTCCGTACCTAAAGCAAAACAAATATTTATAGAGTTTTTAAGCCAAATTGCATTTTCCTGTGTTGATAAACTTACATTTTAACAGCTACAATGATGTTACCCTGATTCAGATAATAATGGATGAATGGGTGATATTTTTAAAGCCACATACCTGGTCAAGCTGTTTCTGAATTTTGCTCTGTTCTTCTGTGACCAACTTGAGTTTCTCAGCATCTGACTCAGCAAACTCCCTGCCAGCTTTCTTTGCAGTGCGTTGCTTAGCACACAGTGCCTTGCGTGATTTTCGATGGACTCCAATTTGTTCTTCCAAGAATTTTAACTGCATTTGGAGTAACTGCTGAGTGTGAACAAGCCATTCCTCATACTGGTGCTGTTCTGAATTATCTGTGACAGGAAAATTACCTTAGACATCTACACGGGAGATGCATGAGCAAGATACCAACAGGAAGATAGGAGCGTTACAAATTAATTAATGCATTTGTTATTGTCAGGACATACTGATGATTCCTTGAACAAACGGAGGAGGGTTTGGTCTCGACTGGGTCGGCTCACTGGTTTCTCCATCCTGAACACAAAAATATATTAAAATGGTCATATAAAATAACATATTAAATATATCCCTTCCCCTGAAGTAAGTGCTTACTTTTGGAGGCCCTGATGAAATTTGACCTGGATCTGTGCCTGAAGCAGATGAAAGTCTTTGAGCAAGCAGAGAAACCTGTTGCCTGAAAAGAAAGCAAAACATATACAAAAGGTATGACAACATTGCTATAACAATATCAACACATAAACCAGTTGTCTATAGAGTACAAAGCTTTGTTATGTAGTAGTGTTTAGTTCCGGTTTCTATATCGGTACAATGACAACACAACAAATTACGAATACAAATACTTATACATTTTTTAGTACCTGTTGATGCCAGACGGCACAACCATGGGTTCCTGTGCCAACACTCTTTTGATACCTTTAAGAGCCACCATCTTTGCCTTGGCAATGGGATCCATTATGTCATCAGTAGCAAATTTGTCTAAATCTGGAATACAAGACCAACACAATATCAGGTGATATAGTGTGGAAAAACTAGTGTTCGGGAATAATTACAGATAAAAGCCATAGTGGTAACCTTTGTCTGGGAAGAAATTGTTGGCCAGAGGTGACTGTTTCACCACAGGTTGCTGCGGTGGATGATTGATGATTCCTGGTTGCCCCATTCTCACCATGGCTTGCTGCTGGCTCAAGGCCATGTGAGGTGAGGGTGCCACTGCACTTCCCAAAAGTCTTTGTTGATGCTGCAACATGTGTGGAGCACGAGGTACCATGCCGGGCCGAGTCATCACTGCTTGGGATGGTGAACGGTGGTGGTCTTGCGGCAACATTAACGGCCCGGGTGCCTGTGGGTTTGACTGTTGACTTGGAACACAAGGAAAATGAGGAGCCATGCCTCCCTGGTGAAGAGAGCTGAGCTGTTGCTGCTTCTGCTGCTCCTTCTTTTCATGTTCCAAAAGATCTTGTATCAGGAGAGGCAGCTCACCATCTAATGAGCTTTCTACCTTCGCCAAATCCACAGCAACAGAGTGCTGTCCTCCAACATCAGGCAGGTCAAGTGCATCGTCACAAATATCTGCATGCGCAGCAGCTGTAGGAAAAGGCAAGGGACCATCCTGGCCTTGTAGTGGGTATGAAAGTCCCCCTAATCGAACAGAACTGAGGGAAGCTGGCTGGTGTTCTTGCTGTGCAGGCATGGCCGAAGGTGTGGTTCGACCAAGAAGCAGAGAGACGGCCTCTACCATTTCATCTTTTACAGTAGCCTGTCCTGACAGGAGCTGAGGGGTGAGTGTTTCTCTCTTTACTTTGGAGTTACCAGCTGTGCTAGGGGAGGGTGGCATTTGGGTGGATGACCTGCCTGGTGAGGCTGGTGTTGTTGAGAGGGACTTCTGCCCAGACGCCAACTTGGGTTTTTCTTCTACTTTAATGTGTGCAGACCCAGAGGCTGATGAAGGGGTTTCACTTTCTGCTTCTACTAAACGCAGCTGGTCTGAAAAGCCATCCTTGGGGTCTCCTTGGTCTAGTTCAGGGTCAGTATAAGCCAGCAGGTCAAATTCATCACTATTCAGCAAATCATCAAGATGTGGATCATTAGTTTCCAGGTTGTCCAGGTTTCCCAATTCATCATCTCCTTTGTCTGGGTCCAAGTCAAGAGCTAAATCTTCTTCATCCTCCACACCTGCATCTCCTGGCGCATCTGCAAGGCCTTCAAGATCAGGCTCTGGTAGTGCCTGATTGTGTTCTACCACAGCAGCTTGGTTCTGTTCTGTGACAATACTCGATTGTGACAGGTGTCGATGTCCAGAGCCAGCAGTGTTGGAAGTCAAAGCTCCTGCTTGGGGCTGGTGTGCTCCTGGGACTGCAGGCTGCGGAGGTAATAAAGATGACAGTTCACTCTGCTGTAATCCGAACTGTGAGTTAATGCCCCCATCTGACGGAATAGCACTAGTATGCGGTATGGGATGCTGCTGGACATAAGGTGCTGGCATCTCTTGTGGGGCAAAGAGACGTTGTCTGGGCTGAGGTCCACGAGGCATAAACTGGGGTCTAAGTGGTAACCTCTGTGAGTTGTGTCTTAATTCGATAAACTGTGGTGGGGGTCCTTGGCCAATTGGTTGCATATTCTCTCCTCCATGTCCTGGTATCATGGGGTGAGGGTGACCCACAACTTCCATACCCTGGATGTTGACAGCATTGGTGAGATTGTGCCTTAAGGCCATAGCCTCCATGCCAGGGTGGGGGAATCTCCTTGGTCCTGGAGCATGCCACTGAGGAGGGAATGGTGGGCGAGGAAACATGCCCTGAGGCTTTGTGGAGCCTTGTGGCCTGAGGGATAGATGAATACAAAAGATAGGAAAGATGAAATGGCGTGAACTAGCTCATGCAATATGTCATAAAACCACAGACTTAATGCAAAATTATCTTCCATTAGTAAGAGAAATTTATTTTTATTTTCTTTTATTTTTTTTTAAATCACTCCTTGTTTAGCCATTCTCAACAGTTACAATATGTACAGCCAAATTACAATTTTTCCCTGATAATGATAGAACATATGTTTGTATCATTCTGACTAGTTCTAATCAATTTTAATATCTAAATGATAGCTTGGAGGCATACCTAAGTGTACTAGGATCCATGATGGAAGGGGTTCCTGTGGATGGTGGGGAAATGAGCTTGTCGTCCATGCCACTTGCAATCACAGGGATCTTTCCCATAGTAGAGGCCTGAGCGCCAGCAGTTGTAACAGCAACACGATCCTAATCAAACAAACCAAAAGGAAGCACAGTATGTTGGACTTGACATTTGTCACAATCAAACTGTGTCACAGGTAACAACAACCCACCACTGTTTTGACTTGCTGCCCTCTGGAAGGTGCTACTGGTCCATCAGGACCAGAACGAACAGACTCAGAGACTGCTTCTTCGCACAAGTAATCACTGCTCTGAACTCACAATAACACCAACTCATTCCATATTGCTGCTTATTTTTTTACATTCCTGACTCTGCTGCTATTTTACATATGTGTGGTTTACTGCCTTTCATTTTTCTAATATCTTTTTTTTTTTGTTGTATTTTCAAAACAAACTTGGAGTTGCGCCCCAAATTCCTTGCACCATACAATGACAATAAAGGCTTTTCTATACTACTGAAGTAGATTTTGGGGGTAAGTGTAACAAGTATTTCTTGGCAGAAGAAGCAGCAAATACTGTTCTAACAGTGAGGAGTCATTCCATTCAGATTATGTTGTCAAAAGAGAGTTTTAATGAGGAAAGAGATTGAGGGTAAACTGTTATATTATCATGTTTTTGGTTCTCTGATTTGACTCCGGACCGAAGCAGAAAATGAAACATTGTTTTGCATCACACTGTACATTTAACATTGGATTATGGAATTACTGGAGATACACAAACAGGATTTCATTTAAATCCATTGATATTGAGTACAACCTAACTGCTATTAACAATGTTTCTCTTTTCTTTATGCTTGAATGCAGATCTGCAAAATTGCCTTCAACAGTTGTCAAGATGAGTTTTATGATACATTACTGAATATGTGTACAGGGAACATATTTGCAGTTCAGAATTTGCAAATTTGAATATTCACATCATTTTTTGTGGGGGGCGCTTAGCCTCTGTTATTTCCTGAAAAACTCGCCAATTCGTTTTTTTGTGCTCAGGCCAAAGCAATATAAGTATTACTTTGCCACCATCCTGTGGAATCTTTGTGCCAAGGAACTATGTTGAGACAAACGTGCTCTGCTGCCATCTTGTGGCATCGATAAGCAATTCTAAACATTTTAGGAGGGTCCCTATCCTCCACAAAAAAGGGGGTTCTCTGTACCTGTGGATAAGGTGGTGGTGCTCTGTGTATCTTGTCTTGTTGAAATGCACCCATCTCTCCTCCTGGCCATCCAGGAGATGGGTTTCCCACAGCGGCTGCAGCTGCCTCCTTTTCTTGTCTCATAGTGTTCCGTTGCATTTGTTGTCTTATTAGAAATTCCCTCAGTCTCTGACGCTAAAAACAAGACATGGATTAAAAACCAAAACTAAAATATATTTATAAAAGCTTATTATTTGTGCTATATTTTAATACCTGTCTGTGCTTCTCCAGCTCAGAGGGACTCAGGCCCACTAGTGCAGGGTCTTGCACTGCTGACACATCAGGCATTTCTTGAGTGCCCGGCAAGGATGGGGGATGAGGTTCATCTTGAGGGCGGACAGCTGCCAGTTCTTGGGATCCAGAAGGAGGTATCAGTCGAGAGCTGTAGCTGTCTGCAACAGTAGTCTGCTGTGTTTGGGGCTGGGGCAGCGGTGGCTGTGGCTGACCTGGTGCCTGCTGTTGGGATATCTGAATTGTTCCTGTGCTAGGGCTGAATGAAGGCGGGGGTGCTAAGGGTTTGCAAGAAAGAGGATCCCTGATGGGACTACTGTTGGAATGCAACTGAGGTGATTGATTTGAATTAGGTGAGCTTTTGAAACTTGTAGTTCCATCTGATGCAGCAGATGTGGGGCGAGGTGGTTTGTGGATAGTCATGAAAGGGTCTCTAGATTGTGGCCTTGAAGAAGGCTGAGAACAGTGATCTGGGGACTGGAAACGTGGGGTTACAGGAGACTGTGCAGAGTAGGCATCATTGGAGAGCCCTCCAGGAGTGAGGGGAGACTGACAACTGCCCTGGGATTGCGGGCTGGAGGGAACTCTCAAGCACAAATCCTGTTGAATTACAGGGTGTCTCTGGGGTCCAAGAGAACAACCATCACCAGACTGCAACTTGGGAGTTAGTGGAGACTGAATGTGGTGGTCAGAGAAAGGGTGTGAGGGAGACTGTCTGTATCCTTCAGAGGGGTGGCTTGGGGAGGCTCCAGGATGAAGCACTCCACCGTCCCCTTGGTGCATTCGTGGTGTCATAGGTGCTTTAAATAACCCATCCCCAGACTCAAGCATCCCAGCAGGGGAGCCAGTGGCAAGATCAGGTCTTCCGACAGGAGTGGAGCGAGGAGAAGGTGCACTCATATCACCCCTATACTGGCTGGCAGGTGAGGATGTAACTGAGGGTACTGGGGATGAACCGTATTCTGTCTGTAGAGTTCTTTGAGGGTCTCCGTAGTGTGTGTTATGGGGTGGCGAGAAAATGGGTGACTCAATCCCTATTCCAGCGCTTCTTGAATGAGGACTTTGTAGAGGTGTAAGGGACTCTTGAGAGCCTTGCTGAGATTGTGATAAATGACCCTGTTGATGCTGTAACTGTGATCTGAAATAGGGGTCAACCTGCTGAGCCCGTCGGGAGGCTACTGAAGTCCCTGGTTGTGTGTCAAAGGGGCCAAGACTAGCTGGCCGTCCCTGAGGAGGACCCTGTGGGCCGGAAGCAGAATAACCTGAGGAGGAAGCCTGTATGGGGCTAGCCCCAGCATAGGATAGAGGCGTTGGTGGGTGTGAGTGAGAACGGGGTGACTGAGGGGGGATCTTGGCAAAAGGATCGGTACGGATTTCAGCTGATCCTGGGGTCTTTGCAATACCATCTGAGAAAAAGACAGAGGAAGATCCTGAATCTGGGGGGAAAGGAAACGGGCTTTCTGCCGAGCTTGGGTGAGACGAGATGGACGTAGATCTGGAAGGCGGGGGAATCTGGATGTGTAAACTCGGTCTTTCCCCTTTAACACGCACTGGCTCCATCTTAACTGGCCTGCACACCTGACTCTCTGCCTGCTATGAGATTAAAAAGGAGAAATGACTGAGAAAATATTACAATTACCGTACTTTTTTTTTTGCAACTTTCACTTGCCATCACTAATAGAAGTTTTAACTCACCTTCTGTGCCTTGTTGATCCTCTGAGCTGCTCGGTTGTCTTTGGCCTTTTGCTATTGAAATAAAAATATATGTTACAGAAAATTAAACGCAATTAATTGGCTGTTACAAATATCTGTCAGTCTTTTTATCCACTCAACAATAAACCGGGAAGGAAAAAAGGAATACATTTTGCTCCAATTGCTCTGGCTACAACAATCACTATAAAAAATCCAATACAATATAAATGTCTTTTTCCTGTTGATAAAAATGAGGACCTACCAGATAAGGAACCTTGTCAGCTGCTGACACTTTTCTCCAGATCTTCATGATTTGCTTACAGCGGTTCGCCCAGTCTGGGAAAGGGCAAGATTTGCAACTTATGTCTAACATGTAACAAAACAACAATTGAACAATGTTCATCAAATGATAATAGACTTCCACACACACCTGGGTAGTCCTGCTTGAGAGTGGGAAAGTTGCTATTGGCGTAAAGCACGGGCGAAATGGTTGATAACTCTCCCAGCTCCTCATCTTTCTCCCATCGCTGGAGACTGCGCTGATTGTAGGACAGTCCATCACCTTCTGCCTCAGTGGGGGTTGGTGGGGATGAAGGAGTCGCTGGGGTGGAGGGAGTAGCCCAGGGACTCTCCTCGCCACCATTTGGACTGAAAAGCCCTCCTTTGTCCCTGAACACAGTTTAAGAGACTAAAGGCTTACACATTTCATCGTCTGAAGCAATCCATTCTCATAATAAAAAAATAACATACAAAGACAAATTACATGCATTGTCAGTGGCAGAATTGAGCTATGCCATGCTAAATAAGAAATGTAGCACTTCCTACCGCATGTCAAAGAATGACGACTGAGAGAGGGCAGGGAAAGCATCCATAACTCCAGCTGAAGGTAGAGACCCTACAAAAGATGCATATCTCAACTTCAACCTCACATCGAACTTCACTTACTCTATGGGAGGCATCATATTCTACACACCTGAGAGGATAGCTCTTTGTGGCAGAGCACTACAATTGAGTTCTCCCTTATTGCCCTCTGAGATGGGCTTCATACCCTCCAAGGTGGAGCCTTCTGACACTCCCAGAACCTTCCTGAAAAACTGCTCAGAATCCTGATTCTCTACTCCTTGTGGAAGACCTGATATGCAAGGAAAAACATCAACACCTCTGAAACATTTGCTTTTGTGCACAGTTAAGTCCAAGGTGTCATCTGCAAGCGTTACCTTCACTTTTTTCTCCATCAAAGTCATGAGGATCGGTTGACCCCAGGTCCTTCAGTGTTGAGGATGGTGCACAGACTTCTGAAATATAAATTTGCATGTTAATGTTAATAAAATTACCTTCACACCAAAGCAATTCATTTTTGGAAGTCTCTAGTAACTAACCTGCACCTTCTCCCTGAGCCTGCGGGGCCTCGCCCCTCTCTTGCTTGAGATGATGCACCATACGATCCTTGGCCTCAGCTAGTGAGGAGTATAAAAGTTACACATGAATGCTTAGCAAACAGTCAACTTGTTTGTAGTTACGGTACGCGTCAAAGTTTAAGTAGTTTTTCTTACTTTCTGGGGATGGAGTTTTGAACACCGGTGGTGCTGGTAATGAGGGTTGAAGAAGGCATACAGCTGGCCTCTGCCCAGGGGTTGTCATTACAGCCTTCTTACTCAAATCTATAAGTGTCTTTCCAAAAAAAGCCTCCTGCATTAAAAAACAAGTGTAGCATATAAGAATGTTATAGTAGTCTATTGTCCCACAAATGTTTAATTCAGCTATACAGAGACAGACAAACAAACCTGGAGATACGGTGGAAACATGTCCTCAAGTTTGCTCTTCTTTCTTCCTCGACGTTTCTTGGCCTGCTCCTCGCCCTCCAATGGTTTAGGATCCATGATGTTATCTGTGTCAGGATGGGGTCCTACGCACAACAATTAAAATATTCACAAAATAAAAACATAGTAGTAGAATGATGCTCAGATACATCCATTCTCTGTATTGCTTATTCTCACTATGGTTAGGGGTGTGCCAGAGCCTACCTTTTTGGCTTGTAGGAGGAAACCTGATTACCGGAGAAAACCCACGCAAACACAGTGACGACCTCAGAACTGTGAGGTGGACATGCTAACTAGTCATCCACCATACCGCTCAGATACATAACATTTAAAAAATTCTAATGGACATGCCATCACTTGTCTTTGCTTGCTGTATAATACGATGTCGTCTTTTGTACAATTTCAAGCTGCAACGCTGGTAAATGCGATAATAGCACTACTAGATGGATAATGAACTGCAGTGTCCCATGATGAATGGTTAGTGGCTAGTCATGGATTTTTATTTTAAACATGAAATGTTAAAGTGGAACTATTATGGAAAACTGCTTTCAGACATGCAAACACCAAAGGAATGAAAAAGGTGGCCCAAAAAAAAACATTTTAGAGGGGTCCTGGGGGGATCCCCCGAGCCCCTGCAGAGAATTTTTTTGATTTTAACATAAATTAAGCAATCTGGAAGACTCGAAAGAGTACAATAAGGCAAAAAAAAAACAAACAAAAAAAACAAAAGGGCAGGTGGAAAGCGGTCGCTCATTTTTATGAGACAGAACCGCCCGCTCAAAACCGGCCAAGAGACGAGAGGCTAGAGAGGGAGATACTTAATCTTTAGGGAATTTTGACAAAAGCATGTCACAGAAATGTTATTAAGACAGGCAGGAACTGGCATTTTAAGGCATATGTCTTCTTTCAATAAAAATGGTCATCCATTCTTGTTACTGACCCTCTTCGATGGTTCTCTCTATTGGCTGCCCATCTAAAGTAGTCTCTCCAGCCAGCTGGGCAAAAAACTCTTTCTTCAACCGTGTATGACACTTCCTTTGTCGCACCATGAATCCTCCAATTCCTAATGCAATGAATTCATACATTATCCACAAATTACTTGCAAAATATGATTTTCGAATAATGCAAGCTCACCAGGCCTGTAGGGTTTCCGTTTTCGTTTTTTACCATCTTCCGCATCGTCTGCTACCCCTTTGAGAACATCACATTCAGCCATGCCATCTGTGCCTCCATCAACACCACCTTCTCTGTCAGGGCTTCCAGGGTTCTCAATCTTAGCATCGCAGTCCATAGACTCCCCGCAGACTAAATAGGATAAAATTAAGTTTGAAAACAGCAGCGCATTTACAACACAAATATCGCTGCTCAGAAGCCAATAGATAGGCAGAAAATGTGCCAACCTTTTCCCTCTTCTCCTTCCCCCTCCTCCCTCACATCCATTCCATCAGGGCCTCCTTCACAACACAAGGTACCAAGGCGAGAGCGTCGCTGTCGTCTCTTAAGCAAGGGAGACATGGAGATAGACCGCAGCAGGGACATTCCCGATTCAGTCAGCCATACACCCTCTAACCGGTAGAACTGTGGTTCTGTAAAGTTCATGAGGTAAAGGTGAATTTAAAAAGACAAATTGAGCATAGAAAACACTGAAAAATGCCCAAAATGTCACTAACCTGGCTCTTTGATCCTTATTGAAGCCATAATGGCCGACTCAACTAGTGAAGAAACGGGTATATAAAAAATAATAATTAAAATCATGTATTACAAACCCCTATTCCAATGAAGCTGGCACATTAGGTCAAACGTAAAAAAACAATGATTTGCAAATCCTTTTCAACCTATATTCAATTGAATACACTATAAAGACTATTTTATGTTCAAATGTGTTGCAGGGATCAAATCCAAAATAAGTGAATATTTCCCCCCAAAAAGTTTATCAGTTTAAACAAATATCCTGTCTTTGTACTGTATTCAACTGAATAAAGGTTCACAAGAATATGTTAATCATTGCATTCAGTTTTTATTTACATTTCACACAATGTACAAACTTTATTGGAATTGGGCTTTATAATTTCATACAGTAAAATTCCATTAATTGTTTGGCATTTATTTATGGTCGTAACTCACCGACAGGTTTGGGAACATACGGGCTGCATGATGTACATGCAAAGCCCTCATCAGATGCTTGCTCCACTTCATCCTCAGTGTATAAACTCTCACAGACAGCATGCACCCATCTTCTCAGGCACACAGAAATGAATAGCGATATGACATTCAGAATAAATTAAACACCACAGTAATTCATGACATATAACATATATTCCCTCAAAAACATCATTAGCTCCTGTCTAATAAATATTTCATTTGATTTTTTTCATGTATGTAGTTCTCATGAACCCACCGATCGCAGTGTTGACACTGTAGGAGTAGCTCCTCCTCCATGAAGTTCTCTCTGCATACTGGACAGGTGACAAGGCTGGCACAGGGGCCACAGTGAGTGTAGTTATTCTGCCACTCGCAGTGGAAACCTGGCGAGTTGGAACCGCATTGTACACAGCACACACACCTTCAAAGTAGAGAAGCAGACATTACCAAATTATCAACCTATATAAAAGATTTTAAAAAAAAGACAATGTATGCCAATGTGAGTGGGTAACAGTTGCTTGCCAGTAAAATGAGAGTTGGGCCTCTGAATAACTAACGCAAGGTCTGTTTTACATAATATGCAAATATCCAGGAATTAATTTCCATTTGACCCCATTCAAAGATGCAAGGATGAACAAAGCTTTCAAATATTTTTTTTTTCCTTTACCATTTGCATTTCCAACCTCCCTTGGGCACTGTGTGCAGGGGCGGGTCCAAGCAATACGTGTGGTAGCTAACATCACAGTCATCACACAGCAGCAGACGGGAAGGGTCCGAAGCCTTTCCACATACTTCACACACAATACATTCCAAACAGCGCCAGCCCTTTCGCAGCATCGTCTTTGTAATCTACAGAAAATATCAAGTTTAGTCTAGCTCTTATTATAAAGGATTTTGGTTTATAACGATGGAAAAAAAAAAAAAAAGTATATTAAAAGGGTAACATTGTACTTACTTTGCTGTTCACACAGTAAGGATGGTAACATTGAGCACACTGAGCACAAGCCAATAACTGCCCCTCTGCACCCTTTCCAAAGCTGCCACATACAACGCACATATCCTGAAACACGGAACAGAATGGGAGAAAGAAAAAACAGATGCATTTAACAGTGACACATATTAGAAAATATAAATTACTGCATTTAAATCAACGTGCTATACCTGGAGCAAAACAAATTTATCAGTGTTTGAAAAAAGAACCACTGTGTTCTGCATGGTGTCATCTTCCTCATCGTCGTCCTCCTTACTTATTCCAGAGTCTGTAGTCATGCTTAGCTGCGGACAAACAAAAAGTAAACAAAGCAGAAATAAAAGTGAGTTTTATTCTTTATTGGTTGCTATTAACCAAATGTCTTGGGTGTATGCAAAATTCATCTCACCAAGAAGGCATCAATGCAAGAGGCCATGGCTTTGAGGCGAGACCTACCACCACGTCCTCTCCCTCCTCCTCGTGGTCTACGCTTCCCAGGGAAACTATTACTTCGACCCTGATAAAAGTACAGTAAGTCAGGTTTATCGCATTGTCAACTTAAACAAAAGGTGTTTTAAGAATGACCACTGACCTGTTTGACCCTTGAGCGGCCAGGGGATCCCCTGCGCTTGACCTTTTCTGTGTGACTACCGAGTGGTTCGAATGGCAGTGAGTCATCCGTTTCAGAGCGGCCAAGCTCCATGGAGAGGTGAGGATCCACTTCTCCAGGAGAGCCCAGGAAGCCACTGCTACTCTCGTCTTCGTGGCTCATATTGGAAAGCTCTTCCAACAGCAAATCCGGTTTAACGTCGTGCTCCTGTGGTTCCTCCTTTATGTCCATATTGTGTCCTTCTCTTCTCATTAGCTCATCATCATCCTCTTCATCCTCCTCTTCAGAGTGAGGTAGTAGCCTCTCCTCCATGTTGACAGCAGAGGCTTCATCTTGTGTGTCTGGTGGTAAAAGATGATAATGTGCCTGGCATGGACTCGTATCCTGCTCATCAGAGAGGGGTACATGCTCCCCTTTCTCTACAGATGCTAGCGAGGGCAGCAACTTTGACAGGCTCTTACTGAATGATTCTGCACTTTGGATACCACCAGAATCAGCCTTTACAAACACTGCTGATTCAAGCCGGTCGACAGGAGGAGGCGTCTCCTGCTTCTCCACCTCCATATGTTCAGGGCCCTCCAGTGTTGCTTCTACTTTAGGATTTTGAGACAGCCTCTCAGCAGTAGAATCTTGCGACTCAGCTCGGATCACTTGGTTGACTGCCTCTTCTGCTCTCCTGTCATCAGCAGGTAAACAAGGGGCACCCTGTTTGGTCGAGCATTCTTCAGCTAGGATTAAGGAATGAGTGTTATTTCTTTAATCACTTACAAATCTTTCATTAGTTACAGCACACTTTGTGTCCATGTAGAAATATGTAGGTCAACAGTTGGTCGTCCTACCTGGAGACTCAAATGGTCTGGTAGATCCCTCTGAAGTACAGCCTTCTTTTTGTATCTTCAGCTCCTCCCTCGAGAATCTGTCACCTACATCTGCTGTCTCAACAATGGTAGCTTCCGTACCTATTGAGAGAACTAGACTTTACACCGATCTGATCGGCTTGATCGGTATCGGCCGCTGCCTAGCATTTTATACAGATCGGGTGATCAGCTTTAATGTCACAATTCGCCGGGCCGATCAATGACGCTCTGTAAAAGACATTGCTCCTCGGTGCTGTCGTGTATGTTTGAATCCAAATGCTAGTTTATTTTTAGCCTTGTCACGTTTTGTACTGTAAACACCTGATGACCAATAAAGTATTTTTTTTTATCTTGGCGGTGAAAAAACATGTCGACTGTGTACGACTTTTTTGCGTTGTCTGAGACAGACAACACAAAAGCCATTTGCAATCTGTGCAAAACTGAAATACCTCGTGGGGAAACGTCATCTAAATGCTTAAATACAACAAATTTGATCAGGCACCTGAAGAATCTACACAAGGAGGAGTATGGCGCATTCAAGCAATGCAGCATGGAAAAGGAAAAGGCAACAACCAAACAGACGATGATGCAAACAACGCTAGACAACACCCGTCCATATACCCGGCCGGGACAGTGAGAAGGTTAGAGTTGGCATGTCATTAACAGTATTTATTAATGCAAAGTAATTTAACTACATTAAAGTAATTTAACTACAATAAGTTCGCACCCATTATTTCAGTTTCAAGTAATAATGGTTTGACCTGACTGAACTTTACACTTATGTCAATGCCCAAACCTTGAATGCCCCCTAGAGGTCATTGATGTTTTACCTTTTGTCTAAAATGCTAGAGAATATTTTTGAAGATACTCAGTATACAGTACACAAGCATATACAGTAAATGAAAAAGTCATTTAAATAGACATATTGCTCCATCTTTTGATCAGATCAGTGATCTTTTTTTTTTTTTTTTTTTTTTTTTTTAAACTCGCTGATCAGTGATTAGCCCTAAAAATCCTGATCGTGTAAACCCTAGGGAGATGTGGTTTAACTTGCATGTTGTCACACAGATGTTTATTTATATATACCCAGACCACTTCTACTGCTGTGACTCATTTCTCTCTCATGTTGTGATTAGGGTTGCACTCCGTACCGGTACTAAAAAGTACTGTGGTACCTCACTGTCAAAAACTATGCAACCTATCCATCCATCCATATTCAAAACAGTTTAGCCTCACTAGTCATGGGTGTGCTGGAGCCTATTCCAGCTGACTTTGGGGAAAAGGCTGGCTACACCCAGAACTGGTCAGCAGCCAAATGCAGAAAACAATACAATACCACATTTTTTAACTACCGGTGCTAAAAAAAATAAATGCAGAGACATAACAGTCCATTGGTGTGTCTAAAGTGGGCGGTGCCTTTTTCAGCATGTGTGCAAGATGGAGAAATAAAATACAGAGACAAGAAATGGATAAAAACTTTCATGGACCTCGCACTTCTCGCAAAGAAATGAGGTACGCAGGGCTTTCTGGAATTATTTTGCCTACATGATTCACAGACAGTTCAACGCGACAGACATGGCAAAGCCTGTCTACGAGGCATGCTGTAAAGCTACTCGGACTAGAGCACATGGGAAAACTTCCGAAACGGCTAAACCACCTTGCTGACCGGCGTCCCGAATTATATCACAAAGTTAAAGAGCGACAGGTTAGCAAGTGACACATTTCAAAAAGTTTCCCACAAATAGAAGTCAAACAAGTGTGAATTATTTCGTGGTAAGTAATCTTGTTCCTGACTGGTTGCATTTGATGAGGCAATTAATAAATATGAATATCCAATAATAATGCACTGAACCAATCATGGGGCATAAATAGAACCATGCCAAGCTAAGTTGTCACACACAGCACATTACCAGAGAGACAACAGCATCTCTCTGCATTAATATTAATTTATGCAATTGCAATGCCTTGCCTTTAGTGAGGTTAGTACACAGTCATATCCATTACTGCAATACAGCTTCCACATTTACATGTAAAATGTGTGCAAACACACACGTTAAACAATAGTGCTAGGAAAAACGCATTCGCTGATCAAATTAATTCTCAAATTCCAATGAAAAATACGAATCCTGAATCAGAATTTTCACATTTGAATGAAAACGAATGAAATCATGTATTTTATTCTGAAAGGAGGTGCAATGAAGCGAAGTCATCCGGCCACCTGCTTTGCTTACTTCTGCTGCCATTTTGACTTAGTGCACATGCGCAGTTGTACAGTAGCCACTGTCGTATATCATGCACATCATGCTGCCGGCTACCCTGAGACGAGAATCTCTGCGGAACGAAGCGTCCGATGAGGAGAGCTGCACAAAATATTCATGGCATACTGAGACCGCAATACAGTTAGACTTTACACAAATGACGCACCTTTTCTACGTACACCTCTGTGCTCTATTGAGCAGTTTTTATTTTTTGATGAACTGTCCAAACAATAAAATCAGATTTTTTTTTAAAAAGAGACAGGAGCTCTAGTTTTTACAAGTGTATGTTTTGCGAACATGTATGTTAACATTTAGGCTATAAATCTCAGCAGCTGCGAGAATAATGTCATTTTTTTGTTTAATGTAGAAAGATCGAATATACAGTCCCACCAGAAAGTATTCACACCCCTTCACTTTTTCTACATTTTGCTGTTACAGACTTACTCTAAAGCTGATTTGAGTATAGTTTTCTTTTTAAAAAAATTACATAAAATATCCCATAATGACGAAGTAAAAACATTTTCATACAGTTTTGCAAATTTATGGAAAATGTAAACAAGTATTCACACCCTTCGCTGAAGCACCTTTGGCAGCAATCACAGCCTCGAGTCTTCTTGGATATGCTCTCTGACCTTGGCACACCTGTTTTGCATTTTCTCCCATTCTTCTCTACAGATCCTCTCAAGGTCAGTCAGGTTGGATGGGCAGCGTCGATGGACAGAAATTTTTAGGTCTTTCCAGAGATGTTCGATTGGATTCAAGTTCGGGCTCTGGCTGGGCCACTCGAGGACATTCACAGGCTGCTTCTGAAGCCACTCCTTTGTATCTTGGCTGTGTGCTTTGGGTCATTGTCGTGTTGGAAGGTAAATCGAAGCCCTAGTCTGAGTTCCAGAGCACTCTGGGTAAGTTCTCAAAAAATTTCTCTATATTTGGCAGCAGTCATCTTACCCTCTATGCAGACTAGTCGCCCAGTTCCTGCAGCAGAAAAACAACTCCACAGTGTGATGCTGCCACCACCATGCTTCACAGTATGGATGGTGTTTGCCAGGTGATGAACAGTGCCTCTTCTTCTCCAGATATGACGCTTAAAATTCACGCCAAAAAGTTAGATTTTGGTTTCATCAGACCAGAGAATTTTGTTTCTGCAGGTCTGAGAATCCTTGGTGCCTTTTGGCAAACTTCAAGCGGGCTGCCATGTGCCTTTCAGTGAGAAGAGGCTTCCGTCTGGCTTCTCTACCATAAAGGCCTGATTGGTGGAGTGTGTTAGCAATGGTTGACCTTCTGAATGGTTCTCCTATCTCTGCAAGGGAACACAAGAGCTCCGCCTTAGTGACCATAGGGTTCTTGTTCACTTCTCTAACCAAGGCCCTTCCCAAGTTCCTCAGCTTGGTTGGACAGCCAGATCTAGGATCTTCCATTTCCGAATAATTGAGCCCACAGTGCTTTTCAAGAACTTCAATGCTGCTGAAATTCTTTTTTATCCTTCTCCAGGTTTGTGCCTAGACACAATCCGGTCTCAGAGGTCTGCAGACAATTCCTTACACTTCATTGCCTTGTTTCTGCTCTGATATGCATTGTCAACTATGGGACCTTATTTAGACAGGTGTGTGCCATTTCAAATGATGTTCAATCAACTGAATTTACCACAGGTGGACTCCATTCAAGTTGTAGAAGCATCTCAAGGATGATCAGTGGAAATCAGATGCACCTGAGCTAAAGTTTGAGCGCCATAGCAAAGGGTGTGAATACTTATGTTTACATGTTTTATAAAATTTACACAAATGTCTGAAAATATGTTTTTACTTCGTTATTATGGGATATTTTATGGAGCCGTTTTTTTTTTTTTTTTTTTTTTAAAGAAAACTATACTCAAATCAGTTTTAGAGTAAGTCTGGAACAGCAAAATGTGGAAAATGTGAAGGGGTGCGAATACTTTCTGGTGATGTGGGGGTGTATATACAAATATATGTTAACTTGATTTAATATCCTCCACTACTTAATATTTTGAAACACAAAGATTTTGAAATTCCCTGTTTTGCCATTTATGATTCCACTGCTTTTACTGTTGTTTTAGGTTTTTGCCTTTGTATCATTTCAGTATCCAGGTACTTTCTACAGGTAAAGTATTGATGTCCAAATGTTGGCATTGTGACAACACTGGTTGTGATGGAGATTGACTAACCTAGGTCCATGGGTGTCACTTCTTCAGCTGTGGCGTCCGCTGACCCCATCTCTGATGTGCTTCCCTGGCCTTGTATAACATTTGTCTGCTCTTCCGTCATCATGTCAGCCTCCGTTTGGATTGTCATCTCCACCAACTGTATCTGCTCTTCAGTTTCATCCGCTACCTCTGAGGTTGATGTCTCTGCTGTGTATGCTTCGGTGAGACGCTCCTGCTGATGTCGATCCTCCTTACAAAGCAGGCAAATGCTGTTGACTTCTGGGAGCTCGCACTCTCTGTGCACCCACCTGAGACAAGAAAAGATCATAGAATATTTTACAATGAGGCCACATATGACTGAAACCCTTAGATGAACAGACTAACCTGTGGCACATGGTGCAGCATTGAAGAGCCACAGATGGGTGTGCAGCTTTGCCACATACGCCACACATGGAGCTGCGCACACGCTGACAGGCCTCGCACACAGCGTAGTTTTCAAACCACTGAGCCGAGCCTGGCAACACGAGTCCACGAATGCCACACTCCATACATACGCGACACCTCTGGGAAAATTCACATAACAGAGAGTAAATCAATTGATGAAAAAAGCATATGAACTTGACTGGAGAATGCTTTGTCAAGAAAGTGCCACATTCCAGGAAGGGTCCACTTTTAAAAGATGACGAATATGACTTACTCTGCATTTCCATGGATCTGTGGGGAGAGAATCCATGGCTGGCTGCAGACAGAAGGTGTGGTAGCCCTTATCACAGGCATCACATACTAACATTTTGGAGTCTTCACCTGGTTGTCTGGGGAATTGCAACATAAGGTAAATGAGCGAGATGGCAGTATTTACAAAAAGAATCAGAATCAGACACAGAAATGTCACCACAGCCTATTAAGCAAATCATGCAATTTTATTGTACTCACCTGCAAGTCTGGCACACTTTACACTCTGGGCATTGCCATCCTGCCCGCTGGATGGGCGTGGCCCCAATCTCTAAACAGGCTGCGTGATAATGTAGGCCACAACCCGTACAGAACAGCAAGTCTGTGAGTTCCCCTGCTGAGTCACACACTGCACACCAAGACTCTTCCCCTGCTGTGAAAGTCAAAAAATAGAATCATGTTGGGTTTGGTTCATTTTGCAGATCATGCTGCAAATGCTAGCAGCTAAAACAATGTCACTGCTAGGCAGTGGTCCTCAGGTCAATACTAAAACAATGCATTTGAACCCCGAATTTTTGATTCTCTCATATCTGAACACGTTAGGCGAAGTATGTATTTTTTCACAGGAAAGTGAGGCAATATGCTTAACAATCATAATTATCACACTTTGGAGATGCATTTTTTTGGCTGTGCAGTCATTTAATAAATTCAGATGGCTGCTTTTTCCCCAAATACTAGTCAAAAACCACCAAAGCAAAATTGCAAACATGTACCCTCTGTTAAATGGCTATGATAAGAAATTGAACAGTGTGCTTTTAGTGTCCATTTTCTTATATATATATATATATATATATATATATATATATATATATATTTTAAGCAAATGATCTGGAATACTGTAAGAGAGATAATAGCAGCAGTTTAACGGGAAATACAATCTAGAATTTTTATCAGAAATAACTGATGAGATGAGGAACTTGTCCTACAGTTGAACACGTTTTGTAATTATTTGTAGGAAAATGCATGATGTAATTGTGTTAGCAATCATGAAAAGATGTGTTTGGTGGTCTTACCTAACTCTTCTGCTTTGTCTATGTGGTGTGGACAGAGAAGGGCCAACTGCTTCATGGATTGGAAGGAGCCACTCGCTGCCGCACAGGGGAAGTGGTAAAAAACTGAACAGCCCTCAGCATGGCACCGAATAGTTGCACCAAGCCTTTTGCAGTATTCACAAAGCTGTAACAAACCAATAACAGATATCAATGTGTGTGACACTCCATCAAGGAAAATTTGTTATTCCCAACAACATCTAATCCATGTTATACAGTAGACTGATCACTGACCCGCTGTGTCCCTGAGATAACAGCCTTATCCACGTTCTCCAACCCGCCTTCATCCATTTGTTTCACTCCTTCTGACCACACCGCACACCAGTGATGAACCCAAAAACCGCCTGCATTTCAAATGGCATAATTCGGTCATCAAATCTTCAGGCAAATTTTTAGTCACATCAATTGCCTGTATTTTGTGACAGATCAAGATTTTACATAATTGTTGTGTGGGAATTAACCTGAGTCATCAAAGAGCGACGCCAGACAGGGGGTGTCCAAAAAGCCAATGGAAGACAACTCATCATTTCCAGGCTGTGGCAGAGGAGAAGCTGAAGGCTGGAGGTTTGCCGGTTCTGAAGTCGACCCCAAGTGTCTGAGTTCCCGTTGTCCATGAAGGCTGCGTTCCACACAGTTGCAAAGAGCACAAGCCTTCACGCTCTCTCTATTCAAAACACATGCACAAAGACTCAGTGTTTAAATCAATCACTGCAGTGGACGGTTATATTCGTCAACATAAAATCCAACCATTTAACGCCACCAACAAATATATTCGTCAAGTATATTTTTTTGGAACAGGGTCTCGCCCAGCTTGGCTGTGAGATTCGGGTTTGTAAACCACTGTAATGACTAACAGATCCCTGTAGATGGCGGCATTGCATCCCTTTGGATCGGAGATCAGCAGAGCTTTTGAGTAGAAGATAAAGATAAGGCGGTGAATCTCGGCTTGTCACATCCATTATGAGGGCGAGAAATGCAAACGCGTTTTAAGTCAGACAAATTTAGGCATCCCACACTCAAACAGAGTGTATGTGTCTATATAAGACATGCAAACACCAAAGGTATGAAAAAGATGACCAAAAAAAAAAAAACATTGTAAGGGGGGACTGGAGGGATCCCCGGGCCACCGCAGAGAATTCTTTTTGATTTTAACATAAATTAAGCTATCTGGAAGGCTCTGAAGAGTACAATAAGGCAAAATAAAAAAAAATTCTTCACGCAGAAAAACATTTATTTACACCGCTCAAGTACCTGTTTATGTACACATTTAAGTTAAAGTTTAAATTAAATTTGCCTCATTTCTTTGCTTTTTTTGTTTTTGCCTCCAACTTGAGCCAGGCCCATCTCTACCTGCACCTGTTGCCGACTTGAAGCTGTGCCACATGAATAGCATCCTCCTCTTTAAGCACTCTCATTCTGGAAAAGAATTGACTAAACTTGTTGTCTGTTTCATTTCATTCTTCACTATTACCAACTTCAAAGGCTAATCCCAAATGCATCCTCCAGGAAAATATTAAGTACAATATTTTTCTGTTTTTATTGGCCATTACTGAATTTGAAGTTCATTAGTTCATTCTGTGTTGTGACATAATACCCAACATCGCTCCGTCGCTTAATACATTTAACATTAACATCAGTAAACTAATTAGATAATTGTAGGCGCGTTTCCCAATTAATACAAGATGTACTAGCGGATCACCTCTTGTCGCCGATGTTACGTGTGCTTTGCGGTTCTGCTGGGACCACAACCAGGGCCACGACCCGCAGCACCTCAACGTGAAAATACAAGATACCAGTGCAACAAATACCACACTGACTGATCTGATGAGCAAAAGTGTTGCTTAAACGTAAGAGTAGCAAAAGAGGATGTCTGCTCCAGAGATGGGTAGAGTAGCCAAACATTGTACTCAAGTAAGGGTACTGACTGTTACTTGACTATTATGTGACTCAAGTAAAAAGTAGCCCTCCAAAAAAATTACATGAGGAAAGTAAAAAGTACACAGTCTTCTTTTCCTTTCGGCTTGTCCCGTTAGGGGTCGCCACAGCGCGTCATCCTTTTCCATGAGAGCCTATCTCCTGCATCCTCCTCTCGAACACCAACTGCCATCATGTCTTCCCTCACGACATCCATCAACCTTCTCTTTGGTCTTCCTCTAGCTCTCTTGCCTGACAGCTCCATCCTCATCATCCTTCTACCAATATACTCACTCTCTCTCCTCTGGACGTGTCCAAACCATTGAAGTCTGCTCTCTCTAACTTTGTCTCCAAAGCATCGAACCTTGGCCGTCCCTCTGATGAGCTCATTTCTAATTTTATCCAACCTGGTCACTCCGAGAGCGAACCTCAACATCTTCATTTCCGCCACCTCCAGCTCTGCTTCCTGTTTTCTCTTCAGTGCCACTGTCTCTAATCCATACATCATGGCTGGCCTCACCACTGTTTTATAAACTTTGCCCTTCATCCTAGCAGAGACTCTTCTGTCACATAACACACCTGACACCTTCCTCCACCCGTTCCAACCTGCTTGGACCCGTTTCTTCACTTCCTGACCACACTCACCATTGCTCTGGACGGTTGACCCCAAGTATTTAAAGTCCTCTACCTTTGCCATCTCCTCTCCCTGTAGCCTCATTCTTCCCCCACCGGCCCTCTCATTCATGCACATATATTCTGTTTTACTTCGGCTAATCTTCATTCCTCTTCTTTCCAGTGCATGCCTCCATCTTTCTAACTGTTCCTCCAGCTGCTCCCTGCTTTCACTGCAGATGTCATCTGCAAACATCATGGTCCACGGGGATTCCAGTCTAACCTCATCTGTCAGCCTATCCATCACCACTGCAAAAAGGAAGGGGCTCAGGGCTGATCCCTGATGCAGTCCCACGTCCACCTTAAATTCTTCTGTCACACCGACAGCACACCTCACCGCTGTTCTGCTGCCCTCGTACATGTCCTGTATTATTCGAACATACTTCTCTGCCACTCCAGACTTCCGCATGCAGTACCACAGTTCCTCTCTGGGTACTCTGTCATAGGCTTTTTCTAGATCTACAAAGACACAATGTAGCTCCTTCTGACCTTCTCTGTACTTTTCCATCAACATCCTCAAGGCAAATAATGCATCTGTGGTACTCTTTCTAGGCATGAAACCATACTGTTGCTCGCAAATACTCACTCAAATACTCAAAAAGTACACAGTAAAATAATTAATCAAGTACTGAGTAAATAGTGAGTAACTTCTGATATGTTTAACCACAGCATGACCATCAATAAAAACAATTACAAAATGTGAATAGGCAAATTCTGATGTTGCTGTGTGTGTGTATGCACAGTCAAAACTAAAAATTAAAAAAAATTAAAAACATCTGCAATTTACTGCACGGTGTTTTCTCAAGTTGTAAGTGAGCTGAAATTATCACATTTGGGGAGACAGGGCCAGACAAATACTACAATACATGAAAGCTGTTTTTGTTTTTTTGTTTGTCTAAATGTAAACACGGCGGCCGACTGGTTAGAGCGTCAGCCTCACAGTTCTGAGGTGCGGGGTTCAATCCCCGACCGTGTGGAGTTTGCATGTTCTCCCCGTGCCTGCGTGGGTTTTCTCCGGGCACTCCGGTTTCCTCCTACATCCCAAAAACATGCATGCATTGGAGACTCTAAATTGCCCGTAGGTGTGTATGTGAGTGTGAATGGTTGTTTGTTTGTATGTGCCCTGCGATTGGCTGGCAACCGGTTCAGGGTGTACCCCGCCTCCTGCCCGATGATAGCTGGGATAGGCTCCAGCACGTCCGCGACCCTAGTGAGGAGAAGCGGCTCAGAAAATGGATGGATGGATAAATGTAAACACAAGTAGCGCGTCGTTGCCTTCATGGTAACGAGGACCTTCCCAATAGGGCCGCCATGTAGGCACAACAATCAGCGGGGTTGGCTTATCAAGTGATAATACCTATGTACGGGAAGCCCAATGGAAGACGTTGTGTGAGGTAATGTGACCTTCTTGTCTCATTTGATTGGTGAACTAGACTAAAACGATTGACGCAAACAGCGCCCAATGCGGAAGTCCAAGTCTCGCGCACGAAATAGTATCAATAAATAAATAATTATTATAAATGAGCAATAATTGATAAATAAAAGTAGCGAGCGACATTTAGATCATTGTAACATAGTAAAAGTACCGTTACTTCTTAACAACAGCAGTGGAAGTGTTTTTTCTGGTTTCGTCAACTCCTGTGACTTATCGAAAGCAGGTCTCGAGCCCACAGGCGGAACCTCAGACCAATGCGCTCGCATATATTAGTCCGCCAATTACGTCTGTGTGCGGGTGGATAATGTGTGGAATGGATCTAGCTGCGTTCAAGGAGTACGAAACAGCTTATGACGTCAGCGACGGCAGCGACTGTAACCCCCCCCCCCCCCCCCCCCCCCCCCCACCCAACCAGCAAAAACTCAGTGAATCTATACGATTCATGTAAATGGCCTATTTTGAGGTCCAAACTGCGAATTTTGCCGAAAGGTGACTGATTGTATGATATATGTATATATATACACACACACACACACACACATTATAAATAGTATATAGGTGTCACGGTAGGTAATAAAACGTGTGCGTTACAATCATGAGAAAAGATGACGTAGTTCATGGAGTTAATGAGGAACACCAAGTAAAAAAAAAATCCACTGATGTTCAACTCCTCCCGTGCAGTATGTGAGTCAGCATCGTTCACTGCGTATTTTGTAGTTGTATATACTGGTAAATATGTTTTTGTTTTCTAGTTTGGCAGGTCACAAAAGCAAAAAAATAATACCGTCAAAGTCACTGTTTTACTTGACATTACTTTTTACAAAAAGCTAATTTTTGCAGCTTTTTGGTCAGAAACCAGTGTTTTTGGTGAAACAACCCATGTTCTACTGCTGATTACTAATAAACGTAATACGCTACAAAGTAAAAGAAGTCTGATCTTTCGTTTGTTAGCATGGGGCCTTATATTGTCACAGAAGGCATTTTTTGGGTCTTGAAAGATCAAAATTATCTATATTGCCTGGTAATATGGGGAACTCTGCTTTGGAAACAGCTGGGAGTGAATGAGTTAATGCTGTCAACAGTGAGGAGCTCTGATGGGAAAAGTGAAAAAGGTACGTACATAGGTGCACTTGAAGAGGTGGCAGTGGGATCAGACACACCCTCAGCAGCAGGAAGAGCTTGGGACTCTCCTTCAGAGGAGACAAGTTGCTTTGCAGGAGCGTTATCGTCAGCTGAAAAAAAGACATTACAAGCATGGTTAACAATTTATTTTAAAACATACAAAGCACGGGGTAGTTACAATAGTTCTGATAGCACATGATATTATAACTGTGATTCTAAATAATTCTTACTTACTCAACACATACATGCTAAGATGTTTGGATGCAGAAGACATTCAGTGATTACCTGTTGGCTCAGAGTCGCTTTCGTCGCAGTTTGATTTCTGCTCGTCCATCCCCCAAGCTGACTTTGACCTCCTTGAGAGAGATCTATAGCGTCAGAGTACAAATGGTTCATAGTAATGCAACATTATTACTATACTATTTTCAAAGTATGCTAAAAACCTGTAATCATTTCTCTTTTACCTTTACAACAAGTCTATTGCAGTGACAGCAAGACAATGAAACAACAAAAGCAAACTGTAAACAGATGGCTTCCCATACAGCGATCGAGAACATGCAAATCCTGACATAAAAAATGAAATGGACAATTATTAATGATAACTTGTCATATAGCATCTTTAAAAACACCTTTACAAAGTGCATTGACTGGCCAAGTAGAGACAGACATAAAAAATATATATATATACTAACGGTATAATCATGTAAATACAACAACAACAACGATAGTGAAGCCCAAGGCAATGCAGGAACCCAACTGAGACAAGGAAGGTTGACGTGGAAGTTACATTTTAAAACTCACAAACCTGAAATCATTTGGTACATTAAGAATACTGCGAATCGTAAACATAAAATAAATGAATAAGTGTCAAGAAAACAATTAAATTCTGAAAGATGCAACCACGTGAACGCCAGTCCAAAAGAATGTGTTTCGAAAAGTGATTTAAAAGATGCCACTGATTTTGCGTCTCAGCTCCACAAGCAGATCGTTCCAAAGTTATGATCCAGGTCATAGAATCAGATCATTCAAAAAAAAGTAACTACCCATCTTACATGCATTTAAACATACAATGCATCCAGTTTTGTACCCTGGAGTCAGTCACTTCCTAACATTAGCAATAACGCAATTGCGCATGCTTGTAAATTGAGCAAATTGGTGCGAGTTTCAGTAAACGGATACACCAGAGACACACCGGAATTCATACACATAAAGTGCTTATTCACCCAGCAGTGCATATTCCAAACCGGTTGGTTGGCAAAACAAAAAAAAAACAAAAAAAAAACCATAACAACTAATTGGGGCGTTTCGAATGTACAGTGATTATATTTTTCAAACTCAACCATATATGAGGATACACAAAGAAAACAACTTCCGTGTTGAAAACTTCCTGTTGCAGCGCTGATGAGTACGTGCGGAACCGCAGTCGCTCAAATTTTAGTTCCGTTCGGAGCTTCACGCCGTCGACCAAGTACAGTACAGTAAATCATACGACGGCCTCGCCATTGTTTCAACAACAACAAATAACACAGAGTCGCGGCGTGGATCGTGTTAGCCCAGCGATCCCGCGTTCTGCGTCCCGCCAGTGTCGATGGAAAGAGACTTTTTTTTTTTGCACGCAGCTCCGTTTCAGCGTAATGATAACATGGCAGCGTCCCCAATGTGGGCTCGTATGATGTTAATCTCCCAATGTCAGAAAATAAACCAAATGAACGTGCGCAATGCAGCCACGCCGATGCAGACGCACAACTATCACGTTGTGTGCTGCAACTTCGATGCACAAGTTGGTAAGTTACAAAACAAACACGGATATCAGTTTCGAAGTTAAAATGCATCATGTGTTGTCATTTCCACACACACAAACATACGTTTCGTTCGGCAGTTGGAGGAACAACTGGGCTGAATGCCTTTCACGTGTTTGTCATGCATAGAAGATACAAGCATCCCTGAATGGAATTAATGCTTCAAGAAGAATATCACGTGTATAGACACAGCACAATCATGCGCATTCCAGCGGCAGGTTTTAAAAACAGACGGAAAAAAGACACCTTGGCCAATTTGAATAAACGCTATTTGGAAGAAAATAAAAACGTGAACAATGGAGTAAAATTGGCGGATGAGCGTAGCGTTAAAAGGCGACATCTTCGAAATAAATGTGACAGTCGAAACACCACGATAACAAGAGCACATAGTGAATCTAGTCAATTAATGAGCTGAATAGTTTTTAGAAAACGTATTCGATAATGCCTCGTTGAAGTGGTAAACGATGGCAAAACAGCGTCCTGGTTAGCTGGCTTGACACTGAAAGTAATCAGAAATTAACTTTCATGGTGATCGTGCAAGCTTCCAATTGTGGCGATAATAGCAAACAACATCTACATCTCCCTGCCATGTCAAAGACAACACAATACAGTTCGATGATAACAGCCATATCAATCATTACGCAATGTAAACACCGATTTGAGGGTTTCGTATTATTCCAGCAAATAGCCTGTTCCCTATCCCTGGCGACGGACCGAAACGGAAAATCGAACAACTAGAGATGGTGACGTAGCAGCTAAGTGTCCCGAAGAGACAAAACTGCGAAAACTACGCTCAGTCGCAAGCATAACTGCATTCTCTCCTGGAAATGACAACTGGTAACTTCGACCTAAAGCCCCTGGACACCATCACCAGAGAATATTAATCAAGCTGAAGTTAGCGCCCAGGTAACACAGCTAGTTCTCCAGCAAGTAGACAGTGTCATCAGCTACGGGCTAACAGCTAAAAGCTACCGATAGCGGAGCCAACGTTACCCGGTCTAAGGTCAGGGTTAGTGTGTCTCTATTTATGCCTGGCACGGGAAGTTGAGAAAAGTCACAATTAACCGCGACTGACCTTACGAAAACAAAAGCGTCTCCTCATACATCAGCAAAATCCAAAGAGCCACACGGCAGCAGCTTCCCGTAACGCTTCTGCTCGCTTCATTTTATGTACCGGACTAACGCTGCAGCTAGCCGGCTGGAGCGAGAGAGAGCGAGAGAGCGAGAGCGAGAGCGAGAGAGAAAGAAAGAGAGAGAGAGAGAGAGAGAGAGAGTGGGGGAAGTGTACACAACCAGGCGGAAGGCTGCCGAGCTCACTGCTCACTACTGTGGTACACTTTACACAACTCCGCGGAGAACGCTGGGTTTGCGAGATAACCACCGCTTCGGCTTGGTGGCCGCAGGCACTCAGTCACCAGGGGAATGAAGAGGCACCGATACTATTGGTGGTACTACGACTCCTACTACTACTACAGTCCTGTTCAATGTTTTCTCATCGTCTTTCAGCTACACAACCCGGCTAGTGGATGTAGCTTGAATGCTAACAGCTAGCCACGGTGGTGTTATGGAATCCTCCTCGCCAGCTCGCAGTTTTGCACTGAATCGTGAAAACAAACAATCATTTGGCGTCATGCGTTGTTCAACAACATACTGTAATTGTCAATACCACTTGAGATGTCACAATTTATCGATTAATCGACAACTAATCGATCATCAATGGGCAAGTATTTTAATAATCGATTAATCGTTTAGAGACGTTGTCAAAGTCCTCTCATGTCACTCTCTCAACAGTAAATATTGTCTTATTTCTGTAGACCTTCGTGAAAGCAGACTGGTTAGCTTTTGTTTGATAAAAATAAGACATTTGCAAATGTCTGCTTTTACTTTAGCAAACAATGATCGACATTTGTCCCTATTTTCTGAAATGTTACAGACCAGACCTGAACCTGAATCATAATCAATTTGTGAAAACGTCAGTTGAATCTATTAAGAAAAAAATATTTGCAGCTGTAGGATGAATAACCTGTAATTGACATCTAATTGAACCTGAAGTACACTCATCTATTAACTCTTCACTCTCAGTTTCAAAAATGTTGGCGCGTACAACAGAACTCCCTCTTGTGTGATATTGCTTAACTGCCTCTTATTCGGGTTATTATTCGGTATAATCATTAAACAAAACCAAATCAATAACAATAATCGATTAATAATCAGTAATTGTGGAAAAAAAGTATTTTGCAATGAACTTAACTTGAATGCAAAATTCATTTGTATCTGATGAATCGATGAAATGATCGAGAGAATCATCAATTCTAAAAATATTCAGTAGTGACTGCCTTAAATCCCACCACACACACACACAGACACACGTTTGACCAAACTGCACTGCTCATTGCGCCATCCATCCATTTTCTGAGCCGCTTATCCTCACGGGAGTGCTGGAGCCCATCCCAGCTATCATCGGGCAGGAGGCGAGGTACACCCTGAAGTGGTTGCCAGCCAATCGCAGGACACATATAAACAAACAACCATTCACACTCACATTCACACCTACAGGCAATTCAGAGTCTTCATTTAACCTACCATGCATGTTTTTGGGATGTGGGAGGAAACTGGAGTGCCCGGAGAAAACCCACGCAGGCACGGGGAGAACATGCCAACTCCACACAGGCGGGGCCGGGGATTGAACCGCGGTCCTTAGAACTGTGAGGCAGACGCTCAAACCAGTCGCCCACCGTGCCGCGCTGATTGCGCCAAAAACAACAAATTTACCAGCGCTCTAAAAATCATCAAATGGTGCGAAAACGAGTATTCAGTGTGTCAATGTTTAGGCGTCTAAAATTAAAATGCTGTTGTGCTTTGTTTATCACTTCCTGCACAGAACTGCACATGAGTGTGCTTGTTGGCAGGCATGGCACGGAAACATGGAGGATACTAACACTCGATGGTACTGGAGGTCCTTACATTTTTCCAAAGTATGGAAGCCATAGTCATGAGGTTGTTAAAATTCCAGGAGCGAGACTAACCTAATTTTTAAGTTAGGTATAAACATGTCAACTTGTCCTATATGATTTGATTAGTCCCATGGTGCGGACGGTTGTGATCATAAACTGATCATTAATATTGCTGTAAAGGCAATATTAGGGATTACAGGGGTCTTGGTTGCATGCTGTGTGTCGACTAACCACTGGGACTGATCCGCAGTTTTGACCCCGCAACTTTTTATTATTGCCTGTGTGGAGACCTCTTGTGTGATCCTAAGGGACCAAAAATAAAAAAAAAGTATAAATAATATAATTCTTTCATAATATAGTAAAAATAATCTATCTGGCCACTCACTTCAAATGAAGAATCATGCAAGCTTGAACAAAGGTGTAAAAATGGTCCTCTAAGGTCATCACCCAAGTGGTACTGTCATGCAAGTATTAAAGCAGTGCATTACATACATTAGTGCACAATGTATGCAGGTTTTCATTTGGAAAATACGTTGTTACTGGGTCCCTGCACAGGATTAGTTAACTCCCCATTCAGCTTTACTAAAATTGGATTAGATTTTTTTTTAGGGGGGGCGAGACTGGTTAGAGGACAGGCTGATTGGCCAATGGCTGTAAATAGAGGTTGGTATTAAGGGCACCCGATTCCTCCGATTCGTTCTTGCCCATCTGCCTCCTGCATGTCCAGGATAATCCCTTAGAATACCTCCACAGATGTTTACAACAAAGCATGAACCAGGATGACGTGGACACAATTTGGAGGTTAAATTGTTTCGTAGCTTTGCTCATAGATGGCATATATTGGTTGTGCTTTCATTTTGCATACTGTACTGATTTTTGTGCTCATTGTTTTTAGTTTGGCATGTGCTCCACTTAAATGTTTCCTCATTTGGGGGTGATTTCTTTGTGTAAAGGCAGTCACTAATAATATAATATCTATCTGCATGAGATTGGGTTTACCAAAGAAGAGTTTTTTCAGAATCTTAAGAACTTGGTAAAAGTCATTTTTCAACATTAAATGAAAAGGTACAGCCAATGTAGTGTACCATTCGGTTATTTATTATTTATTTATTATATAAATTCTGCTAAAAAGGAGCAGAATGTTGAAAGAGTGGTTGTTGCAAGAAATAAACATTATACAAGGTGCCCTAGAAAAGTGTTTCCCAACCTTAATTGAGCTAAGGCAAATATATTAGTATATTAAAAAGATCTCTACAATTGATATTAATAATTATGTGGCGGCACGGTGGACGACTGGTTAGCACGTCAGCCTCACAGTTCTGAGGACCTGGGTTCAAATGCGGGCTCGCCTGTGTGGAGTTTGCATGTTCTCCCCGTGCCTGCGTGGGTTTTCTCCGGTTACTCCGGTTTCCTCCCACATCCCAAAAACACGCATGGTAGGTTGGTTGAAGACTCTAAATTGCCCGTAGGTGTGAATGTGAGTGCGAATGGTTGTTTGTTTCTATGTGCCCTGCGATTGGCTGGCGACCACTTGAAGGTGTACCCCGCCTCTCACCCAAAGATAGCTGGGATAGCACAAGCGCGATCCCAGTGAGGATAAGCGGTACAGAAGATGAATGAATGGTTATGTTTGAATGGCAACAGGTAGATATTAAGGATAGGCGAGTAGCAATACCAGGTAACTGTATCGGCCAGATACCTGCCTTAAATCAAGGAATCAGGTACTCATGAAGGCTGCCGACACCAGCCAGCAATACTTAAGGCAAAACAAATCTGACATCCAGTAAGTCCACCTCGTCAGTTGTTGCCAGTGAAAAAAGAAAAGGCCTTTGTTCCAAATTATCTGTCATGTGGTGATTTAAATTGTATTTATCAAAAGTACTTGAAAATAAATAAGAATTTTCAGACCAATTGAGTGATTTGAATTGGATAATTTTCCACAGCATACCTGACGATCCCTCACAGTTTATTACAGATGGCAAAAGTAGTCACACTCTGTACTCAAGCAGAAGTACATACATGTGTGTTAAAAAAAAGACTGGTAAAAGTACAAGTTTGTTTCAACACCGTATAAATGCACTTGTCAAATATATACTTCCTGTTTTGTTATATATATGTATATAATTCTTAACTTTGCACAAAAGAAAAAACTTCACTGCACACCAAAACTAAATTAACTTTCATAGTGCTCATGCAAAGATGAGAAAAAAAAATCAGGTTACAGCGGTACCTTGAGATATGAGTTTTATTTGTTCAGTCACCACGCTTATACTGTAACTAAAAAAATCCCGTATCATCTTTCCCCCACTGAAATGAATGGAAATGCCATTAATCTGTTCCAACCTCCCTTTTTTTGGTAATGTTTTTTAGTAAGGGAAATAGCAATCTATAATATTGTGTTTTGTAAAAATAATAATAACTTTTATGCTATCAAAATGTTTTCCCATAGCTTTGCTAACCCCATGAACTGACTCACACGAAATGCTAAATTAGCTAACGATAACTGAAAAAATAAACCACTTGTTTTTTTTCCAGATTTGACGCTGAATATCAACGCCAGGAGATGGTGGCTTAGGTCTGGCAGAAGAAACAGCACATTTGCCACCAATCATTCTTGGAGCCGACAACAGCGAACAAGTGGTGCCACGCAACCAAAATTGTGACTTCGATATTATACCTGGATAAAGCACCCTGATACCGGCACTGAAACGATACAGCAAAAATCTAAAACATCAGTAACAGAAGTAGAATGAAAAGTGAAAAAACAACTTCAAATAATTTTGTATTTATTTTTATTAATTCAAAACATTACGATAAACTTGAAAAATGATGCAATAATGGAACTAGCCCATTCTTAACATTAGTATTTTTTTCTGAATAATTAGATCAATGCCTGCATTATCATATACAGGTATATGACGAATACGTGTGTTTGTATGGATAAAAAATTAAACATCTATATACAGTATATGTATAATGCAGCCCTATAGGGGGCACAAGCAAGTGCAAACTGTAGGCCGGTCGCAAGCCCGGATAAATGCAGAGGTTTGCGTCAGGAAGGGCATCCGGCTGAAAACTTTGCCAAACAAATATGAGCGTTCATCCAAAGAATTCCATACCGGATCGGTCGTGGCCCGAGTTAACAACATCTGCCACCGGTGCCATCAACCTGCAGGGCGCTGGTAAAAATTCAGCTACTGTGGGTCGAAGTCGAGGAGGAGGTGGAAAGCGGGTTCTTCGGCAGAAAGAGAAGAGGAAAGCACAGAGCCTAGAACTGAATGTGGGGACTTTGAATGTTGGGACTATGACAGGAAAATCTCGGGAGTTGGTTGACATGATGATTAGGAGAAATGTTGATATATTGTGTGTCCAAGAGACCAGGTGGAAAGGCAGTAAGGCTAGAAGTTTAGGGGCAGGGTTTAAATTATTTTACGATCGTGTAGATGGGAAGAGAAATGGAGTCGGGGTTATTTTAAAAGAAGAGTTGGCTAAGAATGTCTTGGAGGTGAAAAGAGTATCAGATCAAGTGATGAGGCTGAAACTTGAAATTGAAGGTGTTATGTATAATGTGATTAGTGGCTATGCCCCACAGGGAGGATGTGACCTAGAGGTGAAAGAGAAATTCTGGAAGGAGCTAGACTAAGTAGTTCTGAGCATCCCAGACAGAGAGAGTTGTGATTGGTGCAGATTGTAATGGACATGTTGGTGAAGGAAATAGGGGTGATGAAGAAGTGATGGGTAAGTACGGCATCCAGGAAAGGAACTTGGGGTGTCAGATGGTGGTGGACTTTGCAAAAAGGATGCAAATGGCTCTAGTGAACACTTTTTTTCCAAAAGAGGCACGAACATAGGGTGACCTACAAGAGCGGAGGTAGAAGCACACAGGTGGATTACATCTTGTGCAGACGATGTAATCTGAAGGAAGTTACCGACTGTAAGGTAGTGGTAGGGAAGAGTGTGGCTCGACAGCATAGGATGGTGGTGTGTAAAATGACTCTGGTGGTGGGGAGGAAGATTAGGAAGACAAAGGCAGAGCAGAGAACCATGTGGTGGAAGCTGAGACAGCAAGAGTGTTGTGCAGCTTTTCGGGAAGAGGTGAGACAGGCTCTCGGTGGACAGGAGGAGCTTGCAGAAGACTGGACCACTACAGCCAAGATGATCAGAGAGGCAGGCAGGAGAGTACTTTGTGTATCTTCTGGCAGGAAAGGAGAGAAGGAGACTTGGTGGTGGAACCTCACAGGACAGGAAATAATACAAAAAAAGAGGTTAGCTAAGAAGAAGTGGGACACTAAGAGGACTGAGGAGAGGCGAAAGGAATACATTCAGATGCGACATAGGGCAAAGGTAGAGGTGGCAAAGGCCAAACAAGAGGCATATGATGACATGTATGCCAGGTTGGACACTAAAGAAGGAGAAAAGGATCTATACAGGCTGGCCAGATAGAGGGATAGAGATGAGAAGGATGTGCAGCAGGTTATGGTGATTAAGAATAGAGATGGAAATATATTGACTGGTGCCAGTAGTGTGCGAGATAGATGGAAAGAATACTTCAAGGAGTTGATGAATGAGGAAAATGAGAGAGAAGGGAGAGTAAACGAGTGTGGTGGACCAGGAAGTGGCAATGATTAGTAAGGGGGAAATTAGAAAGGCATTAAGAAGGAAGAAAAATGGAAAGGCAGTTGGTCCTGATGACATTACTGTGGAGGTATGGAAGCATCTAGGAGAGGTGGCTGTGGAGTTTTTGACCAGCTTGTTCAATATAATTCTAGCGCGTGAGAAGATGCCTGACGAATGGAGGAAAAGCATGCTGGTGCCCATTTTTAAGAACAAGGGTGATGTGCAGAGCTGTGGGAACTATAGAGCAATAAAGTTGATGAGCCACACTATGAAGTTATGGGAAAGAGTAGTGGAGGCTAGACTCAGGACAGAAGTGAGTATTTGCGAGCAACAGTATGGTTTCATGCCTAGAAAGAGTACCACAGATGCATTAGTTGCCTTCGGGATGTTGATGGAAAAGTACAGAGAAGGTCAGAAGGAGCTACATTGTGTCTTTGTAGATCTGGAGAAAGCCTATGACAGAGTACCCAGAGAGGAACTGTGGTACTGCATTCGGAAGTCTGGAGTGGCAGAGAAGTATGTTAGAATAATACAGGACATGTACGAGGGCAGCAGAACAGCGGTGAGGTGTGCTGTAGGTGCGACAGATGAATTTAAGGTGGAGGTGGGACTGCAACAGGGATCAGCCCTGAGCCCCTTCCTGTTTGCAGTGGTGATGGATAGGCTGACAGATGAGGTTAGACTGGAATCCCTGTGGACCATGATGTTTGCAGATGACATTGGGATCTGCGGTGAAAGCAGGGAGCAGGTGGAGGAACAGTTAGAAAGATGGAGGCATGCACTGGAAAGCAGAGGACTGAAGATTAGGCGAAGTAAGAGGGGTTGTGGGGGGAGAGTGAGGCTACAGGAAGAAGAGATAGCAAGGGTGGAGGACTTTAAATACTTGGGGTCAACCGCAGGTTGGAACGGGTGGAGGAAGGTGTCAGGTGTGTTATGTGACAGAAGAGTCTCTGCTAGGATGAAGGGCAAAGTTTATCAAACAGTGGTGAGGGCAGCCATGATGTACGGATTAGAGACAGTGGCAGTGAAGAGACAAAGGAAGCAGAGCTGGACGTGGCGGAAATGAAGATGTTGAGGTTCAATCTCGGAGTGACCAAGGATGGAAAAGGATGACGCGCTGTGCCGACCCCTAAAGGGACAAGCCGAAAGGAAAAGAAGAAGAAGATACAGTATATGTATGATATATAAAAAATATTACACCAACCTTGTTTCTTCACTTTCTTGTTTCTTATAATACCTGGTACCACTAGACATTTTACCTGAAGAATACAAAAGCTTAACGGGCAGCCGTGGCCCAATTTACGGGCAGCCGTGGCCCAATGGTTAAGATCATCGCCTGCCACCGTGGGGGACCTAGGTTCAAAACCCCGACTGGACCATCCGCCAACATCCCCTGGACTCACGGCTGTGGTGTCCTTGAGCAAGACACTGATACCCCGAAATGCTCCCCGGGCGCTTCAGCTGCCCCCTGCTCCAGTGTGTTCCACTAACATGTGTATGTGTTCACTGTGATGGGTTAAATGCAGAGAACAAATTTCGTGTGCATGCATGGATGTTCATGACAATAAAAGATGATTCTTCTTCTTCTTCTAATTGTATTATAAAATATAATTTGGGTTATTATCAAGAAAACCATGGAACATGGCTGGAGCTAGATATCAGCGCTTATATTCAACTATTATGAGGTATTTCGTTGTCATTATTATATTTGTCCAAACAAAGGTACCTTTAGTTGAAACAAGACAAAAATGAACAAGAAACTGAACAAGGGTTCTAATATGTTTTTCCATGACTATATCAATTCTATATTTATACATACTTTACTCATACTTAATAGTGTGTATCTAAAGCTTTCAAGCTTTTTTTTTTCTTTTCCCCAAGCTTCTAGTGTTCAGTATTCTTGTATTTGACTGCATTTGATTTCTCCCATTGTAAGCAATACTGCGGACGCTAAGGTTACGTCCCGGTGGCGAATGCTAACGTGTCCGCAGGATGCAGGAGCTATTTGGCACTTTGAAGCCATTTCATTCTTGCTGCTCCCGCACAGTCGTGTGCAGACAACTTGTCGGAAGGCAGGCAGTCATTGGCTGACTGTCGGCGTTTGGGGTACTGGCCTTTAAGACACCCTATGAATTGGACGCTGTCGCGTTTTTTTTGTTTTGTTTTGAAACCACCGGTACTAAAAAAAAGTTTTTTTAAATGGTTCCGTGTGATTTTGGACATCAAAATACCTCAGTACGGTACTGGTTTCGGTACTTGGTGCAACACGACAGCAAATAATTCCCAATATCTTGCTTCTCCGACTTTTCATAATCATCCCTACTTCATGTTCCTCCATTTCCTTCTCCCTTTTCTGTTTTCAAATGTAGGGGATAAAAGTGTTAAAAAGAAAAACAGAAAACTTTAGTTCCTTGTTAAATTACATTTTAATGCCACCCATCCACTTTCTTCCGCTTAGCCAAGGTCGGGTCACGCAGGCTGTAGTTTTAGCATGGAAGCCCAGACTTCCCTCTCTCCAGCCACTTCATTCAGCTCTTCCGGGGGGATCCCGAGGCGTTCCCAGGCGTGTCCTGGGTCGTACTTGGGGTCTCCTTGCGGTGGAGCATGCCCCTCCTTAAGCCGTCATCTTATCGTGGTGGAGGGGTTTGTCTATCCCAATGATTCTAGGAGCTAAGTTGTCTGGCAACTTAACTGGCAACAACAAAAACAAACAGGTCCTAGGTGAGGGGCCACACAAAGCATGACTCCAAAGACCCCTGAGTTGTTTAAAAATACTGAAAGCCGTTTTCCCTTGCTGGGCACGGGTCACCGGGGTCCCCCTCTGGAGCCAGGCCTGGAGCTGGGGCTCGAAGGTGAGCGCCTGGTGGCCGGGCCTGCGCCTATGGAGGCTGGCCAGGCACAGCACGAAAGGGTAATGTGGGTCCCCCTTCCCATGGGCTCACCACCTGTGGGAGGGGCCATAGGGGTCGGGTGTAACGTGAGCTGGGCAGTGGCCGAAGGCGGGGACCTTGGCGATCTGATCTCCGGCTACAGAAGCTGGCTCTAGAGACATTTTAATGTTTGATGAAAAAAAGTGAGGACATTACATATGGTGCAATTATTAAAATATGAAACATATATTACATATCAGATAGTACAAAAATATTTTAAAAAAATCTATTGATTTGAGAAAAATTCTAATGTATGTGGAAAAAAAACTGTCCATGATGATGATGTTTATATTCAAACAGCAAAGAAACACTTGAAGTGTTAGTGATCATGATGTTAAAAGAAAACTTTACTTTTAGGGATGGAAAGTGTTCGGGTCTAAAATGATCGATCCCACACTGTACAATACTCGAGCATACCAGTGCACGTTTGACGTCTGATGATTGAGTGTCCCTTTCGTTTCCATTCTCCAAGCTCCATCCACATCCTGATGTACAATAGGAGAGCTATTACTCACATAGAAACCTGTATTAAAATGTAGTGAGCTTGTGTTAGTGCAAGTCGTCTGCTCCTGCGTTGTGCTTTCCCCCCAAAGTAGGCGTTTGAATGAGGTGATGAGTCGCAGAGGTCCAAACGCCCAATGTGCCAGCGTGTGCCCTTCCACTAGTGCGTAGCTGGACACGAGCACCCCGTCCACAAACAAAGTCCCATCTTCTGTCAAAGGTGCGTACACTCCCGTGGTCTCTTGGATTGAAAGGTAACTGATTCGAGATGGACGTATCTGACCGTCTGCTCGGTGGATTAAAACGCAGTGCTGGGCTCGGGCTCTGCTGGCGAATCGCGCTCGGTACTTACTATTGTCAAGTGCGCAGTCGGGGTCTAAGAAGACTAGGTGGTGTGGCGTGACAGCCAATCTATGGCCGTCTTCTGTCTCCAGAGACAGAAAAGTGACCCGGGCTTCCTGGTCCCGGTGCAGAAAGAACAGGATTGGGCTAAATACTATTTGACCTGTCGTAGACACGGCCATCACTTTGTCCCCAGGAGCTAGTGATGACATGCGCTTATGCCCCCCTCCAGCAGCAGTCACCCGGGCCCAGCCTGGGAAACAGCCTCCTTTTTCCACTGCAACTGAGTGATCTGCAGAAAGAAACCAAATAACATACATTGAGTGGAACGAAAATCTTGGGGGAGGGTGGGGGGTGGGTGGGGGGGAATGCCTCAAAAGTAAATCAACCAGCTCTGAACTGGTAGGAAAAGACGCCAACTGCTCGGGAACTTCCGGGGGAATGCTATAGGCGCTTAGCCAACTGGATAGCTAGCAAGGACAGTGTTTACACTGTCCTTCCTCGTTACAGAGACACTCCTCAACGTGACCTTTATTGGCGCTGAATAAGCTACACTTATGACAAGTATTGTTATCACTAAAGATGGACAAGAAGCTACACACCAAGCAAAAAGTGAGAACAGGAGAATACAGAGAATAGCTAGCAAGGACAGTGTTTACACTGTGTTTACACTGTCCTTCCTCTTTACAGACACTCCTCAACGTGACCTTTATTGGCGCTGAATTAGCTACATTTATGACAAGTATTGTTATCACTAAAGAAGGACATGGAGCTACACACCAATCAAGAAGTGAGAACAGGAGAATACGGAGAAGCCACGCTAACTATGAAGTTAACCTAAAATGTAGACGAGCGAATCACCAGAATACGTGCTTAGATGGTACACTAAACTCATAGCACAAGTCTGTCCGGAACCGCATTACATCAGAGCGTAAACAACTATGAACAGCAAATTAGCAGGTAAATTAACACGTTTCTAGAGAGAAAATAATACAACAGCGACAAAGTAAGCACACACAACAAGTCCGAAAACCGGCAATGAATCAGTACCAGTACGTTACCACGTATGTCAGCCAGGAAAACTATTTTAGTTAGGGCTCAACTCCTGATGCTAGTTGTATGACAATTGGGGATGTTAGAATTTTACTAAAAGCATTGCCCCTACAGTGAATGTTTTGTGATGACGACGGACTGAACCTGTAACACAAAAAAAAAAGAACCTAACAACAACAACAAACAGTAACAAATGCATTCACTTAGCTTATAAATATTTAATTTAATTATTTTCCTATGGGAAGTAATCACAGAACAAGCTTTACGGTTACCGTTTTTTGCCTTTATTCTATTTTTATTCCCCCCCCCGACAAATTGGGTGTTTTTTCAGATTGTACAATGCTGTCTATTAATTCCCTTTTGGACCATGGAGTGAATTCCCTGACTCATTTTACCTGCATCGTAGTGTATTCTTATGAAAGCCGTAATCTTACCAGCTTTTACAGAGCAGTGGATGTGATATTTGGACTCGTAGTGGACCCAGTCGAAACCTGCCTCCACAGCCAGCTGGGAGAGCAGTCCGTATTTGTCCGTGTCTCTGTCCTCAGTTGTGATGTCCACAGCCCGACCTTCATAGTGCAGAGATCCGGGAGGGTGGTGACCATCCTCGTCCCAGGCCTCTGTGACCCGCAGGTGCACGCCTGGCCACTGGTTCATCACTGCTATCGCCAGCCTATTCAAACACTCCTTGCAGCGCTAGGATAAAATCAAAAACAGGGAGTGAATATTCAGATTTCAGAGCCTGCGTCATAAGCATATAATATACGTAATAATAGAAAAATAACAGGAAAGGATGTTGTTTCCAGCAGCTGGAGAGATGCCAGTTCCCAGGTAATGCCAGTGTGCCCTTCATCCGCAAACCACTGAAACCCCCCAAATGCTCAGACAGATTTTGTGAGTCAGTTACTTCAAATGTATTTCTTTTTTTCTTGATATATCCCATAAAATAATTGGTTGATTGACTTATTGTAACTAACATGAAAAAAAATATAAAAAAATATATGTAAATATATGTTTTACATAGACAGTACATTACAGTTGTTTTATTTGACTAAATACTTGGTTAGTTAAGTCTATTAAAATTATGAATGCCACAAAAATTCTACACAGACATTTTACATTTTTATTTCCCTCTCCGAATGACTTGGCCCAGCTTTCTGTTTTTAAAAATAAAATGTGTCCCTTGAGCAGTAGCACAAACGTTTGCCCAATGCCCACCCCTGAATGTAAATCCAGGGGACTAGCTACTTCTATAGGGTGTTCTTCCTCTTATGCACTAGAGGGCACTATCAAGTTTCTTGACTGTCAAGCTGCTGTATTAAATACAAGAACGTATTAAGCTGTACTGTGTTCAAGGTTGCTTCGACATATATTGAAACTACTACAACAAAGCTAATATTTTGTAACTATATACAGCATTTCTCTTTTTAATAACAAAATCTAAGTCATGTAAAAATATAAGCCCAATTCCAATGAAGTTGGGAGGTTGTGTTAAACAAATAAAAACAATACAATGATTTCCAAATCATGTTCAACCTATATTTAATTGAATACACTACAAAGACAAGATATTTAATGTTCAAACTGATAAAATTTATTGTTTTTAGCAAATAATCATTAACTTGGAATTTGATGGCTGCAACACGTTCCAAAAAAGCTGGTACAGGGTCACGTTTACCACTGTGTTATATCACCTTTTCTTTTAACAACATTCAATAAACGTTTGGGAACTGAGGACACTAATTGTTGAAGCTTTGTCGTTGGAATTCTTTCCCATTCTTGCTTGATGTACATCTTCAGCAGTTCAACAGTCCGGGGTCTCCGTTGTCGTATTTTACACTTCATAATGCGCCACACATTTTCAATGGGAGACAGGTCTGGACTGCAAGCAGGCCAGTGTAGTACCCACACTCTTTTATTACGAAGCCATGCTGTTGTAACAAGTGCAGACTGCAGTTTGGTATTGTCTTGCTGAAATAAGCAGGAGCGTCCATGAAAAAGACGTTGCTTGGATGGCAGCATATGTTTCTCGAAAACCTGTGTTTACCTTTCAGCATTAATGGTGCCTTCACAGATGTGTAAGTTGCCCATGCCATTGGCAGTAACACAGCCCCATACCATCACAGATGCTGGCTTTTGAACTTTGTGTCCATAACAGTCCGGACGGTTCTTTTCCTCTTTGGCTCGGAGGACACGACGTCCACAATTTCAAAAAACAATTTGAAATGTGGACTTGTCGGACCACAGAACACTTTTCCACTTTGCATCAGTCCATCTCAGATGAGCTCGGGCCCAGAGAAGCCGGCGGCGTTTCTGGGTGTTGTTGATAAATGCCTTTTGCTTTGCATAGTAGAGTTTTAAGTTTGACTTACGGATGTATTGCCAAACTGTATTTACCGACATTGGTTTTCTGAAGTGTTCCTGGATATCCACGTGGTGATATCCTTTACACAATGATGTCGGTTTTTGATGCAGTGCCGCCTGTGGGATCGAAGGTCACGGGCATTCAATGTTGGTTTTCGGCCTTGCTGCTTACATACAGTGATTTCTCCAGATTTTCTGAAGATTACAGTTGGTCATTTCTGTGCTGTGTACAGTGGATGGCATGTTTGAACTTTGAAACCCACTCAAGCACAAATGTCCTATACTTGTTACCATTTATTAACAGGGTTAAGCTACTCTAAGTGCAATATGTGACTCCATTATACACCTCAGTGCTCTCAAGTGTGACCATGAAGAAATTTGGTCTCATGACACTGTCTCCCATGTTATGATTGTTTGCTGGCACATAAATTCCTCCTCTCCCTCCTCAAACAATCGGACAATATGAGTAAAAGGCTGCAGTAGCAAGTTTGCCGCATTCCTTTGCCTTTTTCAACAGGGTGACAGAATAATCAAGGCCATTCTCCGTCTTTGTCGGCTGTGCCAAGCATAACTTTCACCCCGGAAACATTTGATCGGAATTGTGACTCCTAGGCCTCCCGTGGGCCGTCGTATTTCCAACTCCCAGCATAGTCGCACGCTGGTAAAAGGATGGTGTCGGTGTCGAAAGTGATGCGCTCATTAGTTGGGATGTTGCGAGCCTTCTGGCCTTTGACTGAATAGCATTTGTCTAGAAGCTAAGAAAAGGAGTCGTGGAAAGCTGAGCATGGGAGAGAGCGCCACTACACACAAGGCAAAGGGGAAAATGTATTGGCATGCACTTCGGAATGTGACAGCAAAGGGTGAGAAAGAAAGGGACAGAAAGCAAACTAGATACATTTTCCTCCCAATGCCATTGAAGAGAGGCATTTCATTGTCACAACTACAATAGTGGCTTTTCCAACGGTGCCATTACTTCAGCAGGCGGGAATTTTGTATAGGCGACCTTTCTCCAAGTGACGCACAATGAGCGTCTTTCACATCTGAGCAAAAAAGAGGGGCACAGCACACATGGACACACTCAAAAGTGGGCATGAGAAGGGCACACATTACAACCACTCATATTCATCACATAGATGTATTTCCTAAACAAGCAAAGTAAGCCGCCGCATCACTGGAGGAGAAAGCATCGCTTCCCATCGTATGTGCAGATGCGTGGGAAAACAACGAGTTTGGGCTCGAAAGCCCATCCAGCCAAATCGTAACTCGATGTATTGATGATAAGCAGGTCCATCCCATGTACACCTGTAATAGCAGTATTCCCAAGGTGTTTGGTTAAAGATTCAAATGTGCTGCATGTTCCTGAATGGGGAACTTGGGAAATCTCTTTATGTGGTGCAGTGACTGGCAACCAGGGTGGGGGCAGGAGCAAACATCAAACATCAAAACGGGTCAAAGTGGGCAGGCTGGGCATCGATCACCCTGACAACAATTGTTTTTCCCAAGGGTGAAAAACGTATAGACGGCCTCATATAGGACAATTAGTTTTCACGATGATAAACTTGGACCTGAACCCCAGGCAGCACCGGACCTTCGCGTATGTGCAAGTGTTGAATTGGATCCTGATTTCTCAAGAAAAGGGCAAGGGGAGTTTGCTTTTAAACCGACTCACTCTTTTGTTTGTGTTAGGAGCCTGGCAGGGTCACAGACGACAGACAATGAGTGAAGGTGATGTCACTGATTTGATTGGTGCAAAGTAGTATACAGTAGCAGTGTGATGGAGGGAGGCCTCATCGGGGCAAATGAAGGGAAGTGAACACCAAAGTCAGTCTTACCTTTGTCATGAAGCGGTCCGCATTGGTGTTCTCTTCATCTTTAAAGACAATATCTGGGTTGTAGTTGCACACCAGTTCATTGAAGCGCTCCGAGCTCCTTGTGATCTTGCCCTCTGCCCTCCCGCTGGCCCCTAGGTTATTCTCTGAGAAGTTGGGGGAAAATTGCTTGTAGTGCATGGGCGTCAGCCTCCTGGGCCTGGACCGGACGCCGTAGCCGGGGCCCGGCCCGCACCCCTCGGCCAGGCACAGACAGGTCAACAGAGCGAGTAGGCCGAGCCGGGCGCTGCGGGCCCGGCGGGGCTGCTTCTTCATTGAGGAGGCTTGATGCTTCAGGTGGGTGACATGTAGGCTGGGGTCAAAGCTTGGTCCATTCCAAAGCACTGATAATAGCTTGAGCATGAAAACTCAATTTGTGTTAGGACATCCTTTTGGCTTGAAATGAACCAGAAAGTGCAAGTTCATCAACTCTTAACACCTATAAGACATTTCAATAGGATTCTGTGCTACGGTTGCACTCATGTGTATTTGCTTATTTAAAGCCACCTGAGCATTTCGAGTCATCTTCATCGTCTACCTGTCACGACATGGCCACTCTGCCACACAACTGGCGCTCCAAATCCCCCCTGCTAAAAATCCGACTGTCACGGCGTCATCCTCTTTTGTCTTCCTCTTTTGTCCACCCGTGGCGAGTCGCAGCGCTCCTGGCCACCTTGCAGCAGTCATTGGGTCTTATTAGAGTCTGGAGCAGATTGCCCTCCCTTCCTCTGCGCGCTCCCACTGCGCCGGGATAGCGCACGCCTCCAATTCACCCTTTGAAAGGACACATGATTAGTCTACTTGTGTTAACACAATGACACCACTCCACCCCCGCCATCCTCTCTTACTCACAACATATCAGACGTATCAGATCACGGCGCTGGCCACTCGTTGCTTGCTTCCAATTGCCAAGACGAATGGGTGTGACAGTTCAAATGCACTTTTGGGCTCATCAATCAATAACCAGGAAAAACAGGTCAAATGTTAAGGGGAAGAAAAAAAAAAAAAAGAAAGAAAAATAAATCAAGTTTGTGTTAATAATAGATGGACTTGAAAGTGAAGGTCATGCAGAGAAAACAAGTGTCCAGCCTTGACACCCCGAAAAGGTTCCCCTACTTCCTGTGTTTGAGGAACCAAGTTGGTGCCCCCAAGACCTTTCTGCTGAAAACACTCGAAAACAACATTTTATTTATATCCATCTCAGAACAATAGCTGGGAGAGTCATTAAATGTGTCTGATAATAATGCTATAAATTAGGCGAGTACAATCATTTGCAGTCCCAAGGCTGACATCTGCTATCACATGGTTACGAGTTGAATTCGTTTTGTAACCACGCTCGTAACTTTTATATCAAAACATCTTTTTCCGTTGAAGTGAATGGAGAATGCCATTAATCCGTTCCAGCCTCTCCCCGAAAACAAAATGCAATGTGTATTTTAAAGACCCTGAATATGTTTGAAGATCAATGCTGAAACACATGGGCGTGTTTCGTCCATTCTGGGGGGTGCGGAAGCATCCCTAAAGTCAGTAAAAGCACCCCCAAAATTTGAGAGCGCTTTAGAATTCTTTTTTAACAAGATAGCAAAATGTAAATAAAATACAATACAGTACTTGGTTGAAACGTCATATTTTAATTCTTTAATTTCCAAAAGCAATTTGTTGGGGGTGCTTATGGACAGTTCTTCAAAAGGGGGCCCTCCAAATGCTCAGGGTCCTGGGACAGTTCAAGTTCGAGTGGGGGGTGTTTTCGGAGCATCGAGCGGACACGCACGCAGCGTCTCACAGTTTGGAGGCGGGCTCTATTTGTCATAATTGTGGAGCATATACAACATGCAATTCTCTTTGTTTTGCTGTATGTTTAGTTTGATAGTCAACTTCAACTGGGAGGAGCAATAAACAGCTTGCAGCTTCGTATCTCCTAACAAAGGTAATCACACCAAAAAGTGTTAATATTTTGGGAAACCTATTTAGCTACCCGACTAGGGAAAACAATCAGAAACTAGTCTCAGAATGATACTGTGCCATACAGCGCCATCTATCTATCGATCGATTGATCTATCCATCAATCTATATCTATCTACCTACACGGTATCGCTCCATCTGTTTCATTTCTCATGTGCCGGATCATGTTCTAAATAAGACTTACAACGCTGCGGTGCTCCTGCAAAGGTCACCAAAGGTTGCATCCTCGCTGGGGAAGATTTCAGAAGATCCCAGGATGTCGTAGGGAAGGGTGGCAGTGTGAAACAGCATTGTCCTGTCCTAATCAATAAACAAGACCGAGCACAGATGAGAGATATCAGCCTCCATGACAAACGCGGGACTCGACTCAGACACACGCAAAAAAAAAAAGTAACGTTTACATCTTCGACATGTTTCATCAAAGCAATTTGAGAATGTAACATGAAAGGGAGTAAAGGAAGGAAGCAAGCATCTGTGGGCTGCAGATGGAAATAAAGTTGTGGTTATTCTTTTTTTTTTTTTGGCACCCAATCCTTCTGCCTCCCCCTTGTTGCCGCTTTCTGCCTCTTCTGAACTTCTTCCTCCCCCATTTCAGGATGGGAGTACATGGCTGCGTGACTGCATGAGCTTCCTGCGAAGCCACAAGAGGCGTTACAGTACCTTGGTTGCTATACATTTTTCCTCCACTTCACTCAAGAGGCATCTTACCCAATGCTCCTAACTCCAATTGTGGTTCGCCACACAATGGGGGAGAAAGAAAAAAAAATCCACTAAGCAACAGCTTGTAACTTTTAAAACTCTCCATTTGGGGCAGTCGTACATCAAGGTACCACTATAACTGTATTTGCCCAAAATCGGCTTTTTTACATAAGGATTATGCTCAAAGAGTTTCCTCAACCATATTTGAGTTTCATATTAAGAATTAACCTTCAATTTTTGAAGTTCATGATTTATTAGATACAATTTATTCGATAAGGACATCAAAAAAAAACATCGGACAACCAGATGCATTGTTTTAAGTGTTTTAGCATGAGTGGTAATTCTCAACACATTATTAGAAGGTTGATATTTTTTGATATGGGTGTATGTGATATGTTTATTCCTCTGGAAAGTTTCCAACTTTGAACATTTCAATAAGTATTAAATAAGGTCATTCCAAAATCAGTCCGTCTCTTTTCTATTCCATTTGTCCGATCACAGAGTGGTCGCCAAACCAATCACAGGGCATATAGAGCTCGGATTTGAACCGTAAACCTCAGAACTGTGACGCAGACGTGCTAACGGCTAGACCAATGATTTCAAGTGGATGTGAAGTGTACTATCATTGGTTATTCTTTATTTACAGCATTTTGACCAAACAATGTCAAGACACCTGGTGACTGTTTTTAAATTAAGGAAATTCGTAAAATAGCTACTTTAAACAAAGTAGTGATTCACTTACAAAATAAACGTGAGAACTAACCAGTGTCGTCATTTTCTTGATTGTGTGCGTCCCTGTGGCTGCACAAAATCTGCCAACACTAATAAAAATAAAAAATAAAATTTCCCCCTAATATTCATGGAAGTTTATTTTGAAGTAAACTGTATTTGAAAGTTTCTTTAATAATGATTAAATGGCATGTAAAAAAAAAATCAATAAATGACCAAAGCCTGTTTGTTGACGCTGCAGTTTGTGACTAAGTTGAGATCTTATTTGCTTGAAAGTGTCATCTACTTGTAGCTTTCTCTCGCAATTAAAACAGTAAAAATGTAGCATGTTTTTTTTTTTTTTTTTAATATATTGATTGTCTATTGTCGTACTAGAGTGGCTCCAACTGCCGGAGACAAATTCCTTGTGTTTTTTTTTTTTTGACATACTTGGCAAAATAAAGATGATTCTGAGGTACCCCTCATGTGTCACTACAGCATAACTGTTCTGAACATCGTATATAGACAGTACTTCAGTTTTCCTGGCATATCATTTCTAATCGTCCCACCATTTTCCGCTCATATTAAAACGCTCCACTGGATGGATCTGTTGTAAGATCAAATGTATGCGTTGGAACAATGCTGGCTTTAACATCTCAAGTGTTTGTCTTGTCTGACGGAACTAAATAGACGCTGTGCAGGTTTCACTTCCTCAGGTGGAGGCCGCTTAAAGGGTCGGGGGGAAAGAAAAGTCAAGGATCTGACACTGCTCCAACACCCATCCTTTCTTTCTGCCCACTGACATCTCTCACTATGTTATCAGTGCAGGAAGAGGCTGGGTGGTGCATTCTGAGATGGCCGCACACCCTTCACTGTGTTTCATGTAACTTTAGTTTAGCATTTTATTGGGAAAAACTTGTGAAGCATGCACAAAATGTGAAGCATGCACATGAACACTTGATCTTGCATTTGAATGAGAGACATTGAAGTTGTGATGTTGTACATTTGGGGGGGGGGGGGCAATAAACTGCAAAAAGGTGGAACTTCCTGACTCCAGGCAAGCGGGTCACCAGTCGGATTAATCATCTGCTCACTGTGTACAAGACACTTTCAGAAAAACTCGCAAAGCTTACGCCTCCCTAAAAACAACAATAAAACAATCAAAATCACACAGGGCTGCCCGTGTGAAGCAAGCGTGCCGTGAGCGTGCACGCAGGATGCCGGGCAGAGAGCGCGAGTGCCATTATCAGTTGATTAGCCGGCAAGTCTCGCCTTTTTCCTGTGAGTGCTTCTGTCATTTGTGAGCACACAAACAAGGGTGCAACGGCATCTAATTCATTTTGGCATGCAGTTCAAACGGCCCAATGTCAGGAAAGCTAATCCGTCCCCCCTGAACTTCATTCTTATGTTTTGACAATAAAGATAGCATATCTCATCCCATTACAAGCAGCCTGTCTGCTGCCTTGTCTAAGATACGCCTGACAACAGTCTAATGGTGTGTGTCACCCAATGGGACTGCTGTAACCCTTTGATTGCATCACTACGTATGGTTAATATTTTTGCGGCACGGAGAGGCGCAGTGCTAATCAAGACTGATATGGAAGCCAGGTTTGCTGGAATAAAAAGCTGTTTCTTGGAAAAAGGCTGCCTTATTTTAGTCATGAATTATGGGGAAAAACAGCGCGGAACAAATTGTCCGACATCCTGCCTCGCGATAAGAGTTACTCGGCTTACGGGTTTTTGAGACAAGAGCCATCGTGTGGATGATTTTTGCTTTGACATGCAAGCAAAAATTTGAGACACAAGCACTGTATGGCGGCAGTGAGTTCCGCTCACTTCACAATAAAAAGCAGTTTAGTAGATAAAGAATTCTTCTTTTTCAAAAAAAAAAGAAATTATTTTAAATGCCACCCCCAGTGGACGTTTACTGTCAAGCTAAACTTAAAAAAATAATAATGAGAATAACATTGTGTATTTAAAGCAACCACATAACTTTGCCCAGGTCCTCTAGCTTAATGCTAACACATTATGGGAAACGCCATAGGCAGGCTAATGAATACAAGTGTTTTGCGTTATAAACGTGATCACAGAATGAGCATCTTAAGGCACCACTGTATGTACTTCAGCAATGGCTATGTTTTCCATTTGACCACATTCGACTAGTTAGGTCTGAGTTTGTTCATACGTTTGTGACAGAGTCAGCAATAGTGCACTAGCCCATCTCTCAACACACCTTATATCTGGAACTTCCGCAGAGCTCAACCAGCCGCCAGATGTTGCCGTTGCATTTGTGCACATTTGAGTTCATTTCCTTTTTGCAAAGGAAAGGCAATGAAAAACAAAAACTAAAGCAAATAAGCTTGATTAAGACATCCAACTAAACAAAACAAGAAATGCAAACAAAAATCAAGCGAGAGAAATCAATCAGGAGTCAGCCTTTTCTTGAACTGACTTCAGAAAAATGGGATGAGGAAATGGACAATTGGGAAGGAAGAGTGATGGAAGAAAGGCGGTGGGCGGATGGTGGAGACGTGAAGGACAAAATGTCAGTCCTGCTGATTCAAGTTTTTTTTTCTAATCTGGCACTTGCATCGAAGAAGGGAAAGCGTGGGTTAGGGCTATAGTGGCTGCACACTGCTGAAAGACAGCCCAAAATATGGCTTTCTTCTTTAGCTGATTAAAAGGAGTGCAAAAAAAAAAAAAAAAAAAAAAAATGGTGGGGGTGGGTGTTCAGGTCACAAGTATTCTCCACTGATCAGCTTGATGCTTTTGTTACAGTGTATAAAATTCAAAGAGGGAGGCACCCAAAACCATCTTTAAAAACAAGACAATTTTATTGGTTTTTGCTCTTAAAATGACAAAATTGTTTCAAAGTAAACAATGAGCACCATTTGGCAATCTTTGAGAAGAACTCTAAAGATTCTGTATCCCAGCTGTAGCACAGTCAACAATTTAACAAAGGTGATAAATGCCTGTGATGTGTCGCTTCTCCAATGCCCTTGGATATATAAAAAAAAAAAGCAAACATTGTATTCCTGCTTTGGGGGGGGGGGGGGGGGGGGGGGTAAAAGGAGAACCCTACGAGTGATCTGTGCATAAAATACACTGTACAGTCAACAAATAAGAAGGGCAGAAAAGGTTGAACTTGAGATACACTGCTCCCTGCTGGCCACACCGACGTCTAATAACCTGCTAATACAACAGAGAAACAACTAAGCACACTAAACCCATTCACACCAAGGAGAGGCAGCTGAGATTAACACTTTTTTTTTTTTTTTTTTTTTAAGAATCACTGATAAAAATTTGTGTGCTTTAACATACTGTATTGCACTTTCCCACAAAACAGTGGAATAATTCACAGTTTGGTTGCTTGGTTCCCCACAGAGACTTTCCCTTGGCCATCAATGCATAAGACACAGTGGAAAGCTTTCCTTTTGTGCACGTTTGTAAGTCAGGTAGTGACTTTGTAAACTTGCTCATTTAAAAAAAAAAAAGTAAAAAGTCTAAAGATAAATTGTTAAGAAGCTTAGACTTATTAAAGTCTTATTCCTCACAGACTGAACACGGTAGCCCGTCATCCCATTTTCTCCGTGCAACTTCCCCGTCGCCGACCGACTGTGCAGCAGTCCGGGCTGCACCGCATGGAAGTCAGATTTACACTTAGAATAGCGGAACATCCTACAAGAGGAAAGTCTGGAGAAGTCACAGAGAAAACGCGAGAGACCGAGCACTTAATCAACCTGTAGCCAAAGAGGAAATTATCTCACAGCTCCAGCATAACACTTCAAAATAGCTTTGTTGACTCGCACGTTTCAGAAGCCATCATTTTGTCTCCTCTATTGGGGGCTTCACTGCCCATGTAATATGGCTTTGATTCACATTCGCCCTCTTTGAGCCATAACCGCATCTCAGGTTCGAGCCATTTTTTGGCTCATATGAACACACTTTCACATTTTGGGTCAGCGAACATCTTTGAGCAAAGCCCCCCCCCAACTGCACGCAGTCAAGTGCAGTCATCACCCTCGTCGCTTCGCTCTGTACAATCGATGTCGCCAGCCAGTGAAGATGGGACTATGCTGCACAATCTGAAGGGTGCGCATTTTGGCTCGATCTTATTTTTTTAAGAAACAAAAACAAGTTCAAAAGGTTTAAGTCACTGGATTTTGGACAGTCCACTTGCCAGCAGGAGTCTGAACGGGACAGTGGAGCGCGAGACAGTTAAGGGTAGTCGGTGGAGCCCTGCAAAGGAAGAGAATATAATCATATTGTGCACAATTGTAGGGTGGAGTGCTAAAAAACAGGGAAAATAGTGGTTTAGGTGAAACCAGAGTTAATTAATCATGGAACAAAAGTGAGCTGGGAGGCAATGGAAAAGAGTAAGTGAGGTGGCCTTAGCGCAGAGATGCTATCTGAACTGTAAGGAAGGGGGACTGTGTGTGTGTGTGTGTGTGTGTGTGTGGGCGCACATGCATGCTTGCTTGCTTTGCAGGCTTGTTTGTGTTGGGTGGAGGGCTAATGGGTGTGTGTGTGTGCTGTGAGGGGTCTAGGGCAGTGGGCCTGAAGGTCCCCCAAGGGAATCTGACTCTCCTGCTGTCCTTTTACACTTTCCTGTAAGAATTGTATTCTTTCTATCTGAGGAAAAGCGGCGGCCAGCCCACGGGGAAATGGGGCCGATGCTGGGAAACGCTGACAGCTATCCAAGTGCAGTCGATTTCAGCTCAAACTGCTCACGCCATGCGGATGGACTTTCATTTTCAAATTCGAAAACCACAACAAAAAAAAGACTACAAACCAAATGCGTGGATGAGTTCCCTCTGCACTGCCCACGTGACTGTCTTGATCAGAGAGGCGGAGGTGAGGCCAGCAAACAGCATGTTGTACAGGAACACAGCATAAAAGTTCCCAAGCCAGTTATAGCGGCCAAAGTCTCCCAGCAGATCGAAGCGGGTGATCCCTAAGACAGGCGAGAAAAAAAAAGCAAACCTTCATGAACCAAATTGTCAGGTTTGGGTTTTCACAGCAAACGCTACAAACGCCCTCTCGTGGCCATTATCAAAACTACAAGTGCAAAATGTCTGACTATTCTTGTGTGCGCGCGCGTTTCTTTACATCCTTACCAAGTGTACGTGAAAAGACCGGAAGCGCTGAGCTCAGGATAAGAAGGGAAACACAATTGGCAATCATCTGAAGGGCACAGAAAAATACAGCTGAGCAACAAAAAGTGTTTTTTTATTTGGTTACACAATACACATGGGCTCTTTGTGCGGCATACTAGGATTGGCATCAAGACATGTAATGGGATTTAAAGGACTATTCTGATTGTTTGCTTCCGAGCCTTTTCCACACATGGAGAAAAAACAGATATGAATCTGATATCTGTCAATGAGACCAGCATAAACAAATAGATCACATTTACTGCATCAGTGTGGGGCCTACTTCATTGATATATGGCGATTGATGACGTACGCACGTGTGCGTGCACCCCAACACACCAGATAAACGCCCACAGGCCAGTCAATCAAAACGAAAGCACAGACCATTAAAGTATAGTGTTTGTCCACTGAAACCACGCTTACTCAACTGTCAATCTACTACTACTACTACTACGACATGGAAAAATATATGCTACTTTGTCTACAGATGTTTGAACCGCGAAAATATAGTCGCTTAAAGCCGGCTTACGGCCATAGTACCCTGACAACGCCTGATCTCGGAAGCTAAGCAGGGTCGGGCCTCGTTAGTATCCCCTGGGAATACCATGTGCTGTAACCGATTGTAAGGGAAGGAAAACCCTGACAGAAAACCAACTGGTCCCGTAAAAATGACAGAAACCGCAATTGTGGCCTTACGCGCCTCATGAAACAGAAAGCTAAAAAAATAAAATCAAATCAAAAGGTAGCTGTAATATATCTCAACACGTCTTCGCGGGGACAATGAGGTGCTCTGAGACGGCGACGTTAGCGTGAAGCCACAGTCCGCACACTGGCTGTCAAGTCGAACGTTCTAAAAGCAATCCCCTTTCGTTGCTTCTCTCTGCATGACGTGCACACTCACGGTGGACAGCAAAGCGCTCTAAAAGCAGCCACGCCAGCAGACGACCCAAAGGGAATTTGCCAGGTGTAGGGAGAGCTAGCTAGCTAACTAACTAACTGAACATCACAATCGCGCCGGATGATGCGAACCCAAGTGGGCCCCAATTTAGTCACTTGAGTGTAGTAGCACATGCATTTTGGGCATCTGCGCATGTAGACTGTTTAAGGTGTTCATTGAATATAGACAATGATAGTGAACATGCATGTAAATATACGGTGGGAAAAAAAAAAAAAAAAAAAAAAAAAGTTTGGCACCTGTGTGAGGTTGGTATCCTGCGCACGAGGCACCAAGCCGGTGAAGAGAGGTGAACTATAGAATCCAACTACTGATGACACCATTAGATAGCTGTCTTTATTAAGGACAACACAGAAATTCTTGAGTTTTTCGAGCACGTACAAATACGGCATCACAAAACATAAAACAGTCCGCAGGTTACACAAGATACTGCATAATCATAATGCCATTGTATTAAAGGATACAGTATAAGGACTACTTGAACTGCTGCACCCAGTGAGCCAAACATGGAGAAGGAGGCCATCCCAAGGTGAGGATCCTGAATGCACAAAGAACAGCCATCATCAGTAGACATGCACCACTTGCTGCAAAACTAAATCTGGCACTCAATCCTTACTTCCATTCCTCTGGGCATGGCAGTCTCATCAAAGAGCAACTCCAGCACATTAAAACAGACCATCAGGACACACAACACCTGAAGAGACCAAAAAAATATTACACAGGGTCCTATTAGCTGCCTGAATAAATGGCTTAAGAGCCTGGGAGAACATAAATATTTACTGTGAGGGCGAGGAGCGCAAGCATAGCCAGTGGATAACCCAAGTTTCTCTGCCATGGCGAAGCTTTCCTCCACGTCTCTGTATGGACAGAAAGAAACCCATTCAAGAAAACAATGACTGTACATTAAAAACCGCTGGTGGAAAGGTCAAACACACCCAAGGCTAAACGCTTTGTTCGGACTGCTTGGTGCTCTTTCTTCATCGCCTCAATGTTCAGCTTGACCCAGCACGATTGAGGACTGCCACCTTGAAATGTATTTATTTATTATTATTATTATTATTTTTTTTTTTTAAATAATTTTTCTTTCATTTTAAAGCCAACATTTTGAGGGTGCTACTCACACTTCAGTTTCCTGGAGAGCGAGTCCTCCTCAAATGTGGTGCAGCTGAGGGCATCGTCGACATCTTCGAACAGCTGAGGGAGATCAGACAAATCAGTCGCTAAGTAGATTTTCAAGGCTCAACTGTGCACGGCAAGATTCACCGTGACATTTGTGCTCACTGACCCTGGCGACCGGTTTACATTTTCAGCAAGTTCACACATTAAACCAACAAGGGTGGGACTCAAAGAGTGGTACAATATTGTTCCGTTGTAATTCTTCTTCAGTTTTTGTTTTAAGATAAATAGAGGCGGGGCGTGTAATCCAGATGTCACAGCATATTCAAAACCAATATGTAGTGAAATGTAGTATGAATACAATGCTGTTAAAAAGTATTGGCCCCCTTTCAATTCTTATCTTTTTTTGCATAGTTTCTCCACTTAAATGTTTAAGATCATGAAACAAATGTAAATAGATAAACGGAACCCAAGGGAACTTAAAATGCTGATTTCGTTAAAGGGAAAAAAACAACAACTATTTAAAGTTACCTGGCCCTGTGTGAAAAAGTAATTACCCCCCTTGTTAAATTATGAATTCAATGTGGTTAATCACAATTTTTGGTTAATTTTGAGTGATCACACTGAAGTCTGATTAGCTCCAGACCTGTTCAATCAAGAATCTGTCCCGACAAAAATCAAGTCCGACAGAAGATCTCAAAAAGCTGCAACAAAATGAGACGATCCAAAGAAATTCCAGAACAGTCAAGAAATAAAGTAATTGACATCTGTCAGTCTGGAAAGGCTTACAAAAGCCATTTCTAAAGCTTTAGGATTCCAGTCAATCATACGCAGAGCAATTATCAGTGGTGAACCTTCCCAGGAGAGGCCGGCCTACAATGATTACCCCAACAGAACAAAAACGACTCATCCGGGAGGCCACAGAGGAACTTGGGACAACTTCTAATGAACTGCAGGCCTCCCTTGCTTCAGTCAAGGTCAGTGTTCAGGACACAACAATAAGGAAGGGACTGGGCAAAAATGGCTTCCGTGGCAGAGTTCAAAGTTCACTTCATATTTTTCTTTTCTTTAATAAATGAAATCACCATTTAAAAACCGCATTTTAAGTTCATTTGAGTTAGATTTGTCTGTCATTTACATTTGTTTGCTGATCTTAAACATTAAAAGTGGGGAAACTATGTAAAAATCTAAGAATTTGAGAATAGTTTTTCACTAAACTCTTATCAAGTATGGCTTTATGTATGTATGTATGCATGTATGGCCTTTTCACTCACCCGAGGTTTAACCAGCAGACTGCCTGTTACATTGAACATTCGAGACAGCCCAAAAGGTGTGCACACTGAGGATAGCAAAAACACACAGGCTATGTGATCAAATACATCAACAATAAAGGTGAAACCAGAATGTGAGTGAGACCTACACAGGAGCAGCAGTACTCCAAAAAGAGAGATGCCAGAGTACAAGTAGGGGAGGTAATACTCCCACAGGTCTGCAATTCACAAGTACAGTTGGGCAGACGTTCATGTAAAAAGTTGTCACGGACCAAATAGGTACAGTACATGATTACACAGGTGACTCACCATAGAGGCTCTTCCTGGCCATGTTGTCGTGGAGAAGGGCTGATGCAACCCACACAATGCCCAAAACCAGGAGAGCTAGCAGCAACAACAGGACGACTGCTTCATATACTCGTGCCATCACTCCCTTCACACATGACATTTGTCTGTTAGCAAGTTAAGTACAGGTGCCGTCAGGTTCAATATGCACTGTTTATTCAGAGATGCTCTATTACCTTTTTGGACCCGACAAATCCCTCGGACTCAGTGAAGAAGTAGGCAAATGGCATGAGGAAGACCAGGGACAAATTAGAGAAAAGGAACACCAAGTTCCACAACCCTGACAAAAGAGGCGGTGAAACGTTTGAGCATTAGGTTTCCTTGCAGTTCCACAGTACACCACTGAGAGGCATACTTTTTCTATTTGTTGAAACTACTCATGTCTACTAGAAACGAAGATCAACTTTTTAAGGTACAGTACAGTGCACAGTATATCAAAACAACGGGAGACACGCTTCACTTTTGGCCTTTAGGTATTCCCTTAAATTGTTTAGTTCATTGCAGTTTCTGATGCTTTGGAATATAAGGATCTGAATATCAAAATTACCATGGATAAGAGATCCATTGAGCCATTGCATGTAGTAGCTCTGTGGGAAGGTGAGCAGCACCTCATTAGACAGAATAGAGATGGGGAGAAGTAGCACCGCACAAACTGCAACTGACAGTGTGAATGTACACAACCACAGCCTGGGGGAGGAGATGAGTAGGATTGTTAGACAAAAAAAGTATTACTCTGCTAAAGTCGTGGTTTTTTTTATTTTTATTTTAGACAGGTCTGGCAGAGCAGCATAGGTGAAAGTCTAACTAAGATGGACCACATAGGCAAGATGACAGTGCCAGCGTGTAGGGACAAAGGGCAAATGAATACTAGACTGTTCCTATCACAATCAACAGACACACACACACACACACACACACACACACAACAACACACTCGACCAGACAATAAACTTACAGCATGCATCTCTCTCACACGGACACCAATCAACAGATTGCCCCGAGTCAGTTAATCGTTACAAGTTTTTCACTCACGCAATTTTGTTGACAGTTGCATCCTCAATATCATCTGAAAGAAGGGACAGCAACACCTTTCATTAATTTAATATTCTAAACAAAATCCTGTTTCTCAGTTTAAAGAGATCATTTTGAATGCATCTTTAAAAATGGAAATAACGTCCGAGTCTTTATTGACATGACAAATGCAAAACTCTGAAGGTGTGTGAACTCCAACCTCCTGTATACATAGCGGATGTATGAGGTTATAGTTATTAGTAGTTAAGTTAGCGTAGCGGCGGTCCAAAGAGTAATGGGAAAAAAAGCAAAAGTTGTCACTGGCCTCCAAGCGGGGCGTGAGGGAGGGTTTTTTGGAACATTCTGTCCAAGTATGTTTGGAGTCTCCAGTAAAAGTTATTATTAAAAAAACAAAACAAAAAAAAAACAGCAAAACACTTCATGCCCTTACATACAGAGAATTCTCCATATTTGAACCCCATGAAAGAATAGAGATTCAAAATTGTACCGTATGAACAAGCGATATACATATGTCTGGGGAGCAAAAAAGAAGTTATTGACTCCTTAACTCTCACAAACAAAGCCAGAGCATAGCATTGCTCATTTGGTATTTAGCTGCAGGGCTACACTGCTCTGTATGGGTTTGTGTGCAGGCACATATCCACAACACATAATTAAGTCCACAGCAGAGCATAGAGACCTAGCCTGTTGGACATCCTACATCTGCTTTCAGTGAAGGAAAGTTATTGAATTGGTTATGTAACCGCCTGCCCCGTAAACCCAAAGAAAATGGAAACAGGATTTTTGCACTTCCACAACAAAAACAAACACGCAAACTTAGTGCACATCCAAGTCAAATCCAAAACAGCAATTGAAACCATTATACCTCACACGTGTGGAATTGAAATGTTGCCGATCTCTTTTTGAAATGTTAGATGAAATGTAAAATGTCAAAACACAACACTATGTTTTGATCACAAGTGACAAGCTTATGAGCTAGCGTGCGAAAGTAACGAAAAAGTGTATGGCTCTACTTAGCTCGTTCTCGTATCAAACTAAATTCAAATACAGCGACAGAAGCTCAGTTATTTGTTTACAAAAAGCTACTCAGTCAATACTGGCTAATATTCCTAACAAACCACTGACAAATGAACTAAAACAAGAAGTAGAAATCCACCAAACTAAAAACAGGGCTAGACATGACTTCACAGAACCCAATACAACACTGCTAACGATCATCTCTGACTATCATGATGCTGAAACACTAACAAATGCTGGACAAAAGCCTTCAACTTTGTGATTAGCTCGTTGGAAAAAAATGTCAAGATGCTTTCGTCAATGTAAAAGGAGCCTGAAGCTACACGTCTGAAGTTCAACTTGGTGTTTATCTTGGAACGACATTCTTCACCACCCTTTCCTTGTCTTGATCCACATGGGTACTGCCTGGAGACAGAGTTGCATGACACCAAACACACCTTCTGGACTGTCAGTGTTCTATCCACACGCTCAGCCATGGCAATATGCACACATGGGTTACATTTATATTCAAGCAAACATTGCAAAGTCCTATAGATAATAATTTAGAACTGTATAGTACTGTGCATAAGGAATAACGTGCATGGCTGGGTTTTATGACATTTTCTGTGCCTGATGAATGTTCTAATCTATTGTGCTGAAAATGAGACTCCATCTTCTTTCAACACAGCAAATAGACTAAACCTTGTATCGAAGATAGTGAAGAACACCTGTGCTCGCTTGAAAAGTACAGCCTTTGGATTCTGTGCAAAAACTCACCCCAACTTTCCTGTCTAACTAACAATTCTACTCTTGCGTGTGTGTCATACTTTTGAATTTGTACATCGACTTTCAAAGTGCCTATCAAAACAGCTTTTCCCTGTGTCGATGGACTGTGTCAACGGGACCAACACGAAACAGGGGGCAGAAGGCAACCCACAAACTTCCCTGCTTCAGAGGGGAATGGTGGCTGTGTGAAAGGGAACAGTGGAAAGTCAGGAATGAGGGATAACATTGTTTCGGAGATTTTTTTTTAATCTAAAATACAATTAGTTTTCCTTGGCTGCAAATGTATACCCTATTGTTGGGGAGAGAAGCGAATTGCAAACAGCATTGGCTCCCCTCCCCCCCCCAAAGATGGGTGCTTTGCAGACTGGTCTAACCCCAATGTAGACACATAGTTTGAGGGTTTTATAACATACTCCCTGTCAATCAGCGAGCAAAGACTCCTAATGTGTCCAAATGATCAGGAATGGTTAAAGAAAGGCTGTGCATCATCTCCGCATAATGCCAAAATTTAAAGAAGGTTTCACTTACCAGTGACAAACTCTGCAGTCTTCTTGAACCGTGCAAGTATGAGGTAGGACATTACGTAGAGGCACGTAAACAGGAGTACACAGATCTGCCCAAGACACAGAAAGACATGACATTTGAGGAACAGCCACTACAGAAAGGGAATAAAGTATACAAAATGCCCTGTACTGTACTTTCATAAACGACACATTTTTGCTGACTCCAAGCCTTATTCAGGTAACGGATATATGACACCGATGTCAACAGAATCCAGAGGAACAAAAAGACAGACGCACATTTATTAGTCTAGACAATTTTGTTTTGTACATTTTAAAACACAAACGTGGACTACACTAAAAACAAAACAGCGGTAGACCGAGTATGTCCGCAAAGGCTTGGACAGACAGATGGAGCCAGAGGATTATCACCTCATTATAAGATACGACCTCAAAACGGGTGACAGTATTGTACAAGAGAGCTTAAGAGTGAAACGAGGGTTAATATACCAAGTAATGATAGGCTGTTTGACATAAGACTGTCAAATATGTAGGTCAAATCTATCGTTCATGCTCTGTGGGGCTGATGAATCGCATCATTGAACCCCCGCAGAATGAGGAATACACTTGTGTTGGTTTAAGAAACAGGCCTTAAGAAAAACTTCTGCACATCTTTAAGAAGGCCTCTAATTTGGTTAGGTGCCTAAGGGAGAACTGAAAACCTACAATCACCTGAACAGTGTTTAAACACACTCAACTGGATTTCCAAATTTGTCTCTCACCGGTTTCGATCTCACTGAATGACAAAGAAGTGACCTCATTACAGCAAACAAGCCTAATATCAAGTTTAGAAATGCATCCTAATCAAGACTGTGGAAAACAGTCTGTGTGGCTGCAGCATACTGTATGTAGGCATCCCGTTAAACTGAACACCAAGTTCCCACATATATGGCATGATTGACAACACTTGGTAGGACAGATAAAGTATCACACAACAGCTACAACAGTACTTTCCATGATTAAATGTCTGTAGTCTTAACAATGGCCATTCACAGCACAAAACAAAACTGTTCTTTTGGTAAAAACAAAATACAAGTAGTAGGGAGATAGCATTTCATTAGACTAATGAAAAAATCGAATTGGGTAGCTTTAAACAGCAAGAAATTAGTCTCCGACTAAGGTAAATTCAGTACTGTAGCTATTGTTGCTTTCCATGTCCTGATTTCAAAACATAACAGATTTATAAATTCTTATCACAGGTGGTAGAAAAATTAAGCCATTTTGACAAGTCACAACATTTAAAGAAATAAAACAAAAGCAACAGGATTATCTCAAGAAACGGCCAAATATCATTACTGGGGTAAAACATTTCTGGTGTAGCATAATAGCGTCAGTGGAACACACTCAAGAGTAAACGTTTTGCAGAGCTCTGATGTTTCTGTAGGAAACTATCACACTATAAAGCGAAAACATTGGCCACATCTAAACTAATTATGGAGACAGTTTATGTAAAATGTTCCAACGTATGACTGTTTACATACAGTGAAAGATTGTTGCGGGGGCTGGACCCCTCCTTTGATTTGAGGGGCATGACGGTGACCCACTTTAGAACAGAGACAAATGAACACAAAGGAGATGACATCTGTGAAATGTGTGGTGGACAGGAACAGGAAAACATTCTTTGCTTTGTGTAGTTTAAAGTAGGATGGGAATTTACAAGAATCCACCGAGTCCAATTCCATTATCAATCTGATTCCTTATTGATTCTCATTGGGGGAGAAAATGAAGTAATACAAATGATGTCATCATTATACAGTAGATATCATTATATGATATGATGATTCTGCATAGTGCTGTGCGATACGGTCAACATTTTATATCCCGCAAACATGCAAACTCCACACAGGCGGGGCCGGGATTTGAACTGTGAGGCAGATGTGCTAACCAGTCGTCCACAGTGCCGCCAATAAAAATATTCAGAGGCAAAACATCATTCAAAATAACCAGGTTTCAAGGATTGTACATAGTGTACTAAATTTTAAATGTAGTGTAACATACAGGCCCCTCCTTGAGCTGTCACCTTATCGTGGTGGAGGGGTTTGTGTGTCCTAATGATCCTAGGAGCCAAGTTATCTGGGGCTTTATGCCCCTGGCAGGGTCACCCATGGCAAACACGTCCAAGGTGTGGGACCAGACAAAGCACAGCTCCAAAAACCCCTATGATGACAAACTATTCAGGACGACGTTTTCCCTTGACACGGGTCACCGGGGCCCCACTTTGGAGCCAGGCCTGGAGGTGGGGCTTGAAGGAGAGCGCCTCATGGCCGGGCCACCCATGGGGCGAAAGGGTAACGTGGGTCCCCCGTTCCCATGTGCTCACCACCTGTGGGAGGGGCCATAGGGGTCGGGTGCAGTGTGAGCTGGGCGGTGGCCGAAGGCAGGGACCTTGGCGATCTGATCCCCGGCTACAGAAGCTGGCTCTACGTGGAATGTCACACCTCTGGCAGGGAATGAGCCCGAGCTGGTGTGTGAGGTCGAGAGGTTCCGACTAGATATAGTTGGGCTCGCCGCCACACACAGCTTGGGCTCTGGTACCCAGTCCTCTCGAGAGGGGTTGAACTCTCTTACACTCTGGAGTTGCCCACAGTGAGAGGCGCCAAGCAGGTGTGGGTACTTATTGCCCCCCCCGACTTGGCGCCTGTACATTGGGGTTCACCTCGGTGGACGAGAGGGTAGCCTCCCTTTGCCTTCAGGTGGGGGGGTGGTCCTGACTGTTGTTGTTGTTTGTCAGAATCCCCTGTCAGAAGGAGTTCCAACTCCCGCCTCCAACAGAACTTTACCCACGTCCCGGGGGAGGCAGGGGCCATTGAGTCCTAGTGGACCATGTTCCGCGCCTCTATTGCCGAGGCGGCCGACCGGAGCTGTGGCCGTAATGTAGTCGATGCCTGTCGTGTCGGCAATCCCCGAACCCGTTGGTGGACACCAATGGTGAGGGATGCAGTCAAACTGAAGAAGGAGTCCTATCGGGCCTTTTTGGCCTGTGGCAGCTGATGGGTACCGGCTGGCCAAGCGGAATGCAGCTTTGGTGGTCACTGTTCCAACAACAGGGGCAATCAGACTCCTCAGCCTCCCCGGTAAGGTCTTTTCAGGGGTGCTGTGCAGGAGGGTCCGCCGGCAAGTCGAATCTCAGATTCAGGAGGAGCAGTGCGGTTTTCGTCCTGGCCGTGGAACAGTGGACCTGCTCTACACCCTCGGCAGGGTCCTCAAGGGTGCATGGGAGTTCGCCCAACCAGTTTACATGTGTTTTGTGGACATGGAGACTGTGTTCGACCGTGTCCCTCGGGGAGTGCTTTGGGAGTATGGGGTACCGAACCCCCCCGATACGGACTGTTCGGTCCCTGTACGACTGGTGTCAGAGCTTGGTCCACATGGCCGGCAGTAAGTCGGACTCGGCCAAGGCTGCCCTTTGTCATCGATTCTGTTCATACCTTTTATGGCGTAGAGGGGGCCCGGTTTGGTGGCCTCAGAATTGCATCTCTGCTTTTTGCAGATGTGGTTCTGTTCACTTCATCAAGCAGTGAACTCCAATTCTCACTGGAGCGGTTCACAGCCGAGTGTGAAGCGGCTGGGCTGAGAATCAGCACCTCCAAATCTGAGACCATGGTCCTCAGTCGGAAAAGGGTGGCATGCCCTCTCCAGGTCGGGGATGAGGTCATGCCCCAAGTGGGGGAGTTAGAGTATCTTGGGGTCTTGTTCATGAGTGAGGGAAGAATGGAATGGGAGATCGACAGGCGGATCAGTGCAGCGTCTGCAGTGATGCAGACTTTGTATCGGTCCGTTGTGGTAAAGGAGGAGCTAAGCCGTAAGGCGATGCTCTCGATTTACCGGTCGATCTACATTCCTACGCTCACCTATGGTCACAAGCTGTAGGTCAAGAAAGAACAAGATCCCGGGTACAAGTGGCCGAAATGAGTTTCCTCCGCAGGGTGTCTGGGCTCTCCCTTAGAGATAGGGTGAGAAGCTCGGTCATCCGGGAGGATGTCAGAGTAGAGCCGCTGCTCCTCCACATCAAGAGGAGCCAGATGAGGTGGCTGGGGCATCTTTTTAGAATGTCTCCCGGATGCCTCCCTGGTGAGGTGTTCCGGGCAAGTCCCACCGGGAGGAGAACCCGGGGACGACCCAGGACACGGTGGAGAGACTACGTCTCTCAGCTGGCCTGGGAACACCTCGGGATCCCCTCAGAAGAGCTGGAGGAAGTGGCTGGGGAGAGGGACGTCTTGGCTGCTAAAACTACTGCCCCTGTGACCCGACCTCGGAGAAGTGGTAGAAAATGGATGGATGGAAACATACATTATTGTTTAGATCCACCGAGCGAACACCAAAAATTCTCAAATAAGCGGGAATAAACTGTCAATAAATGTTTTGGGGATTGGCTCACCCTAAAAAAAACAACAACAAAACAACAACAACAAATCTGCGACTAGGTTAATCTGCAGGTGCCAAACCACGAGTATGCAAGGGTCCACTGTAACATTTCTTGCGAGCGATGCAGTCAATCAACGCAAGAGGAATCGATAAGCAGAATTGTCAGGCGAGGAAACAAAAACAAACCAAAAAAAACTTCTAGTAATAGAATTACTGGGAACGGGTTCTTTTAATTTCCCAATCATAGTTTAAAGTCTGCGTCACCAAATCTCCTTTTGCGTGTCACGAACAGCACGTGAGCTCCCAGATCTTATTGTGATTCCCCCCCCCCCCCATCAGACATCCTTCTTGATCTCTCTCTCCAGGTACAGGGTGTGGGCGGCTCCGGAATCTACTTCAACAAATTACTACTAACATTCTCTTTGGTACATTGAGTACCTCTCACGAGGAAGTAGAGTTCTTGGTCGTGTGTTGTTTCTGTGTTTTTGTCACTTGTTTTCCATTAAATATGTGGTGGCAAACTGAGGCCAGGAAACCCCCATTTAGTGGTACACTCACGATAGGCAATGCAAACCATGCTTGGTCATGCTTGACACCTAAAGTACAGATTTGTTTTGGTTTTTTTAACCAGTGTGAGCCATCCAAGGTGTACTCAAGCGTGATTGGACTAGGTAGGCTTGGGTATGACACTGACTTCTACAAAAGCACACGTTTTACTGAGTGGTTAGCCCATGTTGCACTTTAAGCAAAGTTTTTACAATCAAGTCAGCCATACAGCCAGTCAGCAAATTATCCTTGCTTGGTGTTGGCTTTAGTTTGTGTTAATGTTTGAGAAGAAGGTAACGCATTACAATTACACGTGAAAAGCGTGAGGGAGGAAGGCAAAATACAGGAGAGAATCTCAGTCAGGAATGTGGGAAATATGCAAACTCTACATGGAAAGGCCAGCCAGCTGGCAGGTTCAGCTTCAGAACTTGTCGCTGAGAGGAAACAGAGCCAACTATGTCTAAATGAATTTAATCTATTCATAACAAGGGTAAAAATGGACATTCACTTCCTGGAATAAAGTGCTACTATTATTGTGTGTAACTGGAACTGGTGGTAATTAGCGCAAATTATTTCACTGTGCTATAACGTCATATTGCAATGACAAATTCACTTGAGAGTAGACACTATCTACATCAAAAGGCGCATAATGATTAATGAACTGTATTATAATTAATGTCTAATAAATGGAAACTGCTGTGACCACAAGAACTATTAACATCACTACGGTTGCTTGTGTTAAGAAGCCAAGTAATGTACAACCTTGAATTAGATATCATATATCTCCAAATGTGTCAAACTATGCTTTGACTATTTGAAAAATTACAAGGAAACAAGATACTTTTTCCACTTATAAAAATCAGTCAAAGCAGCAAACAATTATATTGCAATTAAACTAGAAGTCCTCACTTGAGTGTCGTCATTATAGAACACTGGCACATTTATTACTTTGGGGTCCGCCAAGATGTGGGTCATTCTCTTTTTAAGACGCACTCCTTTTGTGACCCACTAGCATAGTATCTGCTCTTCACATACAGGTATAATTTTTCTTCGGGTGGTTGTCGCATACTTAAGCTATTAATTTGATTTATAAACAGTAGTCCTTGACACAGAGAGGACTCAAAACGGTATAAAACTAATAATACTTTAATCAATGAATACAATTTTACATGTATAGTTCTGCAGTTTTTCCTCTAACTTTATTGAGCCAAGGCACATATTTTCTTCAGTGGCTCTCACTGGGCCTGTATAGTTGAACACATTGCTGATATACTGTACTCCATAACCATAACTTATTCTTATTACAACAACTTCATCTTTTGTTATGAATGGCAACGGGTTAATTGTACCTTCTGCCATCTAGTGGAATTGTTCTGGCCGTCAATATATATTGCTGGCACAGGTAGATGAACAAAGATAAATACATTGGTGCTATGACGTAAGACTCCAATGGCTTACACGTTTCTCAATATACGAGCAGTCACTTGAGCAATATTTTGTCTTGAGTTACGAGCTAAATTTGAGAAACAAGTCCACTTGAGACCCCTACCGCTCGTCTGCTCGATGGCGACAGCACACTTCACAACATCCAGCCACCATCAATTCACATTGGTTTCCTTGCAGGCGAAGGAAAATGGCAGTTGTGGGCAGTAATACGCCATTAAACTGGTTTGCCAATAGACTCCACAAAAGAAGAACAAGGAAGGACAATACACTACATACAGTTGTACTTTGTGTTTGCATTTTCTGAGTGTGCACATTATGTGGGGAGCAGACTATTGTCTTTTTATACAGTACAATACTGTGAAGTACAATATTTCATATTAAAAACATGTTTTAAAAAAATTGTTTTTGAACAGATTCAATTAATTTGCATTCATTTCAGTGGGGAAAGATGAGAGTTTAGAACAAATTAAACTCGAGGCATCATTTTTTCTTTCTCCTATTAGAAGTGAAAGTGGTTGGGAATAACTGCTGTAGTACTGTGTTGACAACATGGTATCTCGTAGTACCTTTTCGGACTTAAGGGTCATCTGTGTGCCCTGCTGGAAGTGTGGCTCATATTTATCAGCACATGACACAAGTAAGGACAAACAGGAAAAGAGCAGAAGTGGTGTCAAAAGCAAGAGACGATGGGGACACGGAGCCACTCCATTTCCTATCAAACCAGCTGCATCCGCGCGCACACACACACACACGCACGCACGCACGCGCGCGCGCGCGCGCGCACACACACACACACACACACACACACACACACACACACACACACACGATAAGGCGCCCGGTCGAATTCACTTAGCACTCACATTTCAAACATCGGTTAAAGTGAAAGCTTAAAAGGGCCACGCAAGCGATTCTGAATGGCTTAAAGTGAAGCAGCTTCATGTGCGATAACGCATTTTTTGTTTGTTTGTTTGTTTGTTGTCCTTATCATGGAAAGTTCCGTGAACACAGCACTTACGATGGTCTCCCGGACACGGTTGTGGAAAAGTTGCTCCCTAACCGACACGTCGTCCGTTTCCATCCTCCGACACCATAACAAAACAAAATGTCGGGTTCAGAAGCCCTGAAGCTGGCGTTGTCAAAAAGTTAAAAGACGGGGCATCTTGTCAGGAACGCCGCGGTCGGAATGTGTAGCAGCCGCGGCTCAGTGTGCTACTACTAGCACGCTGCTACTCTGCTCACTTAAAACCCGGGGGCGGGGCTAATACTCAGGTAGCTGTCAATCATCATCATGCAACTCCACTTCGTTACAAAAGATGCGGACGTGCGTTGACTTCACACCAGGGCCCGCCCGAGCCAATGCGGAGCCCTGGGCGGCATTTTATGAGGAGCGCCCCTTCATTTGCGATCACACGCTTCAACAACAACACATTTAGCAAGTAAAATAGTATTTAAAATAAATTAATGACTATAATTTAACAAGAAGAAGAATCATCTTTATTGTCATGAACATTCATGCATGAACACGAAATTTGGTCTTTGCATTTTACCCATCACAGTGAACAGACGCACTTGTTAGTGGAACACACTGAAGCAGGGGGCAGCAGTTCAGGGTATCAGTGTCTGGGAGGTGTTGGCAGATGGTCTGGTCGGGTCTCAAACCTACGTCGCCCACGCTGCCAGGCAATGATCTTAACCATTGGTCCACGGCTATCGAAAAAAGTAAACCTTGCATTGGCCGGGAATCGAACCCGGGCCTCCCGCGTGGCAGGCGAGAATTCTACCACTGAACCACCAATGCTCGTTTTGAAACTGCTACTGTACCAGTGCATTTTACTGTGAGATTTTAACGACTAAGAGGCGGCACAGTGTACGACTGGTTAGCATATCTGCCTCACAGTTCTGAGGACCCGGGTTCAAATCTGGCCTCCCCTGTGTGGAGTTTGCATGTTCTCCCCATCCTTGTGTGGGTTTTCTCCAGGTACGCCAGTTTCCTCCCACACCCCAAAAACATGCATAGTTGGTTAATTAAGGATAGTTGGGATAGGCTCCAGTACACCTGCGACCCTAGTGAGGATAAGCGGCACCGAAAATGAATGAATGAATTATTATATTAATACATATTATATTCATTTATGCTATACAGCAAAAACTAACTGGAATTGAATTACTTTTATAACACGTTACACCTAATTCTGCATTTATGAACGCTATAACGTTCAGTAAAATAGCCTGGGAGTAAGTTTCGTGTCTATTGGGCTGATCACGTGCCCTAAATGTTGATGTGTATCACGTGCTGAGCTCTCAACACCAGTTTCATTGTCATGATCCAAAGTCCAATCTGTTGTAACAACATGCAGCAACTTCAATGGTAGCCGGACTGAAAAGGATTGATCATCTCAAGGACTTCAAGATTTGGACTCAGTAAGTAAAATTTTAAAAAAAAGCTGATTGGCAAGTATATTAAAAAACATTTGACTAACATTAGTTAAAAACTATGGTGATATGGTATGTCTTGCTGCTGTTTTTTTTTTTTTTTTTTAATGTACAGTGGTGCCTTGAAATACGAATGACCCGAGTTTTTCAAGATACTGTATCAGTCGTCATTTTTTTTTTTTGCTTTGACTTGCAAAGAAAAATTTGAGATACAATCACTGTATGATGGCAGTGAACTCAACTCAACTCACTTCACACCAAACAGCAGTTTGGCTGATACAGTTCTTCAGAAAAGAGTCTTCAAGCTATTCAATGCCACTCTCAGTTTAAATTTACTGGCAAACTAAACATGAAACACTTATGTATTTAAAACAACCGCATCGCTTTGCCTTACGATAGTCGGTTTAGCCTAACGCTAACAAACAATGAAAAATGCCACACACGGGCTAAGGAATAGCATTAGTCTCATAGTGTTGTAACCCTTTAAGCGACTGATATTTGAAAACAAAAGGTGGAGCAACATGTAGACAGACAATACAAGAAGTCTCACAGACATGTATTCTTTATCCTTTGTGAAAAATTATTATTACTGTAGCTAACCGAGCCTGCTGTGAAACTCTTCTCTGTGTGTTTCTCTGTATATACTGCCCTCAGGTGGCCGAGGTGCGCACACCAGAAGGAGCAGCACAATGTGTTTTAAAATGAAGGAAAAATGTGGCAAAAACTGTTTAATTCTCTCTATTGTATTTAATTATAAAAGTTCTTTATGTTATTATAAACTTCACAATGTTTTTTGGGGGGCTGGAGCAGACTAATGCTATTTCCATTCATTTCAAAGGGGAAGGATGATTTGAGATACGATTGTTTTAGTAGTAAAAGATATAGTAAATGTTACACAGAATACATTTTAACACACATACTAATACAACGCTGCTGAGAAAACACCCAGCTATATTGTTGCAATAAAAAAAGACTGTTTTCATCACATTCATATGGTTTAGACTATAAAATGAGACTAAACTTGAGTGTCTCCTCCCCACAGGTACTAATTGAGTATGTCTAACTCTCAGTTGCACTGGCGGTGATCACAGCGGTCACAAGATGGTCAAAAGTGTCATGGTAGCTTATGCCCTGTGGGCAGTGGGTGGCCTTTTTGGTGTTCACCATTTATATTTAGGGAGAGACAGTCATGCACTTTTATGGATGATAACCCTGGGAGGTTTCGGCATAGGCTGGATCAGAGAGCTTGTACGTATTCCAACATATGTGGGTGAAGCCAATCAAGATGCAGAAAAGGAGAGGAGAAGACCCTCCACCATCCCCCCTCCACCAGTAAACCCAGTTAGATTCGCTGGCCAGATGTGTGTTGGGATCTACTTTGGCACTGTGGCACTGATTGGACTGAGCTCCCTTAGTTTTTTCTACTTGCTTGTTCTTCCTTTATGTGTGGGTGCAGGGGTGCATCTGGTGTCCACTGTTGGCCAGCAGACCTCTGATCTCCAAAAAACGCTCACAGCTAGTCTCATAACTTCCCCCATATTCTACGGCAGCACTTTATCCCCTCTGCCAATTAGCCTGGCAGCCAGTGTCATTGCCACACAGCATCGCAAGTACAAGAAACCTCAGGCGACAGGCAGCCCACAGGAACTTGGTAGGAACAAAATGGTTCACACTCCTCAAGTCAAATCTGTCTACCTGAATCATTAGTAGAACATATTGTTGCTGATCAATCTGTTTTGCACTTTTAGGTCCACGGCTTTTCAGATTGAGTCTCGCTTGGCTGGCTTTCTCTGCTCCATTGGCATATTGTGTTTTCCATAATACCACCACCACATTGTATTACCTGTCTGACTGTGTGGCAGCACTGCTGGATTTTTTTTGGTTCCTCCCTTGGCTCAGAAGTGCGCTGGAGTACATTCTGTTAATGCCCTATCGCTTCTTGTGTGCCTTGACTGGAGAAGGCTATTATGAAGAGGCCTGGAAGAAAATGCTGGAAATACTCCTCAAAGACTATACTGAGCAGGAAAAAGAGGCGCTGAAGGCAAGTAATTGCATTGCTTTTGTAAAGGTTACACAGTGGTGCCTTTAGATACAGAGTTGAACATGTTCCATGAGCTCTTAACTCAAAACACTTGCATCTCATATCATCTTTGCTTATTGAAATGAACGGAAATGCCATTAATCTGATCCAGTCCCCCCCCCCCTCCTCCCCAAAAATGGAATGTCTGTTTTAATTAGAAAAATAACACTTTATTGTAAAAAACAAAAAACATTATATATATATATATATATATATATATATATATATATATATATACAGTATTAACATAAATAGATTGTGAATAACTAACCTTCTTTGCCACATTGTTTTGCTTCAATTTAATGGACATTGTGCTGCTCCTTCTTGTGTGCATGTCTTGGCCACCTTGGGACAAGTATGCTAGTCAAAACTCTTCAGTAAGCTGAAGTATTATTAATTGTTCTTCACAAAGGATGAATAATTTATGCGTGTGAGTTTTGTTATATTGCTATATTTTAGATATATGGGTTCTCCGCCGTTTTTTTCAAATATCCGTTACGGTACAGATGCAATTTGTTAGCCCGTCTATTGAGTTTTGCATTATTTGTTGGCATTAAGCCAAACTGACAAATCCAAAGTAAAGCTATGTGGTTGTTTGAAACATACAACTTGCAATTCTCTTTGTTTTCTGATTAGTTAGACAGTAAAAAAAAAAACTTCAACTGGGAGTGGCAATAAATGTGGAGTGAGTTGACTTCACTGCCACCATACAGTGCTCGTATGTCAAATTTATGCTCACAAGTCGAAGCAAAAAACTGGCTGAACGATGGCTCGTATCTCCAAAAACTCATAAGATGGGCCACTCATATCTCAAGGCACTACTGTATCGGAGCACATTGTTGGTTTTCTGTGTAGTCTTTTGTTATTAAACAATGGAAACACTGTCTAGCGCACACTGCTCCATGACATTGGCTGTCTTCCTTGTTGTTCTAACTTCCTAAAAATGTTTCCCAAAGGGAAAAAAAAAGAAAAAAATCACTTCAGGTCAGGCTCAATCTGTGGCCGTCACAAGACCATTATTAACTGTACAGGCAACATTTTAACATTCTTAACATAAAGACAATTTAATCACTGTGTAATTAAACCAAAACAGATTTTAAAAACACATCTTGAACATCAATATAGTTCTATCCATCCATTTTCTGAGCCGCTTCTCCTCACTAGGGTGCTGGAGCCTATCCCAGCTATCATCGGGCAGGAGGCGGGGTACACCCTGAACTGGTTGCCAGCCAATCGCAGGGCACATAGAAACAACCATTTGCACTCACATTCACACCTACGGGCAATTTAGATTCTCCAATTCATGCATGTTTTTGGGATGTGGGAGGAAACCGGAGTGCCCGGAGAAAACACGCGCAGGCACGGGGAGAACATGCGAACTCCACACAGGCAGGGTCGGGGATTGAACCCTGGTCCTCAGAACTGGGAGGCTGACGCTCTAACCAGTGCCGCACCACCGTGCCGCACCAAAATTTCATTTAATTCTAAATGTTTATTTATTTTTAGTTTTTGCCAGTTGATTTGCCTGGAAAAATCCTGTGGTTTCATCATCTCATAGTGAGGCATATGGTGTACATTTTGAATACCCACTTCGTTAACAATTATGGTTCCTTGCCCAATAAGTAGTTCAAATATTGCTGATGTACTGTAATTTGGCCCATTTTTATGCATACTGTGCACTTTATTATCACATGCTGTATGTGTGTTCCAGGTTTTGTCACTGGGAGCAGAGGCCTCTTTTGAAGAGATAACTCGTGGCTATAGGGAGCTTGCCAAGACATGGCACCCCGACCACAACCCCAGCAAGAATGCTGAGGCGACGTTTGTTAAGATTCATGAGGCGTATGACGTTCTTCTACGGCGGCACAGGCCCCGCCGGTTCAGATAATTCCTGAGTGGGAGTCACCTCAGTAAAATGGCACAGAGAAGCGTAACTCAATCCCACTGTCATCATCATCCATCCATCCATCCATGTTCTTTTACCGCTTATCCTAGGCTGCTGGAGCCTATCCTAGCTACCTTCGGGCGGGAGCCGGGGTAAACCCTGAACCGGTCGCCAGGGCACATAGAAACAAACAACCATTCGCACTCACATTCACACCTACGGGCAATTTAGAGTCCCCAATCAGTCATAATCATTACGAGTGGAAAAAAACGAGTCAACTTGCCATTCTTACCTTACATCATTTTACTTGTCAAGCAACATCACATTTCTGTCTGTTTGAACTCTTGGCTGAGTTGAGCTGTCATCGGGAACACAATTCAATCAATTTAAACAGCTTTATTTAGAGATTCCAGATCCAGACATTTGACAAATAGTGAGCTATTTGTCCTGTAGATAAATTTGTCGTTTACACTGGACTTCGTAGCACGGCCCACAAAGTACTGTATTGATTTACAAGCACGAGTTAATGGTACAGTCGGTCTACTGAGAAAACAGTAGTTTGCTGCCCTCTTGTGGCACTTTATTCGTATCCTCCCTAAAACTGTTTGATTTCACCAATTCGCAATGCTGCATACTGCACTGTACTACTGTAAAATACCTTGTCTGTTTTGTTTGACATTTATTGTTACACGTGCAACGCCTTGCATTTTTAATGCTTGGATGAATGTTAAACTGTATAGTTTAATTACGTAGTAATACTAGTTGAATAAAGCCACAAAAACACATCAAAAGACAATCACCAGTAAAATAACCGGACTCTCCGAGAATGTTTGTCTTGCTCAAAGTAGGCCTATTAATCGATATGCACCCACATATTATGTGAATCGATGCATTCGACAATCTGTTGCCCGGAAGTTGTTTGGGGTTCTCAGGTAAAAAAAAAAAAAAAAGAGAAAAAAAAGAAAAAAAACCCGAGAGATGCTGCCGTCGCTTTGAAAACAAACCGCTGCAGACACTTAAAAAGAGGGAAAGAACCAGGCGTGGCCAGGTAAGGAGGCGCTTTGTGGACTTAGCTGTGCTCTCGCTAACACTAGAAGAGCATCCGTCGACTAGAATTGTCAAGAATTTTCTTTTTTTTTTTTTTCCGCGGGAGTTGAACGCGGGTGAATGCCATTTGTCGTGTGCTCTGCTGCCATAGCAACGGCGCGCGAGAAACATTGTCGAAACATTGCATGGCAGCGCCTACAGTGAGTTGAATGCGCTCGATGCTGAATGACAAGCCGCATGCGTGCGCGGGGGGCCGTCAACATTGGTGTGAATCGTGGGACACGCCGCCGTTTTTAGCGTCTAGCTGCCATACGTAACATAACATCACGCACCGAGAGGCTCAAACAAGTGGAACAACATGTCTGCAGAGGCCGGGTAGTTGTTTGGAAAAATAAAGCGCACGGTCGCCCTCCCGCCGAGATGAACGATTGTCAGTCAAGGGTAGGCGCAAGAGAGCGTCTCCCCCCCCCCCCCCCCCACAGCCACCCACCCTACCAGCCAGCCAGCCGTGCCCTGGTGTGACTGGCGCGTCTCCATCCACGCCTGTTGCTCTACAAGCGGCCAGAGGCAGCAAATTCACGTTTCTCCTCGCACAACCATATCCAGCCATGCATTTTTTTTTGTGTGTGCACAAGGAACGGCGTTTTCCATCGCCTTACAGTGACATAATGTAACAAAACCTCCTCCAAGGCTGAACACATTCACAAATATATGGTCTGAATAAGTTGAATGGCATTTCCCGTGTTTGAATAAATTTGCAGCCAAATTTGCTGTCAGCGTCTGGTTAGACTTGGTTTCTACATGGCAGATTCTGAGCCAGCAAACATCTAGAAATTTCCGCCCAAATAATAAAGGCAAAGTAACCATAATTATCACAGTGTACGTCAAAAGTTGGCCACACTTCTGGGATACGGAACTGTTCGGGTAGGCAAGGCACGTTAATTGATATAGCACCAATCAAATATAAGGAAAATCCATAGAGGCAAGGAAATAACACTTACCAAAAAATATTCAAAGAAAAGATGAAAATCAAGATAAAATCACAACATAAAAGCATAACAAATGAAAATACAAAGAAACAAAATGGTTAAATGGCAGAACACATGGATTATAAAGCTAAAATAAAAGCAATATCGTGAAATCAAATCAAGATACCATATTTTTACGTATGAAAAAGCAGACATGAACAATATCATTTTCAGGCCAGATTTAAAGATACTGACATTTCGAGCAGATCTCAGGTGTTTCGGAAAATTGAGAAACACTGGCCTGACTTTGGTGCAGGCAGCGTGGGTTCAGTTCCCACTCAGTGACGGTGTGAATGTGAGTGCGAATGGTTGTCCGTCTCTATATGTGCCCTGCGACTGACTGGCGACCAGTTCAGGGTGTAGTCCGCCTTTCGCCCCAAAGTCAGCTGGGATAGGCCCCAGCGTCCCGCGACCCTAACCAGGATAAGCGGTGTTGAAAATGGATGGATGGAAAATTGAGAAACCTAAAAACCGAATGCTGCATTAGCCTACTTTGTTGCTGGAAGTCTCTTAGGGAACCAATAAACCTTTGAATATATTCAGATCCAAGGCCATTTAGAGCTTTGTAGACCATCACCAATATTCTGAAATATGTTCCTTGCGTCACAGGAAGCCAGTGTAGAAATTTTAGCACCTGTGTGATGTGGTCCAGTTTCCTATATCAACAACAACTCGAGCAGCAGCATTGTTGCAGCTGTCGGATGAATGATTTTGTTCAGACCTGGAAAAAACAATTGACTAAAATGAATGTGCGAACAGCTTTACTGTTGTTCTTGAAAAAAAAAATGATACTTGATAGTCAAGAAACCCTTTCCCTTCGACATCAGACAACCTCCACTCTAATCACTTCCAGTTGCACATTTACTGCTACTACCTGTGTTCACCAATTGAATAAAATGTAAACAAATCAACAATGAAAGACGACTTGTTAAATAGCAAGATTCAATCAAAAGGCAGAGGGGTCTATCAGTGCAACTTGAAAGAGTACGCTTATTTTGTCTGAACAAATGTGGCAAAGTGTGATCAAGACTTAATTCAGGCGGTGCCAGAATGCTAGACAGAAGTGGACTGAAGCAGGGAAAAACAACCGTGAGGACTGAGCCAGACGATTTGATTTTGGTGCGTGAGTTGATCAAATGACTTCTATTAACATTTATAAGGTTTAATGCATTTCCTTTCTAATGTATTCTTTTATTGTTCTGTAACTCTGGTGTAACCTCTCTGAGATGTCTAAAAGCAGCAAGCTATTATTTGTCTTATCCGAGGACATTCCCAAGTGGGCTACAAAAGCTGGCTGGGGAGCTGGTGGGAATGTCCTGATTATGGAAATTTACTGGATCTGAGTTTCTTTTTGTTTATATCATGTAAATAGCTCTTTGTATATATATATATAAACATAAAGAGAGGATTTTCTCCTTGATTATTCTACAAAAGAGGAATTTCAAACACATGCTGCTTGCACAACAGTTACCTGTACTTTCACTTTGTTCAATAGATTGCCTCTTGTCAAATTGTTTTCTGGCAAGACAGCTTGTGTTTTACCCATAATTAAAGGAAATGATAACATTGTGTGCGTGTATGCATGTGTGTGTGTGAATATGTGCTCAAGTGATTTATGACGGTGCAGGTTGTCCCTAGCCTGAAATCCGAAACCTGGTCGTCATCCTGGACTCCACTCACTCCTTTCACTCCTACATCAAATCCATCACAAAATCTGCCTTTTTCCACCTTCAAAATTTCTGCAGACTTCCATTGCCAAGACCCTCATCCCTGCCTAAACTACGGTACCTCAGTCCTGTTCAGGCTACCCAGCCAAGCCCTGACAGCTAATGACTCCCACACTCATCCATCTCCATTGGTTCCCGGTCAAGTAGCGCATCACTTACAAAATCCTGCTCCTCACCTACAAATCCCTCCATGCGCTTGCCCCCGTCCCTTTTGGAGCTCCTTCCACCTCATCCCGGGACCTGAGGTCTTCCAACTCTGGTCTCTTCTCCAACCCTCGCACCTGCCTGCGGACGTTTGGGGCCAGAGCCTTTAGCATGGCAGCCCCTACCCTCTGGAACTCTCTCCCCTCTGAGATCTGCAACGCCCCATCGCCGGACATTTTCAAACAAATACTCACACAGCCTTTGATGCTTAGTGTCGTCGTTTCAGTTTTTTGTTTTTTTTTGTCTGTCCATTTTTTGTAAAGTGGCCTTGGGTTACGTGAAAGGTGCTATATTAATCTCATCTAATCTAATATGATCTAAGTTATCCATCCATCCATCCATTTTCTGAGCCGCTTCTCCTCACTAGGGTCGCGGGCGTGCTGGAGCCTATCCCAGCTATCATCGGGCAGGAGGCGGGGTACACCCTCAACTGGTTGCCAGCCAATCGCAGATCTAAGTTATTAATGACTATTATTATCATTATCATCTGAATGTAGTTTTAACTCCTCATTTGGCGGAGGAGCTAATATTCATTTGCAGCTGATTGTACTTTTAAATAGTGGAGGCCAACCCCTAACCTTGTTATGAACACTTCAAACAGAAAACTTCAAAAAAACTGAAAGATGCAAGTGTTTGAAATGGTTTGTAGAATGCAAACCACAATGTATAATTCAAATTGGATATGCCAGAAAGTCTTTGGTCTTCCTTTGTGCAGATGCAGGCATCTGGTGAAAGAATGAATGCTGATGACTGCAATGGTTGCTCTCATGCATCAGGTATGTTTATTTAAGAAATTAAATATAGACTCCTTTTTTTGTGTCCGGACAGCAAACTTTGACTTTACTGTCTCATTCAGGCAATGGTCAAGAGTTATCGACAGAGCAGGACTTTTACAGCCCTAATAGTCAACAGTCCTTGACCCGTTGCTCCTTTACGGGTTAGTCTTCAACTTTCTCCCACGGGCTGTTTTGACATTGTCCCTAAATGTATGTAGGAATGAAGTCTGATTTTTCCCTCACAGCAAACTCCATCAAGGCGGAGCTGTGCAGTGGAGATAAATCACCGCAGCCAAACAACAGAGGGGCTTTCGGAGATAGAGGAATTGGGGATGACAGAGTAGAGCTAATGGAAGAAGGGAGTGCAGACCATGCTGGGCTCGAACAAAAGAATCTTTACGGTGAGTTGGCCCCTTCGAAAACTGCTTCGCCTGGACCCATCCGACTTCCGAGTGGAAAGCTCCAATGTGATGTGTGTGGGATCATCTGCATTGGACCTAATGTGCTGATGGTGCACAAGCGAAGCCATACAGGTGACGAGACCCGGTGAACGGTTAGCGCTTATGAACGTAACGGGCATTGTGTTTGAAGGCTTTTATGCCCCAATGTGTTGTTCTTAGGTGAGAGGCCTTTTCAGTGTAACCAATGTGGAGCTTCCTTCACGCAAAAGGGCAACTTGTTACGCCACATCAAGTTGCATTCTGGAGAGAAACCTTTCAAATGCCCCATTTGCAACTATGCTTGCCGGAGGAGGGACGCCCTAGCTGGACACCTACGGACACATGCAGGTACATTGGGGAGAACTAGCGCTACCACACACTCGCTATCAAGAAAATGTCGGGTAAATTTGACGCACCACAGAGGAGAGTGTTTTTAAAACGCCTTCCAAATTTGAATGAATAAAAAAAGTCACCATGAATGCAAAATAAGGCTCTGAAATATTGAAAAATAAGGCCGCTGGGCTATTCGTCCATCCATTTTCTGTACCGCTTATCCTCACTAAGGCGTGCTGAACCCTATCCGAGTTATCTTCAGGCTAGTGAACGTAATAAACAGTTAGCTTTCCCTTAAGTGTCTCTCCTGTGTGAATCTAGCATGGCGCATGGAGCAAGGCTGTAGCGTATTGGACAGAGCCAACGCCAATCCACAAGCCCACTAGCGGCTAATACGTACTAGCCTAGCCGCCAGTAGAAGGCCACTTCACAGTGAAGCCGTCTAACTCGCCGTTAGCTCGCTGCGTGAGCCACGTGTGGGTCACCGCAACAGAGACACTAGCCCAAATAACACAAAACACTTCAGGGAAGATGCCTTTTTCGGGTGGTTGGCATAGCTTGATGGCTAACTGCGCGATGTAGTTGTGCTAGAAATAGGCCAAGCTCTTATTGCTAAGGTTAGATGTTTTGGAGACAAAGTTAGCAAGAGCAGACTTTGATGGTTTGGACACATCCAGAGGAGAGATATTGAGTGGTGGCAGAAGGATGATGGGGATGGAGCTGCCATGTACGAAAGCTTCAGGAAAGACCTAAGAGAAGGTGGATAGATTTTGTGAAGGAAGACATGAGGGGAGTTGGTGGTAGAGATGAGGATGGAGAAGATACGCTTACATGGAAAAGGATGGTGCGCTGTGGCGAACCCTAACGGGACAAGCCGAAAGGGAAAGAAGAATAAAATTCTTCTTTCAATTCTGGCAAATAGCCATCCACGGACACTCCTTATTATATAATAAGGGGGGGGGCCTCATGCCAGAAAGTTTTTTTTCCCCAGCCCGCTTTCGTCATGGGGCTAGTTTTTAGCCCCGTCCCCAAAATCTGGCCCGCTGAGATGGTCAGAAAGAGTTTTAAGCTATATCTCAACAATTCAGTATGAAATTGTTCCATGTCTTTGCACATGTTTTCAGGACTTACCTTCAAACATGTTTAATATATTTAGAAACAAAACACGAAAATTACTTTGGTTCAACATTAAAAAGCAAACACATCAACATTATGGCTGCTTGCACAATCTTAGGAGATCTAAGAGAGTAGATTGCTCGCTTTTGAGAAACACTATAATAAAGGTATTAATCTAAGAACATGTTTATTATTGTATTTGGCATCCTAGTTTGCAATAGTGTCACAGTGCACTGCACAATACTAAGCGATGATTTTGATATTTAAAATTATAACATCCAAGCTATCTAATCTATATCTAGTCTATTTGTAATTTAGCTACATGAGAGAGTCAAGATATTTGCTACAGTTTACAATATGATGCGGTGCAATTAAAATTTTGAATTTACGAGTATTTCCCAAAATTTTGTGAACTTGAACATTATCATCTTTGTAAAGGCAGAATTCTTGCTTTTTCCTTTTTTTAATAACATACAATGTGCTGATAATCAAACAGTAAGTGGTGGAAGTAATGTTTCATCCAAAAATGCCCCTTCACTCCACTGTTGAAGCTCAGAGGAAGTAGTTATTACTCACCAGAATGTTAAGCACATTGCAAAATAGGACATTTAGCAGTTTGTGCAATCCTGCTTGATTTGTCAGCATTCGTCCACACTCGAACAGGTGTTTGCATAATGGTTCTTTTCAGAGGAACGCTTCTTACAAACTGGATTTCGCAAATTTACGTCACTTTGCTGTATATTACTGTAATGTTGCGATGGTGGGTTCCAGGCCAATTGTTTGTGAATGTGAAAATGCATCTCGCTAAATTAACAACAAATAAAAACCCAGTAAAATAATTTCCATTTTACTTTTTAAAGGGGCACCACGGAAATATTTTGAACATGAAACTATGAGTGCATGATGTACCATTTTCCCAGAAATGACACGCAATATAAGGGTTCAGATTTACATACTTTGCTATTATTTTACGATCCATCATCTTGGTTACAGGTCATTTGACCATTGGGTGAGGATTTCTTTAATTGCAGATCCTTCACCACTGGGGGGAAAGCCTTTCAAGTGCATCTACTGTAGTCGTAGCTACAAACAACAGAGCACATTGGAGGATCATTTTGACCAATGCCACAGTTTTCCCAAGAGCCAGGACCAGGAGGCAGCAGTCAACACAAAGACGGTACAACAGGGTAAGACACCGCAAAAACACCAACCAAAAAGTCCCTGCATGATAGGTAATGTAAGTACATTCAATTATTCATGGATACTCATGCCAAAAAGTCATTATGATATTTGTTTCCAGATGATCAGTCTCTAAAAATGGAGACAATGGCTAAACCGACACTGGACATGCCAAATGAGAAACCGCGTTTTGCGGATAGATTAGCTGGTAGCATTACCAAGCGCAAGAGGTCAACGCCACAGAGGTTTCTGGGTACGTTTTCTTCTTTGCTTTCATATAATAGTCATTATTTGTGCAGTACTATATTAAAAATTGTTACATATTCCATGCTATTATTTTTGCAATACTTCCAGCTCCATCGCCATCGTAAAACCTTTATTAACTTTGCAGGCAATGTTTTCCTATTAACTGCTGTACAAGTACAAGCAAGTTACAAGTTAATCCATCTAATATTTTAACTGTGACATGCTCTTTAAACATTCTCTTAACTTTAAAGACCAGCAAGGAGCAGGAGTGATAAACACAAAAAAATTTTTTTTACCATCAACTGTCACACAAGAATAAAACAAAGTCTCTCTTCCTCTTGATTCGGTGTTCACCCGGCGAACTGTTGCGATGGTGGGTGGACCTACAGGTTCAGTACCCCAGTCCGAGAGCAGTCCAGTTGTTTGCGACTGCTTATTCGTGGGCCTTAGACCACTTATTTCGCAGCTTTCCATTTTATTGGATTCCCCCAATCCGCAACTTGGGGATGTGCCCGGTGGCTTTGCAGCTGAAGCTCATGACTGTAAAAACGCTTACGCTGAGATAAAATGTCTTGGACATTATGAGAAGACAAATGCAACACTCGAGGTGAATAGGGGTCATGCGGAATGTCAAGTAACCAACTGCGACTGTGATAACTGCGACAACTATGGGTTGATTAATTTATTTGTACAAATATGATTATATGTAAACACGAACAAAGCCTAAAGATGGCATACAGTCATATTGGGTCTTGAAGACTTTCTAGACTTTTAATATTTCTACAGTTGCTTTGTCCCGGTCTGCTGCTGTAGGACTTGTCATTGACCTGAACTGGTAGGAAGGGCTTTGGGTGCGTGTGCATAACCCCTATAAAATTCCCCAAAACACACTGTTTAACAAACAGGTTGGGTTCGATATATGGGTAATTAAGGCAGCGGATGTAAAGGTATCAAAAACATGAGGCAAGGCCCCCCCCCCCCCCCAAAAAAAAAATGAACAGGTTGTCAGAGCTTGCTAGAGTCAGTGGCATGATAAATCAAATACTGAAACATGACGGTGAAGTACAACAAACTGGCAACGAGACAGAATGAGACGAGGTTAAATAAATGACATCATCAGGGATGACAAGGCAGAGGTGAGGGAGAGCACCATTAGGGGCAGCTAAGCATAAAATATGTTTCGCGGCAGGACACACATACACACAGACAAGACTGAAATCCAGCTCTAATGCAAATCAACGCACACATTCAGTACAGTAGAACGTTCTAACTTTTGATTACATGTGACAAGCATATGGCAGCTAGCCAGTCGGCAGCCATCGCAAGAAGCTAAAATAGCAGTGTATATCGTCACTCGGTGTTCCCCCATGTCAAAGCGCACAAATGGACAGACTTAAACGCACGACATCAGTCACTAGCCCAAGCCCTTTGTTCACAAAAAGTTGCTTGATGCCGACTGAGAGTGCTAACCTAGAAATCCTAATGGAACACAAAGCAGGAAGTAGAAACCTCCCTGTCATGAACGGAACAGAGGACAGGACCCAAAAATGCACGACTCCAATACAAATGGAGAGTTTCACAAAAGAGTGGTTTAATAAACGAGCAGAGGTCGGTACACAGGCAGGCAATCCGAAAAGGCAACAGTATCCAAACAACTTGAGGCAAAGAGGCAAGGTCAATAATCGGAGCAGGGTCTAGTCTTACTAGGAGTCGGTGACGTGCAAACAAGGAATGCTGGAACGTGACAACAAGTTACAACGAACTGGCGACCAGAAAGAATGAGACACGAGGATAAATGCAAGGGGTAATTAGGGTAAACGAGGCACAGGTGGGGAAGATGCTCTCAGGAGCAGGTGTGTACGAGAAAGGGGGAAGACAACAACCAGAACACACACACATGACACTACCAAAATAAATCACAGAGTGGCTCAGCAGACTTGGCTAAACAGGTAATGGAGATACTTTAAAAAAAATATGATTACTTTAGCCATTCACTTTCAACATCACATGCAGGGGAACACATTGTGTTATAAAGTTGGTGCATTGACTTTCACTAGTGTCTGGTGTTCCCAGCAGACAAGCACACCCATCTTGACCTGCTTGAAGTCCCTTGTGATTTGTCGTCTGGTTCCGAGAGGGAAGGCGAGCATCTGAACCCCCAGCCAGTTGGTGACTCCACTGGTTCGAGTGGAAAAAAACTAAAAGACTCCAGCAGCAAACGTGGAAGCAGTGTCCTCCATCCTGCCTTCTTGTCTGAGCTGAACACCATTATGGACTCCACTAACAGTAATGTACCTCCTCAAGGAGCCCCGGGTGGACTCTCAATGGTTTCTCTTGGCCTATCTGGTCAAGAAGCAGGTGAAGGATGTGAAGCTCACCCTTCAGTTCATAGCCACACAACCTCACCCAACGGATGTCCCGACTCTACAGACACCGAGAGCACAGCAGAAGACCTCAGCACAAGGGCTGCAGTCCACACACGTACCTCCAACAACAACCAGCATCTCCACTACCAAACCCTAGCGCAGCCCCACAGCCTTTCCACCACTCGTCTCAGCCAGGCCAAAGAGACGGACCCAGAATGGGACAGGGTGTGTCCTTCACCCCCCACACCAGTGAAGAGGATCGCTGGTTCACCGCTCCCCTCCAGGGAGAAAGTGCAGGTGTTGGACAGGGACGGCCAGCCCGTGCGCTATTTTCACTGCCGCCACTGCCGCATCCTCTTCCTGGATCACGTCATGTTCACCATTCACATGGGCTGTCATGGCTTTCACCAGCCCTTTGAGTGCAACATCTGTGGCTACCGCAGCCGGGACCGCTACGAGTTTTCCTCGCACATGAGTCGGGGAGAGCACCTGCTGTCCTAAGGAGAGCGGGTAGGGGTGGGAGGGGTTGCTGGAACCGTTGTGGGCTCATGTTTGCTCTGCACCAGATCATGCTTTAAAATTAAGAATTTGAAATTGTATTGTTATCTATTCAACTGAAGTAGAAGTGGGTGAAGAATCTTCCGAGAGCAGCGTTTAAAGGTTTATGGTGGCAAATTACGTAATATGATTGATTGCACTCTCTTATTGAATCATCTGGCAAAATGTGATTTTGCTTCAAAAGTGCCTTCTTGGGGGACTTCCTCCAAACTAAAAAAATGAAGGGAAACAGGTGCTGAAAAATCTTGACTAGCCATCTTCTGAGTTGCTCTATGAAATGGCCTGTTGTGCACAGGCAGAACAGAAAGCACCGTGTTTACATTGGAAGAATTGTGTTCGCCGTGCCTAGTACGCACTAAGGGTCATATTCTCCTGTGTGCTTTTCTGGCTGCGCGCACTCTCCCATCAACTCAAATCTGTCATTTACGCAGCCTTGTGCCAGGTACACACTGTGGGCGGTGCAATCCAAAATGTGGGCGTTCTCTCATTTCAATCTGCATGCAGCATGACGCACTTTCCCGTGGACTTAAGCACTTTTCCTCTTCTGCACTCTAGAGGCTGTAGTAAGTCTAGCGCCCTGTGATGGTGAAACATCATCTTGCACATTTTGATTCCGTTAGCTGCTGTCAACGGCCTGGTGACGGCTGAATTCTGCTGACGATTAGGACACACCTGGCTCACCGACTGTCCAACAGCTATAATGTGTACCTACACCGATGTCCGAACGTCAACACATTATATCATATTAATAAGCAAAAAATACTGGCAACCAGTTCAGGGTGTACCCCGCCTCTCGCCCGAAGATGGCTGGGATAGGCTCCAGCACGCCCCCCGACCCTTGTGAGGATAAAGCGCTACGGACGATGGATGGATGGATAATACAAAATAAAAAAACACACGGTCCTTCAAAGTGTAGCATGTTAGACGAGGAGTTCCCACGTCTCACTGGCGACGACACGTCCACTACGGAAGTTAATTTCAGATTTACATTTTCCAAATAGATTTCTATGGCAGTCACACGTCTCAGGAAAACCCCATGCTCCATCCTTTCCAGCCAGGCTGAGACTTTACAGGATCAACAATAGTGTTGGGTCGTAACTAATTACATGTAATTTAATTACAAAATGTATGTCATTAAAATCCATTAATTACTGGGAGAAAATGTGTAATTAAATTACAGTTGCTTTTTGAAATTTCCACGATTACAATTTTCGTTAACATTTGCAAAATAGCTGCAAAAGCTCAGATTTTTTTCCCGTGTCACTTCCTCCTTCGAAAGCTGACGCTTGTGATTGGCTCTATTTGGTCATGTGCCAAATGTAGTCTCAAACATGCCATATTTTTCTAAATATGACCTCGAAGTTCCATCTTCTGGTGCAATTGATGAGTTTGTCTCTCGCCTCTCGCCCGAAGATAGCGGGGATAGGCTCCAGCAGGCCCGCGACCCTCGTGTGGATGAGCGGTGCAGAAAATGGATGGATGGATGGATGGATTTGATCATGTTTTGTAATCAGTTTATTATTTGTGCCAACAACAAATATGTGGTTAATTTAATCCACTTTGTTTAGGAAAGACCTAAGGACCCTGTGGATGCATCCATCCATCCATCCATCCATCCATTTTCTGAGCCGCTTCTCCTCACGCGGGTCGCGGGCGTGCTGGAGCCTATCCCAGCTGTCACCGGGCAGGAGGCGGGGTACACCCTGAACTGGTTTGCCAGCCAATCGCAGCCCTGTGGATGCAGTCATTCAAAATTAAGTACTCAAAATGTAATCAAATGTAATTAGTTATATTAATTGACATATTTTCAACAGGGTAACTTGTGATTGTAACTAACTACATTTCCAAAGTAATTTTCTCAACACTGGTCACGCCTCTAGGCGCTTGCTAATTTCCCGGTTACGCACGGTGGCAGGGTTATAAGTCTTGACGGGAGAATGCACGCACCTGGAGGGGGCGCATTCAAAAAAAAACAAAAAAAAACAAAAAGATTTTGCACAAATGGGAGAATATGGCCCGAAGAGCTTAGTTTCGTGGTGTAGGAAAGCGTTTAGTGAAGTGTGTCAGGTAAGCTTTATATGCACTGAGAGTGTTGTGCCTCTGGGATTGGGGGGAACATTTGTCAGAGGATAAAAGCTAAAGAGGACTGCCTTAAATACAACTTGTTTACAGTGTGTGAAGTCAGAAACTGGCTCCGGAGCCAGTTGCATTGCGGGAATTCCGTGAAAAGAAGCTAAAGTGCGAACGTACAGTAGATTGCGTAGGATTTTGGATCTTAAAGTGGACCTTGGAATACTGGTGCAGATCAGACCATGAGCCATGAGGTTTAAAAGGAAAACCCTGACCAAGATAGCCCGGGGGCGCTTCTACAGCACCCGTAGAGTCCCCCGCTTGTATATGACAAGTCTTTTCCAAAGCACTTGATGGCTTTACATTGTTGTGCTCGTTCTCCTGCACTGAAATAACTGCCGAATCCTCACAATGACGGTCATGTCATTTGTAACAGACGGCCTTTCTCAGATTCCCACCATGTTGCACTAGTTATCACACTCAAGTTTGCTGCAGTGTGTGACTGAGAATTGAATATAATTTCAACTAAAACTCTTATGTTAAGGCACCTGAAGCTGAGTGTATGGAGATCTTTAATTGGCATCATGGTAATTGTTTAGCAGTTAAAGTTGGGTTATGTTGAGTTTCACTCGCGGCCGTCCATTTAGTGTTGCTTCTTTCAGCCTCGGTGTATTTAATCAGCTATATTCCAAATCTTATCCAGCATATTCCTCAAGCGGACGAGATATGTTACCTCCTGCTTCTTTCTAGCACCCAAATACCTTATTGCTACAGTACAGTGACTTTTCTGTTCATGTTGATTTTGGGAACACGAATGAGACCAAACTCAGTATTCTTGACTTGTTATTGTGGGTTTGCTGCTTTAATAGTTGAAATTCATTTTTTTATTTCAGAATGTACTTGAGATGGTTTGACGAAAAAAAGAAAAAAAAAAAGCTAAAACTGCACTTGGTTTGTGAAACAGAGAAAAAAAAGTGTGTGAATGGAACACAGCATATGTAACCGGTTGTCACCCAGCTTTCACCTGAATTGTGAACTATTTTTACAAATGTGAAGTTAAGTGAAAAACGAGGCATTTGTGTCTCCCTGTGTGGACTTTGTTGTTGTTTTATGATAGTTTGTTTGTGTTGTTACATGACGAAAACACTTTACCTCAAAGTTCAACATGTTCAACTGCCTCATCACTTCAAAAGCTCCTGCTGCTTTCCAAGATGTTTCTGCAGTTACAAATGTGTTGCCCTTGCTATTCTGCAAACTTTTTACTGTTAAATAAAGTTACGTTTATTGTTAAAGTGCTTTCTTACAGCATGCTTGCACATTCAAATTTGACTGGAAAGTTGTTAAATAACTGCCTGTATGTGTCATTTATTTGTTTCTTTCTTTCATTTTGTGACACAATTTAAAGCCATTTCCCGTTTTCTCAAGTGTTTGTTCACTTGTGGTGCCATCTGAGTTTTGGCCACCCATATGTACGTGTTACGTCATTGTGTGTGTGTGTGTGTGTATATATATATATATATATATATATATATATATATATTATCAAGGTCAGGCAATTGAGAAGAGATTCTCATTTGCAAGGCCGATCTGGCAGCAGACAGCAGATTAGAACAAAGCAAAATAAAAATAAATACAAATACTTAGTCAGCAAACTGTACAGCATGATATAGTTACTTCTTAATACATGGCATGACACCGCGGCACATGATGATATCAAATTTCTAAATGGTAAAAGAGGTCTATGTAGCGTCACGTGATCAGGGAGTTGCGTTCCACGGGTATGGTTGCTGGGTGGAAACGTCTCAAAATTGTTGAGGGATAAAAGGCAAAGACACCCGGCAACAGTTGCAGGAACTAAGCGGGAGAATTTGTTTGGTATGTTCTCCATGTTACAATTTTCCACGTTTATAATGTGTAGTGCCAGTCTTTGACCACTAGATGACAATCGAGTCAAGTTTACGCAGCACATCGTATGCAACAGCTCCTTTCTCATCTGAGGGCGGTTTTCATCCATCTATCCATTTTCCGTGCCGCTTATCCTCACTAGGAGCCTATCTTTCGTTTTCTCATATATATATATATATATATATATATATATATATATATATATATATATATATATATATATATATATATATATATATATATATATATATATATATTTGAGGGTTAGGTTATATATGCAACAAAAAAAAACTGGAAAACTATCAAAACGACATGGTCCTATAGTTTTGCTAACATTTGCAAACTGACTATCCATCCATCCATTTTCTGAGCCGCTTCTCCTCACGAGGGTCGCGGGCATGCTGGAGCCTATCCCAGCTGTCACCGGGCAGGAGGCGGGGTACACCCTGAACTGGTTGCCAGCCAATCGCAGGGCACATAGAAACAAACAACCATTCGCACTTAATGCATGTTTTTAGGGTGTGGGAGGAAACCGGAGTGCCCGGAGAAAACCCACGCAGGCACGGGGAGAACATGCAAACTCCGCAAACTGACTAATAAAAAGCTAAATTAATAAATATGAATAAATCATACATATAGAAAACAAGAGCAAACACTTCTCTTAAATGCGGCCACGGATGGGGAATATCTTGCTGGTAATAGCATCAGCTGGGAAGCTAATAGAAAGGCTATTCACAGTCCACTTACATTCAAAATGGATTTTAGATGTACAATTGTTTGTTCACTGAATCAATGAAAATGGTGGGAATTTCGAAACTTTGAAACAATGGAATGAAATTGGAAAATGTCCTCTGGCACTGATCATCTCTCATCATTGGGATTCACTGGATGGATTGGGATTCACTGGTTTATACTATAGTTCATGCACAAAATATTGAAATAAAACATTTTGTAATTGGTATGAAGTTTTGGTGGGTGATTGGCATTCCATTTAAGAATCCATTAAGATTTCTCTAATGGTTTTAATATGAAATTTTACATCATATTATATTATATTTATTATATGTCTTATCAGAATCAGAATCAGAATCAGAATAATCTTTATTTGCCAAGTATGTCCAAAACACACAAGGAATTTGTCTCCGGTAGTTGGAGCCGCTCTAGTACAACAGAGTATTTTGGCGGCACGGTGGACAACTGGTTAGCAAATCTGCCTCACAGTTCTGAGGACCTGGATTCAAATCCAGCCTCGCCTGTGTAGAGTTTGCATGTTCTCCCAATGCCTGTGTGGGTTTTCTCCGGGTACTGCTTTTTCCTCCCACATCCCAAAAACTTGCATGGTAACTTAATTGAAGACTCTAAATTGCCCGTAGGAGACAATGTGAGTGCGAATTGTTGTTTGTTTATATGCACCCTGCGATTGGCTGGCGACCAGTTCAGGGTGTACCCCGCCTCTCGCCCGAAGAAAGCTGGCATTATCCTCACTAGGGTAAGCGGTACGGGTGATGAATGAATGAATATATTTTATTTTTATAAGTTTGATCCCCGTCCCCCCCAGTTCCCAAATCCCATCTGCGCCCCTGCAAGACAATCATGCCTGCCCGATAGTCGGTGGTACACCAACATCAAGGCTACATCATCCTACACAATATTTCTTGCTAGAAATGTAAAGAACATTTGTTTACTGAATTAAACTGTGTTGTGAGTCCAACTAATCCCCTCTAAGGAGGTCATGTCTTCACCGCAGTGCATAACATTCAAATTCCCCAAATTAACACATTCAAGCATTTGTGGCCTCAGCAATCTGTATTAAACCAAGATGAAAATTCAGAGGCCAGACCAGAGTGAACTTTTTTTGTTTTATTTTTCTAAGGGTGCAACGTGTATTGAAACACAGCTGGCAGAGCTTGTAGCATCTCTGTGGCTCTGGAACCCATTAGCGATAAAAGGCTGTGTGTGTCTTTTACACGCAGACAAGAGCGGGTGGGAGCAAGCAGTGTAACGTTGGACAATGTGACACCAGGAAAATATGCGTGTTTTAGCGAAGGGGAGAATGCAAGACTGGCGCGATTGTGTTATGCAAGCCATTCCCGGCATGCGTGCACTTGGGAAGATGTGTGGCTCCTGCGGTTGCCTGTCCCCTCTGTCACTGCGTGGCCTTAAAGAGGACTTGCCAGAAGAAATGTCTGCCAGATCGGCTGGATTAATGGATGGGGCTCACTGCTGGAGGAAGCATGCGTGCAGCCACATGCAAGCACACACACAAACATGCGTGGCTTGGCCATTTGTGGTCAAGGAGGCCCATGTTGTCGCACCAAGTTGACTTCAATGAGTACATTTGCATTTATGTCATCTAGATATCATCCATCCATCCTTCCATTTATCTATCTAGCTATCGATACGGTATATCAACAATCTGTCCATCCTATATCCTTCTATCCACTCCTTCATCCATCCGCCTCTCTGTCCATCCATGCAGCCACTCATTCATGATCTAGATCAGGGAAGGGCAACTGGCAGCCCGTGGGCAAAATCTGCATAAAATGCTAATTATCGGCCGATCCGATCAGATGGGTGCAAAGTCTAGTGTTGCATCGGGAGAAGAGGTGCATTACGTGTGAACGTGCGAGTGCAGTTGTTCGTCTGCTAGTGACACAGGAATGTGTCATAGTTCCTGCAAGCCACTTGGCTCCTAAAGTGCAGCAAATAAACATTCCTCCATGCTGTGTCAGTGCTGAACCCTTGCCACTCCTCCTGTAAAACACAGCTCCTAATTAAAACCCCCAAAATATTTTTGTTCCCTGTACTGTTGAGCAGATTAGAGACCATGGCTTGGTGCCGTGTGTCGACTCAAAGATGGCATGTTGCGGTCCTGGCCATGTGAACAACAAAGTCAAACGATGGAGATTGCGAAACACACAAGGATACAGGTTGATTCCCTCCCACCTTCACTGCACAGCCTGTTCTCTACCTCACGCCACAACGGCACTGAGCCTGACCACAGATATCATACGGATTGCTCAGTGTGCGTGAGTGCTCCATCCACATCCCGAGTCTGATTCCCTCAGTACAGAAACCCTCACAACGGATATGTTGCGGTTCGACGCTGGGCTACATCCCTCCTCAAACGCAATCTTCGTCCTTGTCGCTTGGCCCGCCACACTTGGAACGGTTGAAGCCGAATTGACGTGTGTGTGGAATCCCTGTAGCTGGAGCACAATGCCCCGTGAGTGGCGACGCTCCCTCTCTTGTGTGGTCGCTTGTGGCAGGTCGCCGGATGATGAAGTGATGGAGATGTTAGGAAGCCACGGCCATTGTGATGATGCGTGGTTCTCACTCTGGAACTGCCATCTGTCCAAAAGGTCAGTTGCTAGGGGACCATTCTCCTGCACTGGGTCTGCCTTGCAGCTGCCGCCCGCACACGCACGTACACGCACGCACGCACGCACACAGATATACACACACACACCAAGTATGTGTGCAAACATTGAGTTTTTGGTGAAAATAAATTCAATTCAAATAAATCCTCCATCCATTATCTGTACTTCTCTCAACTCCTGACTAGAGTTGTGGGTATGCTGGAGCCTATCCCAGCTGAGTTTGGGTGAGAGGTGAGGTACACACTGATCTGTGCGTCAGCCAATCGCAGGGGCATATACAAACCCCAATTCTCATGAAGTTGGGATGCCGGGTAAAACATAAATAAAAACAGAAGACGATGAATTGCAAATCCTTTTCAACCTATAATCATTTGAATACACTACAAAGACAAAATATTGAATGTTCAAACTGATGAATGTTATTGTTTTTTGTTGTTGTTGCAAATAGTCTCTCCTTTTGAACGTGATGGCTGCAACATGTTCGACAAACGCTGGAACAGGGGCAAGAAAATAGTGGGAAATTTGAGGAATGCTCAAAAAACACTTACCGGTACCTTTTTGAATATTCCACAGGTGAACAGGTTAATTAGAAACACGTGACTCTCATGATTGAGTCTCAAAGGCGTATCCCCGAAAGGCGACGTTGTTCATAAGCAAGGATGTTGAGAGGTTAACCACTTTATGAACAACTGTATAAGCAAATAGTCCAACAGTTTAAGAACAACGTTTCTCAAGCTATAATTGGGATAACTCAGGAACACTTCAGAAAACCATTGTCAGTCGACACAGTTTGTCGCAATATCTACAAAAGCAAGTTACAACTCTACCATGCAAAGTGAAAGCCATACTGTGTATCAACAAGACCCAGAAACGCCGCCTGGTTCTATGGGCCCGAGCACCTCTGATAAGGACTGCTGCAAAGTGGAAAAGTTTGCTATGATCTAATGAGTCCACATTTAAAATGTTGGGAAATCATGGACTTTGTGACAATCAGGACTGTCATTAGCAAAACGTCTAAAGGCTAGCATCTATGATGGTATGGGGATGTGTTAGTGTCCATGGCATGGGTAACTTGCACATCTGTGAAGGTACCATTAATGCTGAAAGGTACATACAGGTTTTGGAAAAACACATGCTGCCATCCAAGTAATGCGTTTTTCAGGGACGTCCCTACTTATTTCAGCAAGACAATGCTACAACGTGGCTCCATAGTAAAAGAGTGCAAGTACTAGAGTAGCCTTCCAGCAGTCCAGATTTGTCTCCCGTTGAAAATGTGAGGCGCATTATGAAAATACGACAACGGAGACCCCGGACTGTTAAGCAACTGAAGTTGTACATCAAGCAAGAATGGGAAAGAATTGCAGATTCAACAATTAGTGGCCTCACTTCCCAAATGCTTATTGAGTGTTGTTAAAAGGAAAAGTGATGTAACACAGTGGTAAACATGCCCCTGTCCCAGCTTTTTGGGGAACATGTTGCAGGCATCAAATCCACAATGAGTGAATATTTGCAAAAAAAAAACATTATCAATTTGAACAAGATCTTGTCTTTGTCATGTATTGAATTGAATATAGTTTGAAAAGGATTTGCAAATCATTGCACTCAGTTTTTTTTTTATTTTTTTTTTTACACAACATCCCAACTTCATAGGAATTGGGGTTTGTAGACAACTATTGACACTCACGTTCACACCTACGGACAATTTCAGTCTTCAATTAACCCACCACGCATGTTTTTGAAATGTGGGAGGAAAGTGGAGTACGCAGAGAAAACCCACGCGGGCATGGAGAGAATATGCAAACGCCACACAGGAAGGCCGTAGCCTGGATTTGAACCCACAACCTCTGAACTGTGAGGCGGATGTGTTTTATCCATCTATTATTTATATACTGTATCCATCCATCCATTTATCTTTTTTCTCATTTAATGGCTCCAGACAATTCCCCCATGAATACTTGGGTGTTGAGTGTTTCAATCACAACACTACCATTGTCAATTGGACCAGTTGCTATAGGTTCTGCCCACACTTCCCTTCACATCCGCGGTGTGTGGCGAGCAGAATCAAATTCGGAATGATCTCAATTAATCTGCCCCTTCAATTTGGAGGCCGCTCCACCCAAAAGGCAAACAGTCTTCTTTGATTCAGGGAGGAATTGGAATTGGAATGTGAAACTGCTGTGATGCAACTTCTCGAGCAACTTCTCAAGTCATAAAGTCACCTTTAGATATAAAAATGGCACACTCAGTTCAGTGGATGGGACTCGGTCATCTCCCGGTAATACTGTCCCACTTATTTTCATGGCTTATTTCAAACCAAAAGCATCAATTTTGGGAAAATGTCTTCATTTGTTTTCCCTCCTCGCACTCTCAGTTCCCCTCTGGTCGTCCAGTGACAGTTCTGTTGTTTTGGACTCCGGCCTTCACACCACGACTGCCTGCTCGCCGCCTGGCAGGCCCGTGTGTCAAAGGTGGCTGCAGTAGAACAGACTGTGGGAACAGCCGGTTAGCCTCCGCTGGTCCCCTGCTCCCCAACCGGAGGGCCAGCCATCAATCCAGCTCTCCCCCTGACTCTGTATACATACTGCAGCACAAACACACAAATGCCCAACCACACACACACACACACCTACACCCACGCACACACGCACAAAAAAGCTCACACCATCTCTCAATAATCCTCGGAAGCAATTTCATCTCGACTCGGGTGGCGGCCCATTGTCGCCAGTCCCTTCAATCTTTCCTTATTAACTCTCGCTTTGTCCCACATCCGAGCTTCTGGACTCATCTCTTCTACATTCCGATCGGAGCTGCTCCCAGCACTCCCAGGCAACCTCCCTTCGCTAATCCCACCGCCTCCCCCACCCCGAGGAACTCTCACTGTTTTTTTTTCCCTAAACCTGCCGATCACCTACTTACACACTAAGGTAGGGGCATTAACTTCATTGGTTTTCTGAAGGCTGGAGTGTAAAGGCGGGGTGGGTGAAGTAGGAGGCGGCCACAAAGTGACTCCAGCCCAGACAATTAGAACAATGAGCCGGGCCTGTAGGGTGCTAACTCGCTGCGTCACGCCTGGACGGTGGGGTATTTTGTCAGTTTAATGAATTGTCCATCAGGCCAGGGCCACATCGCAGGCTGCGCACGGAGAGGCCAGCAGGGACCCAGACACTAAGTCGGTATTTATTACACTGCCTTTGTCACTAATTGAGCTAATTATCACTGACTCCTCAGCACTCCCACAGGCATCGCCCCAGTGCCACCCCTCCTTCCCCACGCACCCTCCTCCACTCTCTCACTCTCCAACTGCCCCACCTCACTCTCATGCTTGCCATTTGAACTCTGCCTTCTCCCTTATTTCTTAAATCCCCCTCCACCCATCTTTTGTTCCCACCTTGAGCATCAAAGATGTATCCAAGTAGGAGAACGAAATATCTCATATCTATTTTCTTTGCTGCTCCCACCTGTGGAGATACATCCACTCAATTGATGCTGCTTCTTCCCAAAACGACCACTTGTTCATCTGTGACATTGCCTCGACTACGTATGGTGACCCTGTAGCTTCTCCCTAACTGTGAAGGGGAAAGTCCTGCACTTTCCAAAGTCACGAGGTTAATCGCCTTGCTTTGCGCCGTCATTATTATTTTTCATTTCGGCCTGAAAATGAAGCGGAAAAATATGAATTGCAATGCCGCGCCGTATGTGGTTAAGGTATATATGCGGCTGTGTAAGCCGGGCGTTGTTCAGCGGAAAGCACAGATGCAAGGGTGTTTTGTGAGCTTTGCTGCTGCTAATAGGATTAAGATGAGGACACCCAGGGACAGATTTAAACGCTCACTTGGTTGAAGCTTAACAAAACAAAACAAAAACACCACAACATAATATAGACACATTTCGGACTTAATTGAAAAATATAGACTTTATTGTTCTATCATACAATACAAAAACTGCCACCTACATCACTTGTATTCCCTAAAGAGCATCGCTTCTTCCATCTTACTATCTCGGTATTAAAAACCCTTACAAATAAATATTTTTATATTTACACTGATAAAAACACGCGTGTATTCAGTGCATGGCAAAACACAGCAAGTGGTACTGTTATGGTCCTTGTAAAAGTTCTACAACTACATTACTCCAGAAAGTAATCATAACATGACAAAACAGGGACAGTGAAAGTAATGACATTTTCTCCAGCATGAACAGGTGCATACATCATTCAGCAATGAATTCATTATAAATATATTCATATATTTTGTTATGTACAGCATTTTGGTTCTCTTAGCTGATGCACAGTTTGACGTGGGTTGAATCCTTCAAAATAGAACACCAAGTATTCTCAGTCCTTGTGGTTTTAATCTGCTCCGTTTCAATTGACTGTCTATTTGGAAATCAGTTTAAAAATGGGGAGATTATTTTGAATTTCTTCAGCTCGGTGCAATGACATTCTTTCGCAGCGTTGCAAGCATCAAACATTCGAAAAGCTTTGCCTCCATAAGATTTGGTCAGTTTCCGTTTTCCACGGCACCTCGCAGTCCCGATCATTTTGCATTCCGAGCATGTTGCGCTGTTCGGGGTCAGGGTCGAGGTCTAGCTGCTGCTCTCAATGAAATCTAAATGAAGTCGGGGAATTCGAAGTCGGGCTCCGACCGGGAGGCCGTGATTTCAATGAAAAAAAAAAAGGGAAACATTTGCAAAAGAAATAACACTTATCGTGTGAAGCACGGTCGGGGTTTTGACTGATTTACTATACATCCCCATGCTTTTATCTGAAAACGTCTGAGCATTAAAAGTAAGGAGCAAGCACATATGTTCCTTTTTATACCCTGTTTGTACATTTGTGCTTTTGTTCATTGATTGAATTTTTGGGGTGATAACGTTCCCTGTCAGTTTACCCCCAGCAACCGCCTGTATACAGTATGTGTGACTTTCTCAGCCAGCTATTTCATTTCTAACAAATTGTGCTTCTCGCAGGCCTGATAACTAATCATCCCTCCTGCCCCCATGATCATAGACACTGGTGTATCGTTCGAGTACTGGTGCAGTTCAGGCAGCTGACGTGACAGCACCAGTGGAACGTGCAGTTGCATCGCTCCGTGAAACTCTCGGCTCGGGTCTTAAACCCTCGTCCGCAGCAGAGCAGCTCGCAGCCATCCAGGCCCGGAGAAGAGCTGTTGCAAGTTCTACCCGAAGTTCCCAAAGTGCCACTTTTACCGTTGTAAGAGCAGAAGTTTGGCGATTTCTCAAAATAGACCAGATCCATGGCAGAGGGTGGTTTGTGAGCCGGGTTTTCCGGTTCCAGGTGGCGAGGGTCTGCTCGGTGTGATGCGCGATTGCTGCCCTTGTTGGCGTAAACGACTCGGGATGCACCGTCAAAGCGGTCCTTGAGGAAGTCTCCCACAGCACGAAAGCTTGGGAGGCGCATCCAACAGGTCCGGACAGTGCAGGAGCCTGACATGCCGTGACACTTGCACTCCTGACGCATCTCGGAGGACACGGTCTGCAACGAGAGGACACCAAAGTCACAATTGGCAGGGACCCCCACCACAAAAATATCTTTGCCCATTGCTGCGTGGAGCCCTACCATTCTGCCGGCCTCGTTATTGTGCAGGTTGGTGAGGTAGCGCAGATCTCGGCCTCTCTCGCTGGAGTCCACAAATTCACGGCTGAACATCCTGCCGAAGTCCACGTTGTCACTGCAGCCCCCCCAGTGCCAGTCTGGCCCCCCGGGACCTCTGCGCCGGTAATCGCACGTGCACGATTCAATGGCCCCTTCTGAACAGGAGCGAGCAACCGCATGAGTCACCCCCGCGCTGGTGATAGCGAACACAAAGGCCGTCTCTCTGCAACCTGAAGGAAACAACAGCGAGACTTTGCACCAGAATCCAGGTTTAATGAATTCATTGATGCCCTAGTTGACTTTAGGCACACTGCACAGATCACCTGTCAATCATCGACTGCATATGGGACGTAAAGAGAAAAAAAAACACGTGGAGAACACACAAACTCGACACAGAAAGGCCTGAACTGGGATTCAAACCCAGAAACCTCGCCGTGAGACAACAGTGCTACCCAATGGTCACCGTGCTCCCATCCAAATCCCTTTCATCAGTGAACTATTTCATGAAAAGGCAATTCTAATATGAACAAGGGATTCTGTTTCATCCTCCTCAAACTCTTCCAAAGATCCCCCGGAGAGACAGAGAAGAGACACTTACCACGGTTGACAATTTTGCCAAATATCGCCGGGTTGTGGGTGGTCGGGCAGTTCCAGCGGCGGTTACGGAACTGCCACTTGCATTCTTTTATGGCTGTGTGAAGTCCAGCAGTGATGGCGTGCAAGATGCCAGGATTCTGCCTAATCAGTCGACGCTGCCGACGGCTCAGTAGGGCCAGGCTCGGGTCCAAGACCAACTGCACATTTTTGGAGTTGGTGAGAAGGTTGGACGAGGAGGCCACGTTGACAATGCCCCTAGCGAAGGGATGAGGACAAGTCAAATCAAGAACCAGATTGGCCATCCTAACGGGGGGGGGGGGGGGGGGGGGGGGATGAAGTCATAAACAGCGCACGTGATGTATCATGAAACAACATTAATTCATATGCTCAAGCCCACTTGGATGCCTTTCGGTGACTTGCAGTCTCTCGGTTGCAACCTGCTGGTGAGACACTCTAAGCTCAGTGGCCCCACTCGCCTCTGACCTCCTGTTTGATCAATTGATAGGCGTCGTCTTGGTCTCGAGACGTCAAAAATGTGAACAGCAAGACGAAGAGGACTTTTTAAATACCAATTCAAACTGAACCAGGACATGTTTTTTTGGGGGGGGGGGGGGTCCATTCGTGGATCAAACAACTGTTGTGAATTTTGCTCTTCAGGTCCTTGTGGAGAACATACATTCAAAATATTAATGTTAGTGACTCAATATTTTATATTCACGCAATATTCGTAGTGTAATACATTTGTCATTGTTTTGTTCATGTTTTTGCCTTTTTATTTTGAGTCACCTACATCGTAGAATATGGCCCACATCACTTCATCCATGTGTTTCATTTGCCCGTATACAGGGTCCTTCATTTTTCCCCTCCAGTTTAAATAATGAGTTGCAAACTTGCATCCAGACCAGCTGAGGGCACAGCCTGAATAGCATTATTTAAGAAAACAAAAGAAAAAAAGTATTGTTTCGAAGCCTCATATGTTTCTGGAATGTCAGCTGTCATTTTATTGATTCTAGGACCTTTGTTTTTGTGCGTAAAAAAAGCAAGGACACATCCAAAATGGTTTAAATCTGTTGTCCAAAAACTGCACAAACCACAATTAATAGACATTTAAACAAGCACATAAAAATTTCACTGCAAAGAAAACTGAAACGTAACCTCAAACAATGTAATGTGTCTATTGTGTCCAAATATTGTATTGTATTTTCAGACAGACGGGCGTTTATTTGATTAGCCTGGATGACAAGTCTTGTGGGATTCTATTCGACAATTCAATACATTTCCATTCGATTTATTCATCCTTGAACAAATTTTTGAACGTCAAAATGTGAGTATATGAATGCAATTAAGCTCGAGCGTCAATAAATTCGGTGAACATTAAAGTTCAGAGATCATAGATGAGTTTGGAAACAGACGTGCTCGTGCGGTTGAATTTGGTGGTCGGTGCCAAAACGAACACATGACTTGGAACGCGCCATCAAACTGTTGCACGCTACAATACAGCTGCGGGTCTTCCCCTTGCTCAGACCACCGTTACATTTTTTATTATTATTTTTTTTTTCCACAAGAGCTACGGGGTACTTGCACTCACCACCACCGGCCACTGTTGTTGACGGCCCCGGTGCCGGAGAGCGACGACACCAGCAGGATGCACGCGGCTTTCACGCCCAGCAGAAGCGCCAAACTCCTCATCGCGCCCTCGCTCACCTTGGAACATTTGCATTTGAAGATGACTTCGTCACTTGAACACTTTGCACACACGAGAATGCAACAGAAAACAGATCTTGTCGTTCTGGTTGCACACTCACCGGTTTAATGAATGGACTCGATTGAGTACGAGCGGATGTCGACAGGTTGCAGGATGATGTTGAAAAGTCCTGCACGCATGCGAGGAGGATGCTGCACTCCTCCTCACTGTGTCCCTCTGAGTGATGCTCTGCGCGGTGCGTGGAACGCGTGGGACAGTCCCGCAGGCTTGATCCCCTCGGCGGTGACAGCAGATAGGCAACACATTCTTCTCTTATTGAGTGCTACGAGGGGGAATAAAAAAGGGATTTGCTGCTCACATCTCCCTCTGTGTTTTTTCTCTCTCTTCCTCGAAGCCTATTCAATAGGATTGGAGGGAGGGATAGTTAATGCTCTTCATAGGGCGCACAATGAATAAGGAAACACAACTGTGCAGAAAAGACAGATGAGGAGGGGGGGGGGGGGGATGGGGGGGGGGGGGGGGGAGGAGGGGGGCAATCCGTTGAGTTGCGCATCTCATTTGCGGAATCTCACGGGCGTCATCCAATCCACGCTGGAATATGTTTGCCTTCTGTTCCACGAGGACTGGCAAGAAACGGTGATGTTCTGCTGCAGATGCTGCTCCGGTTCTCCCGAGCTGCTGTCGCCGAACATGCAGTCATTCGGCGCAATGAAAAAGAAATGCCCCTTTCAACCCGAGTGCTTGGATTCGTCAACTCCCTTACCGCATCTTCTCCTCGCTGAAACATTTATAGACGCTCTCTCTCTCTCTCTCTCTCTCTCGCTCTCGTTTTGGGCCGGTTTTACTCGAATTCCCCCAACCCTGGATTGTGTGATTCTGTTGCAAAGGATTTTTTCTTGCGCGCGTGCAACCTGCTTGCGCGTTGAACTTTCTTCCCCATACTGCAATCACGTTTGAAATCAATAAAGAGGAGCAAGTCATTCCGACATCTGGCCAGCAGACCGCCCTCGATGCATTTCTTCAGTCATGTGCATGTCCCCAAATTTCTTCCTATAGGGCGCGTGCATGTGTGCGCGCGCGCGTGAGAGAGAGAGACACTTATCTGCCAATTTGCATACTTCCATATTAGTGCTGCAGAGGTAGCATAATCTCTGCGATGACAGTAAAAGGGAAGTGGGCTTTTGTAAAGAGGCTTTGACGACAGCCAGCCTACATTTATAGCGCGGTCCTATATATGAAGGTGCCCAAACGGGGCTTCCTGAAGCAGTCATGCGACACCGAGCAGATTAGCTCCAATCCGGATAAAGGGGTGGGGGGGGGGGGGGGGGGGGGGAACCTTTTATATACAAATCAACTTCAAATCACTTTTTAAGCCACTTAGATATACACGCCAAGGCAGAATGCTAATGCACTTTTCATTGCTGCAGCTTAGGGAATGGAAGGAGATTAGATGAATTGGTGTCACTTGCGAGCCGTGTTCTTGGGGTGGTGGTGGGGGTGTTAACTTAATGTTATGAAAGTTGTGCATTCCCAGCGTCAACCCTGTCCCCCCCCCCCCCTCCCTCCCCACTCTAAATTCGCATAGAACTTGAATAAGTGCGTCGTGATTGAGAAGCGTTTGCTTAGTTTAAAGCACTCTCACCCTCGTCACCACTCGGGCCAACTGGCACCTGTTCGTTTTTAAATCGGCATAAAACGCATTTAAAGCCCATTCAATCCGTGCATTCAGTCAGATTTGAATGAATCGCTAATGCCTGCACCCAACTACATTATTCCCCTAATGTATGCATTCTGTGAGATAAAGACTTTGGGATGACAAAGTGAAGTTGTCGCTCTGATGGAGGTGCTCGGAGGTGGTGGTGGTGGTGGTGGTGGTAAGGGGTGGGGGGTATTGTCTGTGAGGAGCCGCCTGCCTGCTGCTGTTGCCTCCCTCGTACAGTGGCAGCTCCCCCCACCATTGCTCCCCTTCTCCTTAATTCCACATCCATCAATGGCTCTTCTTCACTCTTTCACGGACATAGTATATCCACATCCATTGTTGCAGGGTGTTTTAGTGTTATAGATTTGAATTACTTTGGAAGCGGTGCTCGTGCGTAAAAGTGGGGAACAACCGTAACGCACGGACGCACCATCATCGCACTGTGAGAAAAGAAAAGATGGGATGACTCAAACTGCTGATCAAGTTTTAGTCATGGAAGTTAACATATGGCTTGAACGTTTTGCTTTTTATTCCAACCCTTGAAGTTTTGCTCAACTGTAATTCAAAATGAGAAACTGCGAAACCGCACCCCAAGTCATGCAAATGACCGTAAATGGTATACTTTATGAAAGGCTCTGTTTCCCGCGGCACCAAGAGCTTTTCAAAATGCAACAATAAAAAAAAAAAAAAATGCGACATCAAAATTCAAATTCATTTCCAATACCATTTTTAAAAAAAATGGAGCGTGCCGTAACCGTTGCGAACTCACTCAAGCTGTTGTGTATAATGCATGTCAATGTTTGACTTTGTCACATTTCGAAATACAAACGATTGAAAGACGTTGTTGAGCAGGGGTTTCAAACATATGATTCCTTCATATCCTAAAATGCAAGCTGGACTGACATAAATGGTTGTGCTGGGGGCCAATAATACCAATTCGAACCCCTATCGTTCCTTTCCGCGCACGGAAACACAACTTCAACTTATTCAAGCTATTGGGTCTGACATTTCTATTTTACAGCTCAGAATTTTCATTCCCCCCCCCCCCCCCCCCCCCATGTTGTTCCGTTCAGTACAGTGGTAAGCGTTTCATATCCCAAAATGCAAGTTGGACAGTCTGCAATTGTTGTGCTGGCGACAGGATTCCGATTTATTTATTTGCACCCACTTTTGTCTCATGCCTCCAAAATGTTCTTTTACAGAGCATTTTCTGACTGAATAATCTGACAATCTAACTTCAATAATGGCCAATATTTTGGAAACAGCAGCCTTCACCCCCCCAACGCAACCTTCCTCCTCCTCCTCCTCCTCCTCCTCCTCCTCCTCCTCCTCTTCTTAGGCGTCCTCCTGCTCCAGTGCGCTTCAGCTCTTCTTCTTCTTCTCTCTGCCTTCACGTTCCCTGTCGTTTGGCGCCGCTGCATTGATAAATAAATCAGCGTCTCCTAAAACAATCAATTGTCTTTATAAACACGGGACAACTTCATCAGTGATTTAATGTCACGGCGCGACAGAAAATGGAACTACCAAACAAACTCCGCTTGGATCGGTGCCCGATTTTGGCGGCCGCAATATTACTACCTGCGATAACGTAAGTGCACTTGAGGGCAATTCTACACGCCCTATGCAAATGAGATCAAAGCTGTCGTCTTTCAGACACATTTACAGATTTTCAGTGCAACTTGACGCTCCAAAATGTCTCAAGTGTTTGATTGCCTTTGCCTTTCAGTTTCATTTTCAATTATTAACGCCACACACATTTTTGTGTGTACGTGTGTTTGTGCGTGAGCGAGAGAGTCACGCGCACACGCACACACATACAGTATGTGTGCAAACCTTTCCGGTGTAAACCTCTACTGTAAAATCTATCTATCTATCTATCTATCTATCTATCTATCTATCTATCTATCTATCTATCTATCTATCTATCTATCTATCTATCTATCTATCTATCTATCTATCTATCTATCTATGACGTAAAAAACTTGGTGGAGAATGATTTTATACATTTCACAGGATTACAGTATGTGCCTGTGTGCCATGCAGGGTGCTGTGTAATGACATCCTCAGCCTGAAGGTGGCAGGAGATCCGGTGCTAACCCCGAACTCCGTGTGCCTGCGCCTGGCCGGCCTCAGTAAGCGCCAGATGAGGATGTGCGTGCGTCGACCCGACGTGACGGCCTCCGCTCTGCAGGGCATCCAGGTGGCCATCCACGAGTGTCAGCACCAGCTGCGGGACCAGCGGTGGAACTGCTCGTCTCTGGAGACACTCGGCAAGCTGCTGCACCATAGCAACATCCTAAACAGAGGTGAGAGACTCAAAAAGTCAAATACTTCAAAATCATAATCATTTGAAAAAAATCGCTTTCCATCGTGGTCCGGAATCAGATTGAGAATCTGGATCTTTTATTATTTTAATACATAATAATGATAATCATATTTTTTATTTTCTTATAATATGCAGAGATGAAAACATTGGGAATATATTTAGATTTGTAGCTTCCGAATTATGACAAGTTGATCCACTTTTTTTTTTTTTTTTTTACCATGATCAGAATCCAGCTCTGAATTGGATTGACAGTGAACACCCATTTATTGCAAGCAGTAGCGTACAGAGGGGGGGGGGGGGGGGGGGGGGGGACCGAGGGGGTGGTTGCCCCAGGCATCTTATTTGATGTGTGTGTGGGTGGGTGGGTGGGGGTAGGGGGGTGGGGGTCAAAATAGGTTTGTTACTTTTTTCAACCTCTGCAAATGAAGAAAGCACAAAATACAAGACATCAGTACTTCTGCCTTTACCATTCTTTTTTTTAAAAAGACAAAATATTTGCACTTCAACCAAAGTACAGAGTGTGAGTACTTTTTCCACCTCTGTTAGGGGATAAAAATACTGTACTAACAATTTGCTTTTTTTATCGATCAGAGTAGTGGGCACTGCAAGCACCTGCCGTTGGGAACACATTAGGCTGCATTCTGAACCAATCTCCTATGGCATCCCAATACAAAAATGAGAGTAGAGGGTTTTTTTTGTGCATATTTATACAGTGGTACCGAGCGATATGAGATTAATTTGTTCTGTGACCACGCTCGTAACTGAAAACACTTGTACAGTGGGTACAGAAAGTTTTCAGACCCCTTAAATTTGTCGCTCTTTGTTATATTGCAGCCATTTGTTCAAATCATTGAAGTTAATTTTTGTCGTCATGAATGTACACACTGCACCCCATATTGACAGGAAAAAAACGGAATTGTTGAAATTTTTGCTGATTTATTAGAAAAGAAAAACTGAAATATCACACAGCCATAAGTATTCAGACCCTTTGCTGTGACACTCATATATTTGACTCGGGTGCTGTCTATAGTGATTGGACTTGATGAGGAAAGCCACACCCCTGTCAATGTAAGACCTTACAGCTCACAGTGCATGTCATAGCAAATGAGAATCATGAGGTCAAAGGAACTGCCTGAAGAGCTGAGAGACAGAATTGTGGCAAGGCACAGATCTGGCCAAGGTTACAAAAAAAAATTCTGCTGCACTTAAGGTTCCCATGAGCACAGTGGGCTCCATAATCCTTAAATGGAAGATGTTTAGGACGACCAGAACCCTTCCTAGAGCTGGCCGTTCGGCCAAACTGAGCAATCGGGGGAGAAGAGCCTTGGTGAGAGAGGTAAAAAAGGAACCCAAAGATCACTGTGGCTGATCTCCAGAGATGCAGACGGGAGATGGGAGAAAGTTCTAGAAAGTCAACCATCACTGCAGCCCTCTACCAGTCAGGGCTTTACGGCAGAGTGGCCCGACGGAAGCCTCTCCTCAGTGCAAGACACATGAAATCCTACATGGAGTTTGCTAAAAAAAAAAACACCCGAAGGACTCCAAGATGGTGAGAAATCAGATTCTCTGGTCTGATGAGCCCAAGATAGAAATTGTTGGCCTTAATTCTAAGTGGCATGTGTGGAGAAAACCAGGCACTTTCCAATACAGTCCCAACAGTGAAGCATGGTGGTGGCAGCATCATGCTGTGGGGGTGTTTTTCATCTGCAGGGACAGGGAGACTGGTTGCAATCGAAGAAAAGATGAATGCGGCCAAGTACAGGGATATCCTGGACGAAAACCTTCTCCAGAGTGCTCAGAACCTCAGACTGGGCCGAAGGTTCCCCTTCAAAAAAGACAATGACCCTAAGCACACAGCTAAAATACCGAAGGAGTGGCTTCAGAACAACTCCGTGACTGTTTTTGAATGACCCAGCCAGAGCCCTGAGTTAAACCCAATTGAGCATCTCTGGAAAGACCTGAGAATGGCTGCCCACCAATGTTCACCATCCAACCTGACAGAAATGGAGAGGACCTGTAAGGAATGGCAGAGGATCCCCAAATCCAGGTGCGAAAAACTTCATTCATCAAACATGATTCCCAAAATGATTCATGGCTGTATTAGCTCAAAAGGATGCTTCTACTAAATACTGAGCAAAGGGTCTGAATATTTGTGGCTGTGTGATATCTCAGTTTTTCTTGAATAAATCTGCAAATTTTCCCCCTGTCAATATGGGGTACTCTGTGTACATTAATGAGGAAAAAAATGTACTTAAATGATTTTAGAAAGTGGCTGCAATATAAAAAAGAGTGAAAAATGTAAGGGGGTCTGAATACTTTCCGTACCCACTGTATATCAAGTCATCTTTCTCCATTGAAAGGAATGGAAATGCCATTAATCTGTTCCAGTCTCCCCCCCAAAAAAACATTTTTAAATTGAGAAAATATCACTCTATAATATTGTACTTTATATAGTAAAAAACAATGAAATTGAATGTAAAGAATCAAATTAAATTCATTAATTTCAGCTCTTGCTGGAGTGTGTTACTTGGCCAAAGCAGCAGGCATGAAGACACAAGCGAAAAAGAGTTTCTCAAATATTATAAGGGACTCAGTAAGCTGCAATAAGATGAGCCGTTTTTTGCAGAGGAGAACTAATATATGCTGTCTTACGTTGTGTACTGCATCTGTTTCCATAAGGTTTTCGTGAGAGTGCCTTTTCGCTGGCCTTGTTAGCCGCGGGTGTGGCGCACTCTGTGGCCTCGGCCTGCAGCATGGGGAAGCTGGGGAGGTGTGGCTGTGGGGACGAGCGTCGCCAGGACGATGACAAGCTCCGATTGAAGCTCACACAGCTGCAACTGCAGACGCTGAAGAAGGGTGGCCTGGGAATCAATGTGGGCTCGCTACCTGCAGGTCACCGTGGCGACCTACCCGCCGCACTGCACTCTGCCCACTTCTCTGCCCGGTTCAAGCCTTTTCCGGATGAGCTGAGCTCCATGCAGGAGACTTGGGAGTGGAGGGGCTGCAACCACGACTTGCGTTTTGGGGAGCGTTTTTCCAGGGAGTGGCTCGACTCGCGGGGATCTCCAAGAGACATCCACGCTCGTATGAGGATACATAACAACAGAGTGGGACGACAGGTGGGTGGGACGACAGGTGAGCACACAATGTTCTTAATGTAGGTTTGGTCTTTAGATCCGAATCAGAATCAGGATCATCTTTATTTGTCAAAAACACACCAGGAATTTGTCTCCGGTAGTTGGAGCCGTTCTAGTACGATAACAGTCAACTGACAGAGAATACCTTTGAGACATAAAGACATTGGGGGATAAAAGGTTGTTAGTAATGTGATAATGCCGGCATTTTATTTATGTATTTTTTTTTTTTGACAATTGTGCAAAAAGATGCAGAGTCCTCTAGCAATTAGAGCAGTTTGAATGACTAATAGAACAATAGTCCGGTGCAATGACCATTGTGCAAAGGGCGCCGAGACTTCAAGAAATAGTGCGATAATCTGGGACAATGTCGATTGTGCAAATGTTGCAGATGCTACTCAGACACGTGAGTGGCCAGCTTGGACAAAAGTTTTGAGGCACACATTCTAATTAGTTCATTAATCACTCAAGGCTAGGTGTAGTGGTTCACATAGCAGATTTGCTGTCAAGGCGTTAATTCCCCATTTACGACCACCCTATGATTGATTAGCTTCAGACCAGGGTATAATCAGTCTGTTTTTGGTGGGCCACTGGTAGTGTAGAGGTTCACAAAGCTGATGGCTCAATTTTCACTCAATGTGCCAATGACCAGTCCAAAATAAAGTCCACTGCTTGCCCGAAGTCATCATGGATATGCTTAAGCATCTGCTATGACCCTGAACACGATACGCTGTATTGAACATGGATGGATGGCTAAGGTTTCACGATATAGTTATACCAGGAGGCCTCACGACATTTTGGGTACACTTCCAACTGTGTGGGAAGACATTTTAGAAGACACTTTTCTATTGCAGCAAGACAGTGACCCAGTGCAAGGTCCATAAGCGCATGGCTGGAGTGTTCTGGTGTGGACAATGATGACATTCTGGACCTCAATACCAACAAACACCTTTGAGCTGAACTAAAACGGATTCTGATTCAAGCTCCTGCATCCAAAATGTTCTCTTGAATGAACAATCAAGAATTGGGACAAATACACTCCTCCAAAAGTTTTCCCAGATGAGTGGAAGCTGATATACATGCTGATTTCATTAGCTGGAAAATAGTACAGTCGTACAGAGACTTAGGAATTTACTCCTTTCTTTGATCAAGCTCTTGTCCTCACGAGGATCACGGGTGTGCTGGTGCATATCCCAGCCAACTTTGGGTGAGAGGTAGGCTACACCCTGAACTGGTCGCCAGCCAATCGCAGGGCACACAACAACAAACAGCCATTCACACTCACATTCACACCTTAGGACAATTTTGATTCTTCAGTTAACCTACCATGCATGTTTTTGGAATGTGGGAGGAAACCGGAGTACCCGGAGAAAATCCACGCAGGCACTGTGAGAACATGCAAACAATACACAGGAAAGCCTATGCCCGGATTCAAACCCACGACCTCAGAACTTTGAGGCGGGTGAGCTAAACAGTCAATTCATATCAGCTACATTCTCCCCATTGAATTAAAAAGCCATTCATCTGTTCCAGCTGCCCCAAAAATATATATATATTTTTTTTGCAATGGTTTTAAATAATCAAAAAACTGCATCGTAAAATATATAAAGCATACTAAAAGGGGAATGTAAAAAAATGGTTTATAAAGTGTCACAGACACAAACTGTACTAGATTCTTGTGTTGATGTGTGCCTTTAAAGGGCGTGGCCTAGTGAATGACATCAGCAGCTGCAGTCGTTCAGGCTGACTGTTTGCCATGGGGTTAGTTCATTCAAAGCGTCTGCTCCATGGTCAGTGCGAGTGTTTTCATTTTATATTTCTGTGTTTGACTCTTTTCCCACGCCATCAAAATCCATTTTTTTCCACTGTTTTATGCATAACATCTGTGGGGTTGTGAGTCGCCAACTGTCATTTCCCCTCGCAGCCCCGATTAGTTGGCGAACAATCCAACGCTTTGGGAATTCTGCTTCACAATAGTAGTAAGACCCCACATCAAATCATCCAAATGGGAGGTCGCTGTGAACGCTTGGGCGCTGAGGAAGAGCAAAGCTGTTTTCCATATTTAAATTTACAATAACAGCAATCCAATCAGAGCAAAGCTTAGTTACATGTCAAATATTCACGGGAAATCTGGCCGTTTTAGCTATCAGACGAAAAAGACCAACTAAAATAGTTAGAATAAGGGCATTCTGGGCATTTTCAAACAAAATGGATATATTATTTAAAAAGAAATGGATGGTATGGGATGGGGTTTCTCAATACAAATGCATATCTATGAACTGTTTTCATTATGAAGGGATAACACCATGTTTCTGATCTGCTATCATTATTCATCATTTTTCATCTTTCCACCCACAGATAGTAGCTGACAATATGAAGAGGAGGTGCAAGTGTCACGGCACGTCGGGGAGCTGCCAGTTCAAGACCTGTTGGCACGTGTCACCAGAGTTCCGGCTCGTGGGTTCAATACTGAAGGAAAAATTCCTGTCGGCCATCTTGGTCAACTCTCAGAACAAGAACAATGGGGTTTTCAATCCCCGAACAGGGAACGACGGCCGCAGGAGGACGAGAAACCTGAACAGAGGTCGCCGTCGCAGCATGTCCAGAGAGTTGGTGTACTTCGAGAAGTCCCCTGACTTTTGTGAGCGAGATGTGGCTGTAGACTCTTTGGGCACGCACGGCCGCATCTGCAACAAAACGAGCCACGGCACGGACAGTTGCGGCTCGCTGTGCTGCGGCCGAGGACATAACATACTGAAACAGACCCACAGCCAGCGCTGCAACTGCAGGTTTCACTGGTGCTGCTATGTTCTGTGTGAGGAGTGTCGCGTCACAGAATGGGTCAGCATGTGCAAGTAGATCCCCTTCCATCTCATCCCAATTTTCTTGACGTATAGACGGTGTACTTTATCCTCTGCTGTAGGTCACGCAATTGGTTGTGCTTCTTGTGTAACACTATACCGAACAATTCAGGAGATCCTCATCATCTGGTGTCTATTTACCTTTTGTAGCTGCCAGTATTGTCACAGGGCCAAGTCAGAGATTGAAGAGGGGACTCATGTCAAGATGTGCTTAGATGCTCTCCTCTGTCCTGCTGCCTCATATCGTTGATGTATTTTAATCCTTCCATTTTCTACACCGCTTATCCCCACTAGGGTTGCGGCTATGCTGGAGACTATCCCAGCTAACTGCAGGCAGGAGGCGGGGTACAGCCTGAACTGGTTGCCAGACAATTGCAGGGCACATACAGTATAAACAAACAACCATTCGCACTCACATTCATAACTACGGACAATTTAGACTCTTCAATTAACCTACTATGCATGTTTTGGGGATGTGGGGGGAAACTGCAGTACCCAGAGAAAACCCATGCAGGCACGGGGAGAACATGCAAACTCCACACAGACGAGAACCCGTCTGTGTGAACCCGGGTTCACAGAACTGTGAGGCAGATGTGCTAACCAGTCGTCTGCCGTGCCGCCCTGCATGCATATTTGTAAATCTATTTTTTTTAAATAATAATATTATTACTCCGTTGTCATTGGGTGAGGGCTCATTGCTAGAAAACATTGGTTGTAATTGATCTCTCCTAATGCTCTTAAACTTTGCTACATTATTTGTATTGTATTTTTTTCATAAAACAAGTTAGATATAAGTTTGCTTTCTCACAGCTATAAATGAGTACATGCACGACATTGTAGCTGGTATACTTCCAAACAGAGATTGGAAAGGTGACGCATCAGTTTTGAATGAATTCCATAATGGAGCAATTGCTTCATTGCAGATGTTGCTTGTGACAACAATGCTGATGTCAAGTCTGTGACTCTGCTGAGAAATATTGATTGAGCTCTTGTTACTCTGCACTTGTGAGATGGTCCCACTTTAGTCCCACTTTAGTATTGAGCTGCAGGCGTGAGCATGTGCGCCTGCAGCTGCGTGAACGAGAGAGAAAGCTCTGCAGCAGGGATCTTGGAGACCTTTTTTTTTTTATAGCCATACTGCGAGAGGGGCTTTTAATGACTGCTGGATATTGGTGACTGAAGTATAACTTTTACTCGTACTGGAGAGAAGCGCGAGGAAAGCAGAGAAAAGTCTACTGCATCCGAGGAGATAATCTATCCAGAGTTCATAAACTCACTGAAACGTGCTCCTGAGAGGCCGTAACCTATGGTGACGCACCATATGAGCAAACACATGCATGCATTGATGGATTGGATGCAGGTATTGGCAATATCCATCCATCCATTTTCTGTACTGCTTGTCCTAATCAAGATTATCGTGACCTGGAACCTAACACAGCTGATTTTAGGAGAAAAACCTGGAATGTTTGCAAGGCCCATATAGATAAAACAACCATTCACAGTCAGTCACATTCCCACCTATGGACAATTTAGAGTCTTCAATTAACGTAGTTAACATATATGTTTTGGGGGAATGCTGGAGGAAGTCGGAGCACCCAGAAAAGAAGCCAGGCAAGTACAAGGAGAACATGCAAACTCCACATGAGAGGGGCTGAGCTGAGATTCGAACACAAACCTCTGTGAGGCAGATGTGCTAACCACAAACCCACCGTGTGCCCGCACTGGCAATAATGCACACACACACACACACACACACAGCAGATTCACAGATGAGCTGTGACACAGTACTCTTGATGACCTGCTTTGCTCTGTCGAGCACTTTCACCGAAATGCTATTGTCAGCACCTGGCTGGCTTGAAGGCTGCATCATTTTTAATATCTCTGACATCTGCGTGGAAAACCTCTTCTGCCACTGGATTTAATGCTAATTATGTACTGTTTGTACAGACTTGGGTAAATAGCTTTCGACTCCTGAGGAATGGCAGTGCCGATGGCTAAATCGACGACTGTGCCTGTATTGTTTTTAGTGAGGGGAAAAGAGACAGCGACTGGCATGGAATGATAAGGGTCTGGATTTCTGGTCTGGACTTCTTCATCTTTTCACCCCGGAGCTGCTGAAACGGGGAATTTCCTGTCACTGTTTCTCCCATGTGTCAGACAGAGGTTGGTGGACAGACTGGAATTGATTTCTCTCTCTCCCTATCTCCCCCTCATTGCTGCAGACCAAGACACATGCGTAGCAACACATTGACAGCGCCCCAATAATGACAAACAGACTGGGCTGAAATTAGAGAGAGGCAACCAGAGAGGAAGTTGGGAGAGATAAAAGTGACCGGCAATGATTGACACCATGATTATAGGTATAAAGTGAGGCGATTTACTGTGTTTGGCTGGATACAAAGATAGAGAGATACAGTGGATCCATGCTGCAGCGCAGGAGTAACGGACAAACGGGGGGATAGGGAAGAGATGAATAACGTGGACGCTGTATAAATACCAGCCTCGCAACATCTGCTTCTCAATTCCCCTTTCATTTTTGATGTGGGACAAGGAGAGCTGCAGAGAAAACACAAGGAAGCAGCTACCCAAAACATCAAAGCCCCTGCCCTCAACATGCAGGCCCTCATTAGTTCAGCTAGCAGAACCAACCAGACTTGTGATTGTGTTTGCTGGGTGCACGCTGGCAGATACTTCAGAGGAGAGGTTCCTTTAAGTCATAACTACTCACCCCACCTCCGCCGTAATACCCCCCCTCCCCCGTAACCCTCACCAAAACTCCCGGCTCACACAAAACCCGCTGTGAGTCCCTACCGTCCGCTCCACCCCATAATCTGGTGTGCAGCTGCAAACAGCTGCTCCTCGCTTTATTTCTGTGCCTTCAACCACTGGATTGATAAACACATCTAGCGCTGCGCTCATACAAAACGTCACGGAGGCCACAGGGATGGGCTCTAAACAGGCTTAGATTTAATGTCATTATTTTGTATTTGAGGGAGTGCATTATAGACACCGTAAAGTGAATTCTGAGATTTGTTTCTAAATACCATACACAGTACGGGTTTGAAGATAACGGACCATATGCATGGTTTCCGCTGTCCGTTTGTTTCTAGCTACTGGGACATCCATCCATTCATTTTCTGTACCGCTTATCCCACTAGGGTTGCGGGCGTGCTGGAGCCTAGCCCAGCTTTCTTCGGGCGAGAGGTACAACCTGAACTGGTCGCCAGCCGATCGCAAAGACCAACAACCATTCACATTCACACCTACGGGCAATTTAGAGTCTTCAATCAACCTACCACGCATGTTTTTGGGATGAGGCAGGAAACCGGAGTACCTGGAGAAAATCCACGCTGGCACGGGGAGAACATACAAACTCCAAACAGGCGGGGCCGGTATATGAACCCCAGTCCTCAGAACTGTGTGGCCGGTCTGTGTTAACCAGTCGTCCACCGTGATGTCAAAATAATCTTTAACTGTGTGATAACATGCTGGTACTTTTCAAGGTCGAAATTTCATCAAAAGTTTTTACTTTTTAAAGACGATGGGAAAGCTCTTCCAGCCAACACATCAGTGTCCCGCCCTTTATGTTCAGCGATTCAACTCGGCTTTTGACTTTAACACGTTTAACGGTGACCCGGTACTATAAAGGCGACGGAAAGTTAACATTCGCCGAGACAATTTCACCATCACAGCAACAATCGTCGGCGGCGGTCAAAGCTTCCTCGCCATCTCCCTCTCACTCCTCATTCAGCGCTGCATGGCTCTGACTGGCTGATGCAGCTCCATTTACAGCAATTGAGAACTTTGCTCCTGGCCAGTAGTATATTCGTATCATTGTCATTGTTTTTGATTATTGGTTGTGTTTCATGTTTTCATAACTCCAATTTCATTTGATCTGCACCGCACAATGACGATAAAGGCTTTGTATTCTATTTATGCTCAATCTTTAGGTACAGCTGTTACTGGTGTCCTTGTTGCTCAATTGAAAGAAAATTGAGTTGACATTTGAGTGTCTCAAAGATTTAGCCGTGCAAGTCTAAGTACACACGGACCTGCATGTACTGTGAAACTGCGAGTGGCTCATGAAATCAGATAAGGCTCCTTAGATAGCGTCGCTGATACTTGGATAGTGGAAATTATAAGCGCAATACGTCATTCACAGTAACTTTATGTCATTCCAGCAGACAGCGAGTATAGCTTGAAGAGTTTGATGCTGACATTGTTATCACTATGCGTTTGCCCGTTGACCGGAAGTTTCCATTCCCCTTACCTACTAATTTCCCAGAGTTACTTGCCACACAACAAATACATTTGTCATTGTGGCAGCGGGAGGAGGGCGGGGTGTGTTGGCAGAGAGAACTTTTTACCAATTGAAATACATTGATCGCGGGGGTTCGGGGGCAGTGCTGAGCGAACTGGTTCCAGGGGGAGAGGGTATGGGGTGGGAGGGAGGGTGTCTGAACTGCATAGGGACCTTCATGCTGGTGTGACCACTTTAGAGTGCCTCGTTGTCCCGTTGTGGAAAAGCCCTGCCTGGACCTGGTGGGATACAGTATATTCTTGCCACCGGGAGCCTTTAAACTGTTATATTTTCATGGCTCAAACATGTAGTTATATTTAGGCATAAGAAATATCCATCCATCCATCCATTATCTGTACCGCTTATCCTCACAAGGGTCGCGGGCGTGCTGGAGCCTTCCCAGCTATCTTCGGGCGAGAGGCAGGGTACACCCCGAACTGGTCGCCAGCCAATCGCAGGGCACATATAAACAAACAACCATTCATGCACACATTCAGACCTAAGGGCAATTTAGAGTTTGCAATCAACCTACCTTGCATGTTTTTGGGATGTGGGAGGAAACCGGAGTGCCCAGAGAAAAACCACCCAGGCACAGGGAGAATATGCAAACTCCATACAGGCGGGGCCGGGATTTGAACCCCGGTCCTCAGAACTGTGCTAACCAGTCGCCCACCGTGCCGGCATAAGAAATATGCGAGACAAAATAGTATCCATTTTTCATGTCATAGTGGTGGTATTTGACAGTTGAGCGGGGTGTGGATTCAGAGCATTCAGCGGACACCCCCTGTAATTTTTCACAATTATTTTTTTCAACAATTCAAATTTGGCAAGGTTGTGAACAACAATATTCTGGATTGCCATGAGGAACATGTAAAGTCCAATGCCTCCAATTCAGAATACAAACAACATTTTTGGGAAGAGGTGCGACCACCTCAAGACATCAGCATATCATGCTAGTCCTCAGCAGGCATCAAATAATTTGGGTATGTGTTTTGCATTTTCTTTAACTTTTAGTTGTTGGTTTTTTTCAAAAGAAAGACCAGCCATAGAGGAAGTATGTGAGAAGCGATGAAAAAAAGAAGGTGGAGGAAGCACACTCCGGCCGTGTACGAATATTTTTGTACAGCTTTAGCATGAACGCTGTCACTTGCAATCAAAATTGTGTTTTTTCTTTTGACGCTGTGATAATTAAACTTGTGTGTTGAAAAACATCTTTGACTTATGCCTTTGTCGTTTTTACATTTAATAAAACTCAAATTTATTTTTAAACTTGTATGCCAATTAAGGTTCGGCTATGACTCAAAAATTACCATTACATGTAAGAAAGGATTTATTTTGCTGTCATTTTCCCCCTGGATGGGATCATTTATGGGTTTTCGAAATCTGAACAAATGGGAGACGGACCAGCATACCGATTGTATTTTACCATAAAGGTCCCATCGTAGGCGGCACGGTGTACGACTGGTTAGCACATCTGCCTCACAGTTCTGAGGACTGGGATTCAATCCCGGCCCCGCCTGTGTGGAGTTTGCATGTTCTCCCTGTGCTGGGTGGTTTTTCTCTAAACCTCCATTCCCTCAAGCTCTGTCTCTCCAACCACTTCCGTCCCCGAAGAAAGTCACAGCCCTGGATGGCCGAATCATCTCCCCCGTTACCCACCAAACAGTGCCATTCACCTTGCTCATTTCAGGTAATCACCGTGAGAACATCTCACTTTTTGTTATCCCTTCCCCTGATACCCCATTAGTCCTCAGAATTCCCTGGCTCAAAAAACACAACCGACCTGAGAAAAAGGCAATGGAGGACTATATCCATGACTCTCTGGCTTCCGGACTCATAAGACCTTCCTCTTCTCCAGTAGTGGCCGGCTTCTTTTGTGTTGAAAAGAAAGACACCACTCTTCGCCCATGTATCGACTACCGTAGTCTCAATGACATCACCGTCAAAAATAAATCTCCGCTTCCCCTCATCGACTCCTTGTTTGAACCCCTCTGCGACGCCCGGATATTCACCAAGTTGGATCTACGGAACGCCAACCACCTCATCCGTATCCGAGAGGGGGATGAATGGAACACCCCTCTCGGGCACTTCGAATACCAGGTCATGCCGTTTGGATTGACTAATGCCCCCGCTGTCTTCCAGACCTTCATTAACGACGTCCTCCGTGATATGCTGAACTGGTTTGTTTTTGTCCATTTGGATGACATTCTCATTTTCTCCTGCTCCCTTGAAAAACATCACCGTCATGTACGCCAAGTCCTCCAACGCCTCCTTGAAAACCGCCTGTATGTTAAACCCGAAACTGTGAATTCCACCTCTCCTCCGTGCACTTCCTGGGCTACGTTATCTCTAAAGGACAACTACAACCCGACCTCGCCAAGATCCAAGCCGTCGTTAACTGGCCCACTCCCACCACCCGCAAAGAACTGCAACGTTTCCTTGGATTCGCCAATTTTTACCGTCGATTCATCCGTAATTACAGCAAGGTCGCAATTCCCCTCACTAACCTCACATCCACCAGCTCCCCCTTTCAGTGGACCCCGGCAGCATCCCAAGCATTTAGTCAACTCAAGACCCCGTTCACCAGTGCGCCCATTCTTCGCCACCCCACCCCCTCCCTCCAGTTCTTGGTCGAGGTTGACGCCTCGGACACGGGGGCAGGGGCTGTCCTCTCGCAGCGGTACCCCACAACCCAGAAACTTCACCCCTGTGTCTTTTTTTCCCATCATCTGTCCCCTGCCGAGAGGAACTACGACGTCGGCAACCGAGAGCTACTGGCCATTGTATGGGCCTTGGAAGAGTGGAGGCACTGGCTGGAGGGGACTGAACTACCATTCATCATTTAGACAGACAACAAGAATCTCTCTTACCTCCGTTCCGCCTAACGCCTTAACCCTTGACGACAAGCTCGCTGGGCTCGCTTCTTGAGCAGGTTTAATTTCAGTCTCTCCTTCTATCCTGGCTCCAAAAACCAGATGCACTGTCTGGACTTTACTCACCCCCCTCCAGCCCTGATGAACCGCAACCCATCCTTCCTTCCTCGTGCTTTGTTGGAGCAGCCACTTGACAGATCAAACAGGTGGTTCAGGAGGCCCAAAGGACTCACCCGGATACCAAGTCCGGGCCTCCAAACCGCCTGTTCGTACCCGATTCCGCACGCTCTAACGTTCTTCAGTGGGCTCACAACTCCAAACTCACCTGTCATCCTGGCATCACCCGCACCATTCAGTTCATCCAGCAGCATTTCTGGTGGCCCAGCCTTGTTCAAGACACCCGGGAGTTCATCCAAGCCTGCTCTGTCTGTGCCCGAGGGAAGTCTAAACACCTGCCCTCACCTGACTGCTGCGTCCATTGCCTATATCTAGCCGTCCTTGGTCCCATATCGCTTTGGACTTTGTTACCGGTCTACCTCCTCCTTCTGGCTTGTTATGGTTAGCAACCCCCATTATTCAAAGAACAGGAGCAGGCAGTGGCAGTCCCCGCTGTCAAGGATCATCTCCAGAGAATCCAGGCAGTGTGGAAAGATGTCCGAGCGGCGTTGACCCGGTCCACCGCACGCAATAAACAGCTCGCGGACCGTCATCCCCCTAGCATCCTCGACGCTAGGGGGAAGGGGTTCCAGTACCTTGTCGACTGGGAAGGGTACGGGCCTTTTTTGGATTTCACAGAAGTTCATCCTCGATCCTACTCTTTTGGATGGAGCTCTCCCAGGGAAGCCTGGCAGGACGCCAGGTGGCGTCCGTTGAGAGGGGGGTACTGTCATATACTGCCCAGCAGTTCCATTATTGGAGCCGGGAGGGCGCTTTGTGTCCTCTCTCTCCCCACTCCCCTCTCTGTTTTCAGCACCTGTCTTCAATCAGCGTCAGCGTATATAAGCCTGCCTGTTCCCGGAAATCCTCGCCTAAGTATTGCAGCCTCTCCTGGCGGTACCAGGGCCCACCTTATGTCAAGTAAGCTATACTGTTTCTCGCTTCCCTTGTTAACTCTTGTGTCTTCTGGTGTTCGTAACCCACGTCATTCCTGCCACCAAGCCAGCAACCTGTTCTGTCCACTGCCTGCCACCTGTCCACGCCGCCGCCTGCCAACACATCCAGGACCAGCTCCATAACCTTTCCTCAATAAACAGTTCATCATTTTACATCTGCCTCCGCCTGCTCTTGGGTCCAGCTACTCCCCACACGTGACAGATAGGCTCCAGCACCCCCGCGACCCTAGTGAGGATAAGCGGTCCAGAAAATGGATGGATGGATGGATGGATGGTCCCATTGTATTGCACACTAATGATAAACAATATAAGAAACGTGAATTATTTGGTTTGGGAAAGGGCGGTACCCTCAAATGTACTGCTTTTGTCCCCTTCACATTTGAGTGGTACAAATACAAACAGAGCTCAATAAATAGCTTTACTTTAGTGTTGAAGTAGTGTTTAGGTACATTAAGTGCAGAGGAGGCAAAAGTAGCTTTGGTAACATTGTATAAATGACTAACAAAAAATGCGAAATTAGCTAATGATACCAGCTGAAAAAAATCCCCCTTACTTGTATGTCTGTATGCTTTTTTTTTGTTTTTTTTACAGATTAGTCAATTTATAGGCTCCAGCACGCCCGCGGCCCGAGTGAGGAGAAGCGGCTCAGAAAATGGATGGATGGACGGACATTGCGTCATTAAAAAGTAATGAGATAAAAGTATATAAAGTACAAATATTGATTTTGAAATGGAGGGAGTGAAATTCAAACTTCGGGTTTTGTCAAAAAAAAAGTCAGACAAATAAGCACTGACTGCTGAAAAATCTGCGAAATGAAGTATAACAAAGTATTTGTACTCTGTTACTTCCCACCACGGATTAAGTGAGCCAGATGGACTTCACTGAACCACATCACAAAATGGGAGCAGTAGCAGAGCATCCTATTACAGTTTACTTATTTATTAAGACAATCCATCCATTTTCTGAGCCGCTCATCCTCACAAAGGTCCAATCCTTGTGTTAATTATTCAAGCAAGTTTGCCTTTAGACTCTGTTTGTGTCACAACGGTTCGGTTTATTGCTGTATCAGCGCACATGTTGAATTATCTGTCTCACTAAAATCGTATAAAACTGAAGAAATTGTCACGAGCAATGAAAACTGAAAAAGGTGTTACCACTTTGCAAAGAGACGCTACATTCGGCACTGGGTGTGCTTTTGTACTGCTGCCTGACTGCAGATATGCGCGACTACCCAAATACCGCGAGATTAGGCTCGTGTGTCATCGCGAGACCTCCGGCAAGCCTGACTCTCGCCTGCGTCCAGCTGGCAGCCTCCCGTTGACGGGTAAGTGCGGCTGAAATGCCAACGGGAAAATGCTCAATCATTTACACGAGCAGATGTCTCTCCGATTTGACTTCGTTTTTGGTTTTTTTTCGGTTTTTTAAAAAAAAATACATAGCTGAATGGACGTTCTTTAATCGACGACAGGCCGGTGTGCGAGACGCGACTCTATGCAGCGATTGCAGAACACCCACATATTAGGGGGTACATAAAAATACTTTAATTTGATTAGGCTAGATTGGATTTTAATGTGCGGCGCCTGCTTCGTTCTCATCATCGTCCTCATCATCATTGATCTCTCGCGGGCCAATTGATTAGGCACACGCGCCTGAAGCGACTGCAGCACAATGCAGCAGTCCCGCAATGAACCCCAATACCCTGAGCATCATGAAATTAATGTATCTTTTTTTTTTTTTTCAAGGTGCTTTTTAATGGTCTCTTTGGAGACTGCACTCAATTCTTTTGTATTGGTTTGAAGCTCTGCCACTCGGACATATTTATTTAAGTAGCGTATATGTTCAATATTGTATTTAATTATCATTCAGTAATAAAAGTTTAATAGTTGTCATGCAGTGAACATGCACTGCAAGGAAGTCGTATATTTTGGCTATAAGCAAGAGAGGGGCAAAAGCTCTCAGTGATAAAGTTTAGTGTACCACCATTGTGTAACCTATACAGCCACTATCAGTAATGTATTGTTTAATAAATATACCTGTGTATTGGACAGTTTCAATTAATACTGATAATTATTAACTTACATTATGTGCCTAATGTGCAGGTGTGCCTAATGTAATGTGAGTTTACAGTATAGGATTTTTGGTCAGGATTTTGGGGTGGCCCACGGCCATGTATCCCACTAAAATAGTTGCCACAGATGTGCAGCAGCAGGCTCCGCCCACCAGCATCAATTTGACTTTTACTTGAGTATTTATGTGAATACGGATCGATACTTTCACTCCGTTACAATGATCGACATGCCGTTTGCTACTTTTATTTATTCATTCTTGCGTGTGCGCGTCTATTTTTAGACTGCATCTACGACTTCCGCATAGGGTGCCCGTTGCTCCAATCAAACGGGATCACTAATGTCATCCATCCATCCATTTTCCGAACCGCTTCTCCTCATTAGGGTCGCGGGCGTGCTGGAAACTATCCCGGCTATCATCGGGCACATGATACACCCTGAACTGGTTGCCAGCCAATCACAGGGCACATACAAACAAACAACCATTCACACTCACATTCACACCTACGGTCAATTTAGAGTCTCCAATTAATGCATGTTTTTGGGATGCGGGAGGAAACCGGAGTGCCCGGAGAAAACCCACGCAGGCACGGGGAGAACATGCAAACTCCACACAGGCGGGGCCGGGGATTGAACCCCGGTCCTCAGAACTGTGAGGCTGACACTCTCACCAGTCGCCCACCGTGCCGCTCACTAATGTCATTTGACTCCAATTCACCCAGCAGACGACACAAGGCAGTCAGATGACCACGCACGTAGCCACTCCCATATATTATTATCATAATTTTTTTTAAATTTGATGTTCATGCGCTGATTTAAAAAAAAATAAAATCAGAAGTGACTCACAAGTTACTCTTTACTTGAGTACTTTCTTACTCTTACTCAAGTAAATATTTTGATGACTACTTTTTACTTTTACTTGGCTCATATTATTCTAAAGTAACAGTACTATTACTTGAGGACAATATTTGGCTACTCTACCCACCTCTGTTTGTACCAGCCAGTAGCTTAAAAAGTGGTTATTTGGCACCACATGAAAATAAAAAAATGCAGCATTGTGAGTGATTTCTCCACCGGGCTGCTGGAACCTTACAGCGCCTTACAGGTCAGCTGCCTTCTGAAGTGTGAAACACTTTTACTGGCTTTCCTTCTGAGGTGGCTTAGCCGTGTAACGGAGTAATAATGTTCAGAGTATTTTTTTTAAGAGCCACAGTGTCCTCACCACGTTTTCTTGTGTGGTCTAGACATTTCTAAATGTGTGGTTCACTGTTTGTTTTGCTTTTCCGTCGTACTTGCTGAAGTGGTCTTTAACAGTTCCTCGTGTCATAGTTCTGTTGCAGTTGAGGAGTGAAGCCGGCGGTCGTCATGGGCAACATCTTTGGAAACCTGTTGAAGAGCCTGATAGGGAAAAAGGAGATGAGGATCCTCATGGTGGGGCTGGATGCCGCTGGGAAAACCACCATCCTTTATAAGCTGAAGCTCGGCGAGATCGTCACCACCATTCCCACAATCGGTGTGTAAGGCAAGAACCACTGAAGAAAAACAATCTATGACTGAATCCAGCTTGTGAGACTATTTGATCATTTCCTCTTGTTCAGGCTTCAACGTTGAGACAGTGGAGTACAAGAACATCAGCTTCACTGTGTGGGACGTTGGCGGCCAGGACAAGATTCGTCCCTTGTGGAGGCACTACTTCCAAAACACTCAGGGTGAGCCAGATTTAGTCTGCCACTTTGGTTCTCCACTGCTGCTGCTGTGTACACACTGCGTCACGTCTGACTAATATTTGGCATACATGAGGTCATTACAGCTGAACGCAGCCCACAAATGTATTAGTCACAACTGACAATAAATGCAATTCAGCAAAGATGAATATTTTGTGCCTAATGTCCCTGTAAAGACACCACAGTTAGCAAACTGATTCAAAAACATCATGTAAAATGAGGCTTCAACATCGTGAAAAATCAAGCTTAACACAGCAGGGCTACAGTATTAACCCAATTAGCTTGACAGCTACCCCAGCTCAGTAATTGCAACACACACTTATTGAAAGTGCTCCTAAAAACAGCACAAAAAGCTCAGTAAGATCATAAGATCATATATATAAGTATTCAGACCCCCTTGAATTTTCACTCTGTTATATTGCAGCCATTTGGTAAAATCATTTTATTTTATTTCCTCATTACTGTACACACAGCACCTCATATTGACAGAAAAAAACGGAATTATGGATTTTTTTGCATATTTATTTAAAAAGAAAGTATTCAGACCCTTTACTCAGTAGGTAGTGGAAGCACCCTTTTGAGCTAATACAGCCATGAGTCTTTTGGGGGATTTTCACACCTGGATTTGGGGATCCTCTGCCATTGCAGATCCTCTCCAGTTTTGTCAAGTTGGATGGTGAAAGTTGGTGGACAGTCATTTCCAGGTCTCTCCAGAGATGCTCAGTTGGGTTTAAGTCAGGGCTCTGGCCGGGCCATTCAAGAACAGTCACTGAGTTGTTCTGAAGCCACTCCTTTGTTATTTTAGCTGTGTGCGTAGGGTCATTGTCTTGTTGGAAGGTAAACCTTCGACCCAGTTTGAGGTCTTGGGCACTCTGGAGAAGGTTTTCGTCCAGGATGTCCCTGTACTTGGCCGCATTCATCTTTCCTTCGATTGCAACCAATCGTCCTGTCCCTGCAGCTGAAAAACACGCCCACAGCATGATGCTGCCAGCACCATGCTTCACTGTTGGGACTGTATTGGAAAGTGCCTGGTTTTCTTCACACATTCCACATAGAATTAAGGCCAAAAAGTTCTATCTTGGTCTCATCAGACCAAAGAATCTTATTTCTCACCGTCTTGGAGTCCTTCAGGTGTTTATTTAGCAAACTGCATGCGGGCTTTCATGTGTCTTGCACTGAGGAGAGGCTTCCGTCGAGCCACTCTGCCATAAAGCCCAGACTGGTGGAGGGTTGCAGTGATGGTTGACCTTTTAGAACTTTTTCCCATCTCCCGACTGCATCTCTGGAGCTCAGCCACAATGATCTTTGGGTTCTTCTTTACCTCTCTCACCAAGGCTCTTTGCCCCCGATTGCTCAGTTTGGCCGGACGGGCAGCTCGAGGAAGGGTTCTGATTGTCCCAAACCTCATCCATTACAGGATTACGGAGCCCACTGTGCTCTTAGGAACCTTAAGTGCAGCAGAATTTTTTTTTGTAACCTTGGCCAGATCTGTGCCTTGCCACAATTCTGTCTCTCAGCTCTTCAGGCAGTTCCTTTGACCTCATGATTCTCATTTGCTCTGACATGCACTGTGAGCTGCAAGCTCTTATATAGACAAGGGTGTGGCTTTCCTAATCAATATAATCAAACACAGCTGGACTCCAATGAAGGTGTACAACCATTTCAAGGATGATCAGAAGAATTTGACAGCACCCGAGTTAAATATGAGTGTCACAGCAAAGGGTCTGAATACTTATGGCTGTGTGATATTTCAGTTTTTCTTTTTTAATAAATCTGCAAAAATGTCAACAACTCCGTATTTTTTTGACAACATGGGGTGCTTCGTGTATATTAATGAGGAAGAAAAATGAATTTTAGCAAATGGCTGCAATATAACAGAGTGAAAAATTTAAGGGGGTCTGAATAGTTTCCGTACCCACTGTATATATGTATGTGTATTTATATATCTATATATGTATTAAACAGTACTCAAGGAAATTAAAAGGCAATATTATTTTATAATTTGGTCTGAAAATAATATTATTAATTAATTCTCCCTTGCAAAGACAATCGCATACTTTCTTTTTTAAATTAGATTTTTTTTTTCGGTAATATTTGTTGACACAAGACAACAAGCATTTATTGTTTTTACCCATTAACAGTGGTTGGAAATGCTTGTTACTTTCCAAAGTTCCCGTTCATTTGCTAAAGATTTTCTGACGACCACAAAAATCTGAACAAATCAGAGGTCAACCAGCATCTTGGAATGCATCATGTTCAACATTCCACTGTTCCTTAGTGTTGCTTTAATGAGATTGCGCTCCTGTCCTCTCTCCGCAGGCTTAATCTTTGTGGTGGACAGCAACGACCGTGAGCGTGTGAATGAAGCGCGAGAGGAACTCATGAGGATGCTGGCTGAGGACGAGCTGCGGGATGCTGTTCTTCTTGTCTTCGCAAACAAGCAGGTACACACTTTGCGTGTCTCTTCGTCTGTACCCGATTGCCCATTACATCACGGAATGAAATGGCTGACGTCCTGTTGCGATTTATTTAAATGTTTTTCTTATTTCCAGGACCTTCCCAACGCCATGAACGCAGCGGAGATCACAGACAAGCTGGGTTTGCACTCCCTGCGCCACCGCAACTGGTACATTCAGGCCACCTGCGCCACCAGCGGCGACGGCCTCTATGAGGGCCTGGACTGGCTGGCCAATCAGCTGAAGAACAAAAAGTGAAGGGCGTGGTCTGGAGAGCGGGGAAGTGCCAGCTCCAGGTAGTACTTCTTTTGGATGCATTGAGTTTACATGGAGAGGCAGTGCTGAGAAGCTTCTTCCCGGTACGCCCCAAAATCTTTTACTTGATTACTTATTTGTTTGGATCTGCAGTGAGAGTTGTTAATCATGTGCAAACCAATATGACCTAAATCTTTTGCTTTTTACACACTGTATACATAATTGGGATGTACAATGTGAATTATATACAATATTAATGAAATTACACATATTTTCCCTCCTTTATGATTTTGTTATGGTATTAACTTGTGCTGGAGGAGTGATGTAACCGAAATGTATTTGATGTAAATGATAAGAAATGTCACATTACCATGGTGGGACTAGCCAAATTGTTAAAAACACTATGGTCATATATTCATCCTTATTTGTCCAAAACCAATGCGGTGCATCAGAGTTAAGTGCATATTTCACATTAACTAATTTTAAATATCTATTTTGATGCATTTAATTCACCTCATAACACACTGGATAATTTTAAAGAGGTAACATTTTATCAGTGTTTATTTATTCTGAAGCAGATTTTGTTGACGTGTTGTTGTATAATACAGTATATCACGTATTTGAAAGAAGAAGACCTCAAACGAATATAGTATATTACTGCTTCCCATGCTGCATGTGAATATGGACAATATAAGCTCGTGGGTTTTACGAGAGCCATAACTCGCTGCCGACTGATGTAAATAAAGACGTGCTTGGTCCACTTCCCGTGCTTGATCAGGGTTCTATTCATGTGTTTGGTGTCGGTGAGGTGTGGTCGCTGTACTGATTGATGCAGGAGCCAGCGCCCGGCATCTCACACTACATGCCGCTATTTGCTGGCGTAGCCACCAATGGACATTGAATGTTTACTTTTCAGCGCCGTTGTAAAAGCAGCTGCGTTATAGCTGTCAAAGCATTGAGCCCTAATTGGCCTAACAATATGTGTTTCTTTTGTATGACTTGTGGTACCATCTAGCAGCAAAAAAAAAAAAAAAAAAAAATTCACACTATTATAATATATGTATGTTCAAATGTTCAACATCTTCTAATATGCAACTGCATTCTTTTGTATGTTGTTATTTATGAAAAGCATATCAAGGTATTTGTGGTCAAAATTAAACATTTTGTTGATGCGCCTGTTGAAGCCAGATGGTGAGCCAGCATCATTACTGAGTATGTGCGCGTGCAAGCGTGCGTGCGTGTGCGTGTGTGTATGAGACGAGCATTGTTGATATGGCCATACATTGCCCTGATTGAGTTCTACTTAACAAGCAAGTTTGTCCACTTTGACTTTCTTTTAACAACACATTTTGTCATGATCATCAGATTTTACATAGATTATATAAAACAATACATACACGAATTATAAAGAATGACAGCGTAAAGTGTTTTCATAATTTCAATACTTCTGCCTCCTCAGCGCCTGATCATTAAAGGGAATTGACATGTCTTAATCTCACCTATCAGTCACTGTTGTTAATTTGGATAGTTTTGCACCACAATGTTTCAATCAGAAGATTTACCACCAAAACAATTTCAATATCCCTCTACTTTTCTCGCATGGTTTTGCGTATTAAAGTTTGTGACACGACAGTATCTTTTGAGTTGGTGTATAAAATCTGTATGATGTTGCCCATGGTCCAAATTTGTTACATCACAACTCCAGCAGGTCGGAACAATTAATTGTCATATATTCAACAAAATATGTCTGACTTTTTAATTGTACGGTTTGTGGAAAACCTGAAGGCATCTGCAATTCTCCCTGCAGAAGATGAAAAGTATGAACAAAAAACAAAAACAAAAATGCAAGGACTGACGTCGGAACAGGGAGACCAGCTTTGTTCTAGTCAAATCAGGTCCAGTTGATTTACAGTATATAGCCCTTAATCACAAAACAAAGGGCTTCACAAGACCACATTTCACAAAGATGACCAGGGTGCAATGGATCGCGATTGGCCAACATTAATCACATGATGTGATTCTATACAATGTCAGTTTAAACAACAAGAGGTACCTTTCAAATGAAATTAAGCACCGCAGGTAGATGAGGGAAGTGGTCCTCCTCAGGTCCCGCTTCGGTTCAACAATGCAGAATCCTCCACAGCAACATCCTCCCTTTGCTCACAACCATTTAGGCCTCTCTCTGAGCAGGAGAAGGGGAGGGGAGAAGGGAAGCAGTAGTAAAACAGGCCAAAATCCAGATGTCAGGGGGTGACGCAGGGCAAGAGACTAATCGTAGACTAAGTGTGGTTTAACCAACATAAGGAAACACTAGATCAGTAATGTATAAAGATGCTGAGGAATGCAATACTGTACTGTATTTTATGAGTAAGTAGCAGAACCTTAAAATCATATCACAGGTGGACCAAGAGCCAGTGCAATATGGGCGGTATAGTGGTATACGATGGAACTTTGTAGTCCTAGTCAAGAGTCTGACTGCAGCATTTTGAACTCTCCTCTATAATTTAGTCCAAAGGTGTTTGATAGGGTTGAGGTTACTTTTGACCATGTAGCAAATGCCGAACAGCAAATAAACAAGAAAAACCCTACAGAAGACAAATTATTCTCAAGTACTAAGTACTATTGGGGGGTCCGTTACCCTTGCCCCTCCCTTGGGGACTGGTCGGGGTGCTTTGGTTGGGATGGTGGACCGCCCTGGGTCCTAGGGAGTGGGTGGCGCCCCCCTGGCTGGGTCCCCCACGGGATGGGCTCGCTGGCTTGGCGCCCCTTGCGGCTTCCATAGACATGCTATAGAATGTAATTGCTTTTGCTGGGACCACTAATAATAACACAGGATACGATGTCAACTCACAGGCTCTTACAGGCGTTCAGACACTATAAAAATCATCAGTAGCACTGCCTTGCTCATTTCCCACATCCTGTCATCCCCTGCCCTTTTTTGTCCTCTCCTCGTCCTATTGGTTAATTGTTCCATGTCCTCACCGGGTGACCTCACCTGTCCACAAATAAGAACATGATCTGACTCAAATAGTTAGACTATCCAACTTTTGTTATGCTGTGGTTCAAACCCCTATTCCCCTTGTCTGTTCTGTCCTTCCGTCTGTCCATTTTCTGTCCGGCTGCATTTTCAACAAACATCAGAATGATTAAAAGAAAAAAAAAAACTAATAAGCAGAGGAAGTATTTCAAACTCCCCTGTTGCACAGCAAAACTATTCAGATGCACCATTCTGCATGGCCAAGCACCTGAACGGGACAGGTTAAGAAACAAAAACAAAAACAAAAAAAACCACTTCACCAATATTGTATTGTTTTGCATACATTGTAGAAAATATTTACCCAGAATGGGACATGCAAGAAGGAGCAGGTCGATTGCTTTTCCTTTTAGCCCTGTCCAACTGTCATTAAGCGGAGTTTGGCACAACATAGCGCCACTCCATAGAGTCTCATCAGAGGTCTGTGTGTGTGGGAGAGTACCACTGTGTCTCCAGGGGTGTGACAGCAGTATGTGAGTCAGAGCTGCTCCCAGGGCCACCAACTCTTCGGCCCCCTGCAGGACAACTACAATAGTCGCCCCAGGGCAGATGCCATAGCTGGGATTCCCACCCGTAACCGGGACGCCTTCGCCCAGGGCACAGACACACTGGCAGCAGCCCCCCAATCAATTCATCAATCTTTGAAGGGAGACATAACTGCAAAAGGCCACAGCAGTCACCCCCACAGTTCGTCTTGGAAGGGGCCACCGGGGTGACTGGCTGACACCACGGCTCAAAGCGCAGAAAATCATAAAAGGACGTCAAAGTCAAACACACAGCTAATTAGCATATTTTGTGCGAGAATAGTTGATTTCTGCTGTCTTCAAATAGCAAACTGACAATGATTTTCTGTCTTTTTGTTGTTGTTGGTTTTTGCATTTTCTGCATCTCATTAAGTTGTGTTGCTTTGCATACATTGTGGGTATCATCACTTTAATGTGTCTGTCAGGGGATTGTAGCAAATGAATGGGGTTACAACAGATGTCCTTGTAGGTGCAGCTCGAGAGGTCATCCTGAAGCTCTTCAGACTCTGTCTCCTCCTGCTGGAGAAGAGAAACTTTGACTTCTTTTGCAAAGATAATATTACTGTGCTCTTTATTGAAGCCAATTCAGGAGCCCATATTTACGTTTTTACGAAACTCATCGGCCGTCGGTCGTCACGTACGTTCTCAAACATGTCTGCGCCCGTTATGTCTCATTCACTCGATAATAGTGTATATCTTTGATTGTGCTTGAACAAGAGCGCCTTCACTTTGTTCTTCAGTAAGTGCAAAGCTTGCTGTACTGATCTGTACTGACTTTTTGCCTTCAAAAGTCATGGTTTGCTATGCCAGTGTGTAGATTTTGACAAAGATCGATCAACCATCTCCAGAATATTTATGACTTCTGTTGATGTTGATAATAAACCTATTGTTACAGTAATACCTCTCTTTGCAAAACTCATTATCGGTCATGGGTGTGTGTTCCGGTTGTAGTTTTCCACCTGTCTCGTACACACCTGCTCCTGAAAGCATCTTCCCCACCTGTGCCTCGTTCCCCCTAATCACCCCTTACATTTAACCTCGTGTCTCATTCTTTCTAGTCGCCAGTTTGTTGTACCTTGTCATCGCGTTCCAGCATTCCTTGTTTCCATGTCAAAGACTCACAGTAAGACTAGACCCTGTTCCGATTATCGACCTCGCCTTTTTGCCTGTAATGTTATATCATAGCTTTGTTTCTAAATACATTATTACATACACATATATATACATTATGGAATACAGTTAACTTACAAGATAGGTGGGAGGCAGATTATACAATACCGCTGATGTCTTTTTTCGCAAATTTGATTTCTTGTGTTTATAATATTAAAATTTGTTTATTGCAAATTCAGTGTTTAAGCAAAATTTAAGTTTGTTGTCAATGATAAACTTTAACGCTACATTTCTGCAGAAAAGGGAAACATGCACATCACAGTGATTTTTCATTAAATATTGAGTTTGGCCGGTGGCGTTGTCCCAATGTTTTATTTTGGCCCACTGTGAATTTGACTTTGACACCCCTGCTCTACATGAATGACTGCACCTCATCGCACTCGGCTGTCAAACTCCTGAAGTTTCCAGACAACACCACAGTCATCGGGCTCATCAAAGACGGTGACGAGTTTGCGTATCAACAAGAAGTGGAACAGCTGGAGCTGTGGTGCACCCGACACAACCTGGCGTTGAACACGCTCAAGACTGTAGAGATGATCGTGGACTCCAGCTCCATCCTCAAAAAGGCCCAGCAGAGGATGTACTTCCTGAGGCTTCTGAGGAAGCACGGCCTGCTATAGGCGCTGCTGAGACCGTTGTACAGAGCAGTAATCGAATCAGTCCTGTGTTCTTTCAACACAGTCTGGTTTGGTGCTGCTATAAAAAAGGACAAACTCCAACTGCAACGGACAATCAAAACTGCTGAAAAGATTGTCTGCGGCCCCCTACCCACCCTTGAGGACTCGCACACTGCCAGAACTAAGACAAGAGCATGCAAAATCCTCTTGAACACTCTACATCCTGGTCACCACCTCTTCCAGCTCCTTCCCTCTGGTAGGCACTATCTAACAATGCTAACTAAAACTAGCAGACATTCCAACAGCTTCTTCCCTCTTGCCATTAACTTCTTCAACAGTTAACTTACAATTCCATTGCAACATGCTGCCAATTTTGTCTTGAGATTGTTGTCACATCTCTGTCGGGCCAATTCTAGATTATTCGTGCACTCACTGAAGTAGTCTCTCCACTCTGTACTACTTGCATATCTGTTGTTGACCAATACTTGCCACTCATGTGCTTGAGAAGTATCTGCACCATTTGCACAATTGACACGGTTCCAGATTATTGCATTACTAGTCACTTTAAACTGCATACATTTCTTGAAGTCTCTGCGCCATTTGCACAATGGTCACTGTACCAGACTATTGTTGTATTAGTCATTTCAAACTGATCTAAATTGCTCGAGGATTCTGCATCATTTGCACAATTGTCACATTTTTGAAAAACATTTTTTTTAAATGTATCGGCATTACCACATTACTGGTAACATTTTAGTGCTCAGTGAATGTGTTTCTATGTTTTTACCAACTACCGGAGACTAATGCCTTCTGTGTTTTTCACATACTTGGCAAATAAAAATAAAATTCTGATTCTGATGAGTCGCCCCTCCCCCACTATATGAAAACTTGACCGCCTTTGTTCGCATCACTGGTTATCTGGAGCAATTGCGAGCCATTCAGTTATTATAGCTATGCCCATTTCTACCACGACAGTGAACAGTTAGCTAGCTAGCTATGCCTTCACACTGAAAATCCATCTTCCTAGGATTCCACAATTTACAGAACATCTCAATGTCATTATTGAACTTCCCAAGCAAAAAGGTCACGAGGGAGGAGCCCTGGAAGCCTGTTAGCTTGCGAGCTAGCTCGTGGATGGAAAACAGCTTGAAAATGCAGGGATGTGTAGACATAACAAAATTGCTAGACAAAGTAGCATCCATTTTTTAGCAGGGCGTGATTTCGCGCATTCAGCAAGCATGCCCACAGCATTTGAAAGCGACGATTGATGATTTTAATTTTTTTTTTTTCAATGAGTAATTGGCACCATTGTTAAGAACTCTTCTCTATGGTGTGTCAAATATATGATTTTAAAGACTTTTTTTCCCCCACTTTGCAAGGACTTTAAAAGTAGCAACAATGAGGGTTAGCTCAGCATGAGTCACAGTTTGTCAGTAAAAGTTACTCAAGTTCACCCATCAGTGAGTTGTTTCACTCACAGCGTCACATTGAGGAATCATGACTACTTTGAGGCTATTTTCACAAATAAAGCATGTTATGGGGTTGAGTAGTCACTTGGCCATGTGACAATGTGAGCATTGTGGCCGGCTGCTGCGTGCGCATCAAAGAAGTGATTAAGAAGCAGGCTGCAAGGGGGACAATACTGCTCTTTACAAGGGGAACAGAGTCGCCACTCACTGCACTGCAACAGTGCTTGGACAGGCGCAGGCTGGCGTGAGACACATCTGTGCATTAATGGGATGCATGGAGTTCATAGTGTTTACACTAATGCAAACAGGTTTTACTTTGCAATCTATTTGTTTTAAATATACACTGCACATCAGAACGCAGTCTAAAAAGGCACAGACAGACGTTTGACATTTTGCCCATGGCACAAAGACAGCTATTCGTACAATTATTTTACTCTTTACTGTATTTATTTTACACACGCTGCATTTTCAGTGACACTGCTGTCCTTGGAATCAATAAATGAAACAAACAAACAAAAAAAAGACGGACCGGGCTCTGATTGGTGGGAAAATCCATCCCCTGGCCAATCACATTGCCCCGTCTGGGAGGGAAGTTCCAGCTCAAAATAAAATGCCACTTGTTGGCTGTTTTCATCAACTCATTTGGCGCGTTTATCTGGTGCTGTTTATACATTTAACCGTTAACTTCAGGACTTCCCCTGAGGAGACAACAAGAAGGAAAGTTGGATGAATTCAAGATTCTGCATCAGTAAACATCAGGTTTACTTGTGATATTTCTGTGATATGGTGATATTTAAGTAATATAGGATAAACATCACTATGAATCAGTGGCTAGTCATTACAGTGTCTGTGACGTTGCTGTGGCATCTACAAGCAACATTATCTCAAACACATGATGGTAAGTGAGCTGTTTTTTTTTTTTCTATAACCTAACAACCTTCTTTCATATTCTTTACATCGGACGCCCTAGCACTATTCGTGCTCTCCTTAAGAGCTTCTTTGTACTGTTGTTACTGAGCGTTAATCAAGCACATTCATGCATGCTATAAAACCATCCCTTTATAAACTGCTCGTGATGAATGGAAGCAATATAAATTCCCCTGTGCAGAATTTAAGTGTTTCTGATGGGAACTTGTCCTTTTTAGCCAGACAACATGCAATATAGCAATGACTGCTTATTTATTTGTCAGAGAAGTGTGTTATTAATTGATCGCGTATGATAACGTTAATGGATTTATGTGCAAGTTGGATTCATCAGGATGTTATTTATTTAGGCTGTATCAAGACGTTCTAACTGTAACTAATGTATATTAGCCACTTCTCCCAAGACATTCGTCCATGTGGTGTATAAAATAAATAATGTTTTATCAATGATGATGTGTAGATTATATGACAATAAACCAATCAATAAATGGGAAGTAGCTCTACATAAAATATAACAATAACCAGTAGATTGGCACATGGATTTTAATACCTATCCCTTCCATGATGACAGTTACCTTTGTTACTTTTGTTGAGTGATGCAATTATGTTTATGCAGAAATGATCATTGCTAAGAGATGGTTTGCCTGTGTCCTCTTCCGTTCATGATATTTCCCTTCCCACTGTGAGCAGAGACAACTCACACACGAGCCCTTGTCTTTTGCTATGATCTCAGCAGCACAACAACCTCATCTCAGCCACACATATATTGTATAGAGCCCCATGCGCACACACAGACGTACTGTCACTGCACTGAGAGAGACATAGAGGGAGGGAGAGACACTGTCCACATTTATAACTTTACCACAATAAGAACTTTGTATGAGGGAAGCCCTTTTTCCTCGACCATGAGCCTTTCATTCCTTCAGCCCGAGGCCTGGACTACTCTGTGTATCCAAGTGACGGACTAGAAACTGTTTTACTCTCCTTCATATTGTTCAGCCAGCAGCGGAACTCACAACAAAAAACTGCAGAAACATAGCATCCACTGCACTGAAACACTACTTTTTTTGTCACTTCCATGAGTTTCATATTTGTAAGTTAGATCCTGTTAGAAGTTGGGGTACAGTGAATGAATTTGACTGTGAGTAAATGTGCAGCTGCGTTTTAGATGGCTAGCAAGTGATCCAGGGCTGTTTTGCTGCGGGAGATCAGAATATCATCTAAGCGGGAGGAAGCAAAGGCATGACTGAGCATCTCCATTCTCAAGCGGAAACTACTGATCTGAGTTTAATATGAACATGTATGTATAGCACATAGACAGGAAGAGAAATATACAGTAGTTGCTAGTTAGTGATATGTTATATTGAAACGTTTTGATGATCTGACCCAATGGCAACAGTTAAATGGAAGAAAATAGGGGACCCAAAATTGCACCCTGTGGGACACCGAAATGTGTGTCTTTATAGTTTGTTGAAAGTTTAATCTTTGTTTTTAAAAAAAAATACATTTTATACTTGTACTGCAGAGTGCAAACATACTACATTTGACATCATGTACACCACTGTCATTGGTATAGTATAGTGGTTCAGAAAGCTGATTTTTGTGAAGTCTCACTCATTGCCCTCATTCACCCTGTCAACACTACAGCCCCTGAACAGGGTAAACTGTACAAACGTGGATACATTATTACGTATGGAGGCAGCAGTATCTTAGTCAATAACAACTTGGCTTGAAGACAAGAGCTTTGAAGACACAGAGACATAATGGGACTTAGGGCTGACTGCGAGAGGTCTCAGTGCCCTTGAGCAAGCCATAACAAAGCAATGAATCCTCAAACTGCATGGGTGTGCAGCACCTTTGCCCCATCATTCTGACATCTCTCCTTTGTGTGTGTTAGTGGTCTGCCTTGGTACCCAGAATGGACTGAGCTCCACAGGCTCTCAAGAAAATCAATACAACCTGATCAAGGAGCGCTATGACAGCTGTGAAATCATCATGGGTAACCTGGAGGTCACACAGATTGAGAGCAACTGGGACTTCTCTTTTCTGAAGGTAGGAAAACAATGTCCATCTTTATTGGCTTGCGAGGTCCAGATGAATCACATAGACTAGGATAATAGTTTGCTCTTGTCTCCTTCTCCTTCTATTGACTATACCCGAAACACAGAAGATCAAGCCGTCCTGTTGCAGCTCTTTTGTTTCATGAGCCTCTTTCACCTCTGTGCAGACAATCCGTGAGGTGACTGGCTACGTGCTCATCGCCATGAGTCACTTTCAGGAAATTCCCCTAGAGCAATTGCGGGTCATCAGAGGAAGCAGCCTTTACGAAAGGCGTTTTGCCCTGTCTGTTTTTTTCAACTACCCCAAGGATGGATCCCACGGCCTGCGGCAACTTGGCCTTGCAAATCTGACAGGTGAAGACAGGCAATGCCAGTTTTTCCACACATGGTGAAAAAGAAAATACAGACTCCAAATGTATCATACAGTTATGTTAAAGTAAGATTCAATGCAGTCCAATGAGGACAATGACTCGTCAATACATTTGAAAAATAATTGTTCTTTTTTCCGAAAAAGAATGTCTTACTAATAGTCAGTTACTTGATCTCCTCATGTACACATTACGGTTCAAAGATTCAGTTTGGTCATTTACAAATAGAAAGCAAGTCTTTTGCACTTTCTAGATAACAATATGCTATATTCTCTACTTAAAATAGCTGAGACTGTGTATTCCATGCTATTTCACTGGGCCCTTAGTTTCAAAATATGTAAAGGTCATATGTGTATGCCCAGTTTTTTTTGACACTGTTAACAGTATTGATGCATAGCAGTAGTACACTACATTAACAAACATATTGGTAAATGAATATATGATTGCACTTAGGTTGTGCAAGTGGTCATAATGGACAGGTAATTTGTAAATTTACTTAAAATCAAAAATAAGTGAAAATGTTAAAAACTTAAATGAATTTTTCTAATAAAAGAATTCATAGTTCTTTTTATGTATTATTCATTTAATTATGTCCATCCATCCGTCCATTTTCCGAACCACTTCTCCTCACGAGGGTCGCGGGTGGGCTGGCTCTTATCTCAACTGACTTCGGGCCAGAGGTGGGGTACACCCTGAATTGGTCGCCAGCCAATCGCAGGGCACATACAAATAAAAAAAACATTTGCACTCACATTCACACCTACGGACAATTTGGTCTTCAATTAACCTCCCATGCATGTTATTGGAATGTGGGAGGAAACCGGAGTACCCGAAGAAAACCCATGCAGGCACGGGGAGAACATACGCACTCCACGCAGCCGTGGCCGGATTTGAACCCGGGTTTTCAGAACTGTGAAACAGACATGCTAACCAGTTGTGCCAGCCCATTTAATTATAATTCATCAAAAATATTTAATAATGATCTTAGATAAATGTGTAAAATGTTTTATTTTAACAATATTAGTTTATTATTTCACATATAGTTCTGTTCATATTTTTAAATATTTCATTATTTACAATAAATCAATGAACACATTATTGAATGAGAAATAAATACGTAATAAATACCAGATGAATATTTACAATTTTGGTAACCAATTTTAGGGGAAAAAACCTGCCAAATTAATGGAAGGCAGGACTCTTTATAATGTTTTACTCGGTGGGTCCAGCCATACTTTGCCCACCCCTGGTGTATTCACACAAAACAAACAACAACAAAAACAACTCAATACAACAATATAAATGCTGAAAGTTAACCAGTCCAGTCTTTTCTTGCAGAGATTTTGGAGGGAGGCGTACAGATGATCAATAATAAATACTTGAGTTATGGTCCGTGGATCTACTGGCAAGATATAATCAGAGACAGCAATGCTCCTATTGACATCCGCTACAATGGGGAGAAAGGTTTGGAATGCTCTTTTTAACAAATTAAACGAACTGGTTTTATCGGTGTGCATTGTGTGGTAGCAGTTGTCCTTGTCCTTGTGTCAGGGCCGTGCCACAAATCTTGTGGGGATTATTGCTGGGGGCCAAATGAGAAGCAGTGTCAGATCTGTAAGTACACAATTGCTCCCATTCTCTTTTTAGCCTTGTTGGTGACCTTTAGCATTTCCCTCCATTTCCACTGCACTCGTCACCTTATAAAGGCATAGAATTCATAAAAAAGGGGACAGCACACAGCTGTTACTGACCTCTGGTCAACTCTTGGCTCCCGTGTGTTTCAGTGACCAAGACGGTGTGCGCTCCGCAGTGTAATGGTCGATGTTTTGGGACAAGCCCCAGGGACTGCTGTCACATTGAGTGTGCAGCAGGATGCATAGGCCCTCTGGACGTGGACTGTTTTGTAAGTGTTGTCACTACGTAAAAATACAATGAGTCCATTAGAGTAAATCAATGCAATTCATCACATCCTAATTGGAGCCAGTTTTTGTTTTGTAACTTGTTTCTTTTTCTTCTACATGTCATCCAGTTCAAACATGCACATTTTTTCCATTATGGCCTCATGATTAATAGATTTGTAAAAACAAAGCAACAAGACTCAGTTGCAAGTGTTTAGCACAAGTCTGGCCTATTTTAACTAAACAATTGACCTAAATCCAAACTAATTCACTTTATTTAAAGGGGAACAAAGTACTATAACACACGGTGTATGTTCCTTTGCTTAAATTATGAAATATTCCACAATTTTCTTGACTCTTTGCTAAAGGTAGTCTGGGTTTTTACGGTACTTGTTCAACAATATGCAACATGTTCACTGTATGTATATACTACACTAGCTAGCCACCATGTTTATGTATACTACAGTAGCTAGCCACCATGTTTATGTATACTACAGTAGCTAGTCACATAATGAGGTGAGAAGGGACATTTTACAGTTTCTGCTGGATTAATTTGACTTGTTTCTAAGGTAGTCAAAAAATACCTAAACCTTTTGCAACCCCAAACATAACAAGATTTTGTCATCATTTTGAGTTCAAGTCTGTGGTAGTCAATCGCTATTTTCCACCCTGAAGTACCCTGGCACTCAAACATTATGAAAAGGTCTGTTTAGATCCTCAAATGTAGCTAAATAAGAGTATGTTAGAAATACCTCTGTTCTACTCCACATCAATGTCAAAACAATACCTCTACTTTCGTTTCATTCATGTATGTGCGTAGGCATGTCGCCATTTCAACGACTCTGGAGCCTGCGTGCCTCAGTGTCCGCAAGCTCTCATCTATAACAAGCAGACGTTTCAGATGGAGACCAACCCAAATGCCAAATATCAATATGGATCCATTTGTGTCTCTCAGTGCCCCAGTGAGTGCACTGTGGTACATACACCTAACGCCAAATCCATCATTATTTGTCTTATTTTGTCTCATCTTCATTTTGCCCTTTTCGTGTCAAATGCTGCTACTTGTAGCTCATTTTGTGGTGGATGGTAGCTCCTGCGTGAGTGTCTGTCCTTCACACAAAATGGAGGTGGAGCGAGCCGGGCACAGACGTTGTGAGCCATGTACTGGACTCTGCCCTAAAGGTTCAACACTGATTAATACTCACATTGCCTGGGGGGTCAAAAAGGGTGGTAATCTTGTAATTGTGTTTTTCTGTATCCTGACAGTGTGTGAAGGCACAGGTGCAGAACACAGGCAGACTGTGGACTCCAGTAACATTGACAGCTTCATCAACTGCACCAAAATCCAAGGAAGCCTTCATTTCTTGGTCACAGGGATTCTCGGGTATGTCCCAATGCATCTCATGGACGCAGTGCAAGTACATCCAGTATGTTCATATCAGGGATCTTTTTTTGGAGTCTGCGGGACTCTGTGTGTGTGTGTGTGTGTGTGACGGTGGAGGAGTTCAGCTCAGTAAATCGAGACCCAGGTTACGGAGGCCTTTCTAGGCGATGGTGAGGACTTCATATGAGGTGTGCCTGAGAAGTTCCAGTACTGGTGTCGCAAAAGATATACAGTATATTTTAAATCCCAGCGACAAACCGCAAGCTTCCCCCTTCAAAGTAATCAACCTGGAGTCTAACACACTTTCCTAGCCTTCTCTGCCATGCCTCCATGCACTCCTGGAAGGATTTTTCCGGCATTCACGAGTTTGTCATGCCACAACTCTTGCTTCTTCTCGCTCTCTTAACCAATCAGATTCTGTGGGATCTCTTTGTAGGAGTGCTGCTTAATGGTCTGGCCCACATTGAAGGGAAAGCACATGGTTTGTAGTTTGGGTATAAATATATCTTTCATGACACCAGTCCAGGAACCTTTTTGACACACCTTGTAGTGTTGCACTGAGTTGATAGGAGCCAATGGAGTTTTTGAAGAGTTTTTTTTTTCTTCTCCTTTTCAAACAGAATAGCTTGTTAGGTTGTTCCAAAGCTGACAGTTTCATAGGACTCTATCATAACTTCCCTATGAGCTAAGTAATACATTGGAATGTATTACTACCAGGAACAGGAAGTCAGACAGAGCAAAACTAAGGAAATTACTCAGAAAACAGCACAAGATTTGAACAAATTCATTTGCATATATTTCAGAATTGTGGCTCTACCCTGTATCAGGTACTGTAAAAAACCCATACAAGATACAATTTTCTTCTTCTCACTCCTTTTCAGATTAGCAGGTTTATTTTTATCGTACAAATTTTCGGGTGTTTTTTTTTTTTTTTCCCATTTGTTGCAATTATTCTTTCATTTACTTTTTCTATTAGGATGTTTTTGTTGTTGTTGTTTTCTTCTTCTTTTTTAATGCCACATCAAAATAAACAGATTCATTTCAATTCAAGATGGTGGAGCTTATAGTGTTTCGGTTTGGCTTTAACAGGGATGACTTTAAGAAGATCCCACCTCTGGATGCTCAAAAGCTGGACGTGTTCCGCACTGTAAGGGAGATAACAGGTACACTGTTTCTTAACATGAGTGCTTTTCATCATGTTAAAAGCCATGCATTCTGAATATAAACAAAACTGTCTCTGATGTCTGTGTGTAATTATCAGATATTCTAAATATCCAGTCGTGGCCAAAGGAGCTCAATGATTTGTCTGTTTTTTCGAGTCTCACCACCATTCAAGGGAGGTCACTTTACAAGTAAGTACTGTTTAGATGATCTGCTTTTATGTCTAGGAGTGTTTCTATGTGTTCTATGTCTGTGTAACACATGGTATGACTTGTGGTACTCACTACATCATATACTGCAGCTCTTATTTTTGCATTATGTTCTACATAATTCTTATGGGAAGCCAGAAAAAGTCTCACAACTTTCCCTATCTTCAAATGTCACCTTCCATCAAACTATATTTATAATGTTAAATGTAATGATAGAAATTAGTGGCTGCATGCTTACACAACACTGCAGACACCTTTTGTTTGATACATCCCCTTACAGATACAGAGATGCAGAGCTCCTTAGAAACATATACAGTACTTGCATTACACTTAGTCGCACCGACACAACAAACGCACAAAATATCAGCACAGGGTACTTTGGGAAATTCACTCCGGGCTCGCTCTCTGCTCTCCGGAACCTTCATAAACCCGGCGCGTTGTTGGAGTGTGCCGTTCGATGCAAGCAGAACTGACACATTCAATATGGCGGATGTACTGATGGACCCCGTATCCCTGCCGATAGCCAACACGTTCATGAGTAAAGTTATAGAAAATGTCTCTGAGAGCGCAGTGAAGAGCGTCAGACTGAATTTCTGAACGTACCCAGACACCGAGGCGAAGCTAGGATTGGTCCGAGACTGCACCACGTCCCAATAGGAAGCAGTCTTTGTTTGACTGTATTTCCCAATAAATTGTTCAACTTTTTATCCGGCCTAATCATTGAAGAATCACGTTGACCAGAATAAAAGAACCGGGTAATAGACGTTTGACTAGTCGGCAGGCTAAACCCGGGCCGCGACTTTTCTTTTTTCTCTTTTGACCTCTAATAGTGACTGCGGTCACTGTCGCAAAACGTGCACGAAATGAACGCCACGAGCCGGTTACCTTGTGATTGAATGGGACGCGTTTCTTAAAAAGGTCCTCCTCTCATCAACCACGTGAAAAATACATCACAAATGATAAAAGTGAAAAATAAACCTTTGATGGAAGGGGAACTGCTGTCAACCTGTCAATTACAGGCGTTTTTCCCTGATGGTGATGCGGATCTCCACCATCACTTCGCTGGGTCTACGCTCTCTCAGAGAGATCAGCGACGGGAGCGTTTACATCAGTCAGAACGCCGAGCTGTGCTACCACCACACTGTGAACTGGGCAAAGCTGTTCAGGGGGCGTCGGGTCCGAGTCAACAGCATCAACAGCAACAGGCCACTGGCAGAATGCGGTGAGGTCGGCTGCATGGGTCTCGTTGCCTTGTTCTATCTCACTTGATTAATTTGTAATAAAGTGCTTGTGCTTTTCTAACTCTTTGCCTTAATTGTAACAGTTGCTGATGGCCATGTGTGTGACCCGCTGTGTTCAAACTCCGGCTGCTGGGGCCCAGGACCAGACCATTGTCTCTCCTGTAGGAATTACAGCCGAAATAGCACGTGCGTGGACAGCTGTCATTTTTATACTGGGTCAGTATACTGTATATAAAGTACACACTACTCCCCCAAAGTGTTTTGTGAGTAGTGTATGATTCTTAGGACAGGATATTATTATTTGACCTGACTATCGAATTCTGACTTTTGGGTCTACAGATCTTCAAGAGAATTTGCGAGCGCTGACGGAGAATGCGTTGCGTGTCATTCAGAGTGTAAACATCTGCATGGGAAGGCCAGCTGCACAGGGCCGGTACTCACTTCTATCCATTTCTCCAGCAACTGAAAAGCTAGAGGAGATACAGTGGATCCTTTAATTTGTTCTGCATCACTGGCTGACTTCCCAGTCATATATTTTCTCAACTAAGAGACTCTCCTTCATAAATCCGCAGGCAATGTTTTAAGTAACATTAAATTGTCATGGTATTTTAAAATAAGTTAACCATTGCATAAGAAAACCAAAATAAGTACAATTGCTCCATTGAAGAGAGCTAATAGAGACTGAATAAAGAGAGGACAGGTGTTTGCAGAGTGATACTGTCACATACTTCCGTTTCATTGTCATACAGTATGTATTGTTAGAATTGAGTCATGTAGTATAAATGTTTCCATAGTGTATTATAAATATGTTTACATGAGCACATCCTTGGTTCAAAAAAAAAAAAAAGAGAGAAAAGAAGAATGAATATCAGTAATGAAGCTCCACCCTTTCCTCATGTATCTCATGTGTTCCATTTCTGGTATCTATCATCATGCTTTTCATCTTTGCCAAAAACAACTTGAAAACTGAAAGGGAACTAACAAAACACACTTGTGGTTCATGCATGATGATGGATTGAACTCCAAGTTGCAAATACAATTCGAATTTGTTATCATAACAAAATCAATGTTTTCAAACCAGTCTTCTGGAAAATTCCCCAAAGCTTCATTACACACAAAAGCGTTTTATTGCACTGGGTTTCCAACTTTTTGATTTTGTCACTTCTCCCACCGCTCTTTCTTTTAGGGTGCATATGAATGTGCGGTGTGCGCCAACCTGCGAGACGGTCCATACTGCATGTCTTCGTGCCCTGCTGGGGTGAACGATGGGCAGAAGGGGCTCATCTTCAAATATCCCAACAAGGAAGGTCACTGTGAACCATGTCACCACAATTGCACCCAAGGGTAAGACATACCATAAGCACTTCCTTACACATACTACGCATATATACTGTAGGGTATCCTTATACAAAACATATGTATGTATATTCCAGATGCTCAGGTCCAGGACTCAGTGATTGCTTAGAAACTGTCAGACTAGCAGCTAGCAGGTACGTTCCACCCCCACCCCGCTGGTACATACTGTATATGAAACTACTTGAATACACTTCCTTTTCATTGTCAAATGAGGGATGATGATTACAGATAAAACATCAATACTGAAAATGTGACACCAATCGAGAAAAGGTTGTTGTGGCTGGAAGATAATCAAACTGAGGGTTGTGTAAATAAATAATTACAAACATCTCTTGGGTTCAGACAGAGCAGTTCTGCAGCCGAGGAAACTGTAATCACAATAATAAAGATTCAATTCACACCTTTGTTACAAAGTCAAACGGATCATTATTATCTTGGGTGTACTATTGGACTTTATTATGTAAAAATAGATGTTTCTCTGTGAAAGCATACATCATGTGGGCTACTCTTGGAGTTCAGTGTAACTCTGCTGCAGCTGTGTGATACCCACAAGAACATGTGTTTTATCATATCTGGTCTCCTTGTTGCCACTGCCACGTGAACCAAATCATGACATCACTATCCAACTTTATTTTGTACTATTTCTGACCTTTTTGCCCCACATCTCCACCCTATCATCTCACCGTCTCCTTCGCTCTGAAGTGGCCAGATCACAGGCATTGCCTTAGGTGTGCCAGCTGGCCTGATATTCTGCCTAGTGTTGTTTTTCCTGGGCCTACTGTACCACCGAGGCCTGGCCATCCGCCGCAAGAGAGCCATGAGGAGGTATCTAGAGAGCGGAGAGGTGAGTCAGTCCTATGAACTGCCATATTATATATGTGTGTAGAGATATATATATATATATGTATATACACACACACACTGATGCGAGGATTATTCTTGTGTCTTGGTAGAGTTTTGAGCCACTGGGTCCTGGGGAGAAAGGAACCAAGGTTTATGCCCACATCCTGAAGCCATCTGAACTAAAAAAGCTCAAAGTCCTTGGTTCTGGTGTTTTTGGCACAGTCCACAGGGTATTAATCAACTGCTTGTCTTTTGGAGTAACATGCGATGAATGCAGAGTCTGTTATAGCGGCTCCATGTTTCCGCTTTAAAGGGGTTTTGGACTCCAGAAGGAGAGACAGTGAAGATCCCGGTGGCCATCAAGACCATCCAGGACAGCTCAGGCCGTCAGACCTTCACTGAGATAACTGATGTGAGAATCAGATGTCAGTTTCAGCAACACTGGCAAAATTATGAATCACTGTTGGAGTCAAACATATATGGTATCTCCATGCGCCCTACAGCACATGCTGTCCATGGGCAGCCTGGACCATCCCTACATTGTGAGACTTTTGGGCATCTGTCTGGGGTCCAGTCTGCAGCTGGTCACTCAGCTCAGTTCACTGGGCTCCTTACTGGAGCACATCAGGCAGCACAAGAACAGCCTGGGCCCCCAGCGCCTGCTCAACTGGTGTGTGCAAATAGCAAAGGTAAGTGCACATCGATTCCACATACTGTAGCTAGCCTGAGTGCACAGTCGTGACATGTTTTTATTCCAGGGTATGTACTACCTGGAGGAACACTGTGTGGTACACAGGAACCTGGCGGCACGCAACATCCTACTAAAGAACAACTACCAGGTCCAGATCTCGGACTACGCTGTAGCAGATCTCCTTTATCCTGACGAAAAGAAATATGTCTACACTAACACCAAGGTTGTTGCGAGTTTCTCATCCATTTTCCCCATCTGGTAACTGCATTACACTGTCTGCTATTTATGTCTTTATGCAGACTCCGATCAAATGGATGGCTCTTGAAAGCATCTTGTTTCGAAGATACACTCATCAAAGTGATGTGTGGAGTTATGGTGAGATGCGTGATTGGGAAATTTTGTACTGGAATTTTGAGTACTATAGAACCTGTAAAAAGTTCATTCAGAGAATTCTTTCCAAATATATGATACAATATTGGAGATTGCTAGAAATGTGAAAAAAAAACGATATGTAGTACTCAGTTGTGGTTTCAGCGCAATTCAGTGGACATGGCCAGAACGTTTGAGAGCGGAAAGAATTTTTCACGATTTTGAAGACTTATTATATACTTTTGAATTATTTTTTTGGTAGGGTTGTTACCACTCTTCTCTGTGGTGTGTCAAATTTAGAAGACATTTATTTTCACTTGACAGGCACTTGAATTTCTCTCTCTCGCACAGGAGTGACAGTGTGGGAGATGATGTCTTTTGGGGCAGAGCCTTATGGGTCGGCACAGGCGCAGGAAGTGCCGTGTCTGTTGGAGAAAGGCGAACGTCTGTCACAACCTCACATCTGCACCATAGACGTCTACATGGTCATGGTCAAATGTGAGTGCCGCCAAACTGCGTACAATCGTGCGTACAGGATGTGAGACTGAGCTGTTTCGTCTTCAGGTTGGATGATTGATGAAAATATTAGGCCCACCTTCAAAGAGTTGGCAAGTGACTTTACACGCATGGCAAGAGACCCACCCAGATACCTCGTCATCAAGGTGAGACGCTCATCATTTGATTGACACCTACTTTGAATCGATGGGACCCTCGAATTTCATGTCGGTTTTATCCTGCAGCTGGAGGGGGAGGACGACGCCTCGCGGGATGTCCATCGCAGAGATTCCGAGCGAGGGCTACTTGACCCAGACTTGGTGGATGAAGATGAGGACGCGATGGAGGAAGGTTTCTCCACACCTCCTCTACAACATTCTCCATCGTGGAGTCTCTCTCGTTCGAGGATTAATTCGTACAGGGTAATTGAACATATTGTATTTGAATGTGGACTTACTACACTAACTGATAAACTAGTTAACAGTTAATTAAGCATGTTCTGTACTAAATTGTAGAGTGGTGCCTCTCAGGCCGGACCTGCTGGATACCTGCCAATGACTCCAAGTCCTGTAGAAGGTGTCCTCCAGGTGTGATGCACGCACACGCACACACACACACACACACACACACAGGAGAATTTGGTGAATGGTGGTACTAAATACAATCCACCCAGTATTTTGGAGAGAGAAAAAAACAGAAAAACAGACACAGACACAGTTTTTGGGTTGTTTTGGGGAAAAAAATAAAAATAATAAAATAAATTATTATTATTTATTATCAAGGATTATTTATTAATCAGAGTATCTACAGTATAATGCTCAACTTTGTTTTCTTACAGTCTCATGAAAATGTGTTGATATGTTCATTTTACCTTCAAGTCTTGCATGGATCTCTTTTTTCTGTTTAAGTTGCGCTTCCAGAGGTCCCGCCGGAGCTCGGTGCGAACGCTGCCAGAGAGGTCAGAGGTCAGGGGCAGTGTCAGGGAGGTAGAGCTGCGTGAGGAAGGCTTCAGGACTGGTGCTTCTCACAGGACCCTGCTCGGCTCTGAAAGGGCTGCCCCTCATGTATCCACCAGCAGGTTACGGAAACTCTCAACAGCTTCAAGTCCATCCACATACAAGGTGTGGACATCGGGCGAAAAGGAAGAGGAGAAGGTGGTAGACCACTATGGTTATGTCCTTCCCGGATCACCTAGCACTCCAGAAAGAGGTAATATACAAACTCTATACAATGGACATGATTTGATTCACATCAATGAGACATACAGTATTCTCTTTGCTTGTGTCATGACTCCCAGCTTGCAACGTCACCCCAGGATCAACCAGGGGGAAAAATTTCGTCCTGGAGTATGAGGTGATGAACCACAAATCAGATACTGTTCTTTGCTCGACTAAAGACGACAACTCCTTGCTGGGCGATACATCTTCACTGGTTCATCAAACACCGCCTTCTCCAACTGTCGTCACTATATTACCTGCCCACGAGGACACCTTAACACTGGTTCCGGTCGCAGAGAATCCGCCGGTAAATGAGAACTGTGGGGACAATATGGTAGACTTCACAGAGAAATATCAGTTTAGTTTCGAGAAACAGATCCAAGCTGTGGAGGACTGCATGCAGGTACCTCAGGGGAAAGGCAGGTATGAATACATGGACATTAGACGCTCTGACTCCACAGAGGACGAGGCGCTGCCACAGGAGAGACGTGAAACATCTGCAGCAGAACCAGATGAAACATGCCAGGAAGAGGAGGGTCAATTAGGCGATGCAAAGGAGTGCCATCACACAAATAAACAACAAACACTTCAGGGGAATGTCAGTAGTTTGCACAAGCCAGATGTGGTTACAGATGAGGGACAAAACGAGTATGAGGATATGGCTACATTTGAAGGAATACCCAGTGGGTGGCGGCAGGCAGACTACCAGAACCTCCCAGTGAAGGGGGAGGTGGGCAGCGGCAGGTGTGCAGGGATCGGGGAATACATCAAGGTGTGCGCAGGCATGGGGGAGCCTGGCAGCAGCTCATCATTTGACAACCCGGACTACTGGCACAGCAGACTGTTCCTCAAGCCAGATGCTGTACGTATCTAATAATGTGGACTGGGACACTAGTGCACCAACTGCTTCAGCTAAGTGTGTTGCTCTCCAGTGCGTGCGTCGGAATATTTTCCACAATAATCTTAGAGCGTCAAGAACTGGAATAAAAGTCAAGTCTCATTTTGCTGTGTTATGGTGCATAAAAAATGATGACATCAGGAAGGCTGGAAAGAAAGTGCCGAGTAATAATTTTCCAAACATGAGGAAACATCATTTCTGTTTATCGGCATTTTTGTGCCTTATAGTATGAATGATTAGCTAGATGGACAGTTGCTATTATTTTGTAAGTAATCATTTGTTTCATTGATCACTGTACAGTGTGTGAGCCTTTTTTTACACTCTTTTTACCACGTGTTTGTTAATTAAAACCTAAGTATTGGCTTCCAGAAAATTACCAGTCCTTTGATTTCTTTGAAAATCCTAGTTTAATATAAATTCTTATATAAATGAGCCATTGTTAGCCGTGCAGGGATTAGGACGGAGCTAATAACCCCAACAAGATACTTACTTACTTTGCCTAACTGGCATTCAAATGTGTAATTATCATTACATGTGAGCAAAGTGCTTCACATAAACTTATGCTAAAACTTACATTTCAAATAGAATGTAATCATATAAAATGTTATCTTCAGACACAGCTTTGTACCAGCTCGAGCTTCTGAATCCCAGACGTCAAAATCAACTGCTTCAATTTTACACTTGATAGATTTTTGAACATTAACAGTATATCATATGTACAGTATTACATCTAAATTAGGAGTTATCAATAGCATAGTATATAGCATGTTTTTAAATCAAAAGAAGAAACACTGCACGCTAACGCATTGTTAATAAATGTTTATGAATGGTGCTCAGGTAGACCATTATGAACACAGTTGAAGCTCTTATTTGTTTGTACTGAATTTTAGATTCTGTTTGCTTTGTTGTATTTTGTTATCATTAATTAATTGCAATACCAAACTTCCCCATCATAAAACATTGATTAAACTCTACTATAATGTGACAGTCTGTTACATATTGTAACATTTAATACATATATTCATTTAGCATAATTACTTCAAAGAGATGAATAATTTATTTGGTGTCACAAATAATGTATTGTTTTAAAACAGGTGCAGTCTAGGTAAACAATAAAGTAAAATAAATAAACTGTCGTCTTAAAGTTTAAAGTAGCTTCTGTTGCCCCTAGGCTGGAATTCTCCATTACAACATTACAACATTTCACTTGGGTGAAAAATGACAAGTGAAAAGTTACACATTGTAGTTTTAATAATCAGGGCATTTCTTTTATAGTTAACCAACTAGATATGGTGATAAACTCAATCCCTCTAATGAGGTTTCTGTGGAAAATATCTCTTATCTATGGTAAATTTTGGAAATAGAGTAGTCAATTGCCTTTCATGCATTGCATTGCATAAGCACGTTATGGCAAGATGGGTAACAATATGGCGCCCTCTCCTGTCACTGTCCAGACTATGTTTTGTACGGCTTTGGAGCGCCGTGTGGTACACTATCTTGACTTGAGTTGAGTTGAATGCCTCTTTGGGAGGGGCGGGATCTAATGGTTGTAGGCTCTCGGCGTGCGTGGGCCGTCCTGCGATTCACTGACATTCGCCGGGCGGATTGTTGCGGAGGAAAAAAGAAGAAAGTTACTCTGACTTCTTGGACATACTGCCAACATGTCTGGGGATGAAGAGAAACAGGAGCAGACCGTCGCCGATGACTTGGTGGTTACCAAGTACAAGATGGGGGCCGAGATTGCCAACCGTAAGTCATTGTAGAGTTACATGTGAGGGCAGCCCGCGAATGTCAGGATTCTTCTTATGTTAGCTAGCAGTGGCAGGCAGCTAGTCGTCGCCAGTCGCGTGTGGCAGCTGCTGTGCCATGTGCCGCAACAAACGCGCTAGCATGTGTTCCTCAAAGCTGTCCTCTCGCCAAACCGGGCCGTGTTCGATATAGTTTCCTGTCATGTGACGAGTTGTTTATCGCCACGCTGCCTTCTTGTGAACAAGGGCTAGCTCGGCTGCTAAATGGCTGAGTAATGGCAAGCTAGGTCGTGCTAACAGATACGAACGAGAATGTATGCATTCAGACGTGATATCTTCAAGCACACACTAACATACACATAACACAGCTGACATTATTGGGGCTCGTACGTAAAAGCCACTCGTGGTGAGTGGGGGAAGGAAGAGCCATTCAACTGTCTTTTAAAATGAGGTCAAATATGCTCCTATATTCCACAAACTCAGAAAAGAATATATATAAATTTGACTCGTATACTTTTCTTTTAAGTGTGTCTTTCTCAAATACAGCGCGTTTATTAGAAATGAATGTGTTTTGGTGTTTTAATATTGTCTTTGGAGCAAAAATGGAAGTCAAACACAATGTAGCTTAACTATCGTCTTCAGGATTTGCACATCTACACGATTTGGTGACAATTCTAAATGTGTGGTTGCTCGGTCTAGTGGGAAAGTCGGTAAATTACAGTATGATCAAGCCTTTTTTTTCCAAAAAGGATGACTTTTATGAACAGCATGGACAGGTGTTCCAAATGAAACTGTAAACAGTGTTTTGCCTCTAATAAAACTCAGTCACATAGAGAAAAATAACAGACAAATTAATATCTTGATGTATGGTTGTGCAGCTATTATGGATGAAATAAGAATTCTGCTTAATTTAGAAGGAAACGATGAGTTGGAAGCGGTGCCTGCATCACTTCCGGGTTATCGTCATTTTAAATTACAGCGTTATAAATCAAGATATTTGATATATATGAGGGGGACCACGTCATATTTTTACAAGTTTAACTTGACGACAAACCTTTTTAATTAGTCTCTTATCGGAAGGTGGCTACACTTTTAGAAACCTTTAGTTTTAGACTCTCCAGAGGTTTCATTCCGAACCCAAACACACACACAATCAATGCAAGTGGTGAATTTTATAGAAATTGTAATAATAAAAGCAGGGTGGCTCGGAGCGCTTGCAGGAGGCTCTGCAGCCGGTGATCATCCGATGCGTCCTTGCCACCCCGGGTAAGGTGTGCGTCCTGCCTGGCCCGGTCGTCAGCGAGTTGATCGGGGTGACACCAAAGGAAAACTCCTCCTCCAAAACTCCCAAAAGCTTCTCAACTGGTCCCAGCTCCGGTCCCTTTTATGGCCAGAGCGGGTCAAAAAGGGGTGTTTACCCCCCCCCCCAACACCCCATCCTTTTCTACCACTTTTGCGAACACCGAGGGCTGGACTGCCTTTTGGTGTTATTTTTCCATTTTAGGATTATTTTGTGGTTTAAAACCAGTGGAATAAAATATTAATTATTGGATTTAAGATAACGAGACCATTTCTTCACCCTGCATTATTCCACGCTCATCCTCTTTCATACCTGTTATGAATGTTTCAAATGTTGTGTGGTGTGGAGAACATTACTATTTTCCATGTGACATTTGTGGTGTGGGGTGGAATATTTCATCTGGTTCAGTTAACAACATATTCAACGTTAGACATTCAAGTTTGGAGCAATACAGTCACTAGTGGCGTTCATGTAAAGTTCTTAAAATATTAACTCCTAGTCGAGTCACAGACTGTCTTATGAACCCATGTCTGTAGTGTCGTTCCGTCGCCCGTTGGTGTCGCTGTTGCCTGTTCCAACTCCCAAGTGGCAGTAGTCAACAGGGTGGAGGCGCCTTTGTTGGTGCAGTCCTTCGACTGGCGGGGAATTAATTAACTTAGCGTCCGGGGGCGAACTCGACATCCTTGGGTCTCCTCTTTGAAGCGCCAGGCTGCCGTGATTCACTTAGTGTCGGCATGGCAAAGCAAATGTCTGTGTCTTGTTTTTGATAGTTTATGGCGTTGATTCGTTTAGAGTCTGCGTGTGACGCTGCGTCTCACTAGCAGTTATCGCCTACCTCGGCGGGGAGCGGCAGTAGTGCGAGGTGGCATCTTTTGCGTGGTGTGTCCGCTACCGTTGTGTATAATATTAATTATAATTGTATTGAGGGCGAGCAGGCCTGGGTTATGGGTTCCCCAACATATAATCCAAAGCATTGTGAGACCATTCAAATATGTAAATGGGATTTCTAATATTTAGGTGTTTTTAAAATTAGTTTTTTTTTTTTTAAATTGTCAAACTGAACAATCCATTTATTTGACATAACTTTTGTCAATCTTGCAGAGGCCCTAAAGATGGTGGTTGAAGCAGGTATGGCCGGCGTCTCGGTGCTCAGCCTGTGTGAAAAAGGAGACGCCTTCATCATGACAGAAACTGGGAAAATCTTCAAGAAGGAGAAAGAGATGAAAAAAGGTACGCTTTTATGCCACAGAAGAGGAGGAACTTTCAGGTAGCAATCTGGACCAGTCCAACTGTTTCCGTTTGCTCCAGTCCATACAGTGTTTGTTAGAGTTTTGTAAACAATGTCTTAGGGCTGCAACTAACCAATATTGTAATAATTGATTAATCTTTTTAAATACAAAGATAATCAGTCTGCTCTCATGGATGACTACAGAAATATGAGAATATTTACTATTGAGAGGCTGTAATTCCAACCATTTGGACAGTTTTAAAAGTTAAACAAGGTGTCTAAACGATTAATCGATTATCAAAATAGTAGTCGATTAATTTGATAATCAATTAGTTGTCAATTAATTAACTAATTGTTGCACCTTTACACTATCTGCAAGTCAATGCTACGGCATGGTTCTGAAGGAAAATGAAACAGTTCCAAGTATCAGCGATCAAAAAGCACTCCTGTCGAGCAGAAACGTGTGTCTTTGTTTTTTGGGGTTTGTTTTTATGTGTGCCTTTGTGTCAGGCTTCTATAGTATTAGCCGTCTGAAAGGCAGGCACAAACGGCACTGCTGGGCGAAACCATGACGAGGAGGCGCAGTCAAAATGAGAGCCAGCGGGTAGAACTTTCTCACTCATGTAAACCAACCAACAAAACCATGCCAACAAAAAAATATTTTGACTCATTGTCTATTCAGCAATACAATTTAGGAGCTTCTAAATTATTAAAGCTAACTTGGAGCCAGCCACAAAGAGTCCAGCCATGCTATGAAGCCATGTATGACTAAAATCCTTTCTATACATTTCCATGCTTTTGCGGATGTACTGTTTCAGGTTTTAAATGCGATGTTATGCAGGATGGACACCTACTTGTACATACCGTTGCTACTCTCTCAGGGGGAGTTGAATACATCGGGATGTTTCGTGTGCAAAACCACGGAGACGACAAGCCGGGCTGCAGTCCTCCTCGCTGTCCCTAATTAAGTGTCAAACCCTTACAGATAAAAACGCCTTGCTACTTGAACTCACCACAAAACAAGGAAAAAAACAAGACAGTGTTGTGCTGATGTAGTTTACTTGGCTTAAAGATGTTAGTAAAATGTCAATGATTGTATAGTCTTGTGGTTTTGACCAAAGAATAAATGGGGTCGAGTGAGCCAACATTAATAGCTATATTATTATCAGTCCATATTGAACTCAAGTATTGACATCGATGAATTTGTTTTAATGATAAAACTCAGCTCGTTCAGCGAAATGTTCGCTGTACCTTCAGTGGTCTTGTAAATATAGCAGTCATTTTTCATAGAGATAAACAGACTGGAAGAGATCGGTCCTTAAAACTGGAAGTCCGTGGCATAAACCCCATTAAGTTTCTTGCCTCGCTTTCTCTCGCCTTTCCAGGTATCGCCTTTCCGACGTGTGTGTCGGTTAATAACTGCGTGTGCCATCACTCCCCGCTTAAGAGTGACCCCGATGTCATGCTCAAGGACGGGGACCTCGTTAAAGTGTAAGCTGCTGGAGTGTCTCAGCTAACTGCTCCTCAGATGTTCGCATTCATATTAGATGTTGGTCATGCTTTCTTTTTTTGGTACATGTGTTTAGTGACCTTGGCGTGCATGTGGATGGCTTTATCTCCAACGTGGCTCACAGCTTTGTTGTTGGTGTGACCAAGGTAAAAAAAAAAAAAAAAAAAAAAAGTTATTTTACAAAATAAAATAATGGAACTGGTGGTTTTCACATTATTTAACTTTCATGTTGTGTTTACACTTTGCTGTGTCTCTGCAGGAAAAGCCCCTGACAGGCCGCAAGGCTGACGTGATAATCGCAGCTCATCTGTGCGTGGAGGCTGCCCTGCGTCTTGTCAAGCCCGGAAACCAGGTGACATTCTCACACCATCACCGCTGGTATGATTGACAGTTCCGCGGCTTCAACTTGATCTAATCACTCTCACGCCTCCCTCTCAGAACACACAGGTCACAGAGGCGTGGAACAAGATCGCAAAGTCTTTCAAGTGCTCGCCAGTTGAAGGTGGACGTCTGGGAATTGATTGTCTGTGCTCTGAATTGTATGTGTACGTTCATTTGTCGATCGTAATTCGACATGCTTGTTCACAGGTCTGCTGTCACATCAGCTCAAACAGCACGTCATCGATGGAGAGAAAACTATCATCCAAAACCCAACGGACCAGCAAAGGTGCGTTCACGGCATGTTTCCACCGAGCAGTGTTGTACAGCTCGCTACAGTACAGTTTGGACCATAATCTGCTAGTGGTTTTACGGTGGGGTTGTGATAGCTACAGTATGTCTGCTATATAAACAGTGTAATGTCACGATGTGACAAAAAAAAAAACCAACAACGTGCCAATGGAAGGAAGGAGAAAGATGACGAAAGCGACGCGGTAAGCAAAGGACAGTAATGGAGGCCATCCCGCATGTTCTGTTCATTTCGTAAGATGAGCTTTGTTTCTCACATTCTCATTGTTGCACAGAGGTGACAAATCAATGAACTGCAGTGCCGATTTTCGATACCACACCAATGCAGATGGAGGTGGGGAGTGTACAGCTTGTTATTTTGGTTGAATTCCTTCATTTTGACAATCAGCTGCAATAGCTGGTCTGCCGTATTGAACTGAACTTAATTGCTTTGTGAACACAGGTCTTTGTCCTCGACCTTGTAAGTGTGCTTCCCCCACCCACCCGCTAGTGGACGACTTTGTGTGTACTTGTAGGAAGGACCATGAGAAGGCTGAGTTTGAGGTGCACGAAGTGTATGCAGTGGATGTGCTCATCAGTACAGGAGAGGGGAAGGTTTGACAAAATATTGAAATGATCCCAAGTTTTTTCTCACAGCAAGTAACAGTGTGTCATAAAATAAAACAAAATGCTTTATGTTGCAAACCAGACAAAGGATGGCGTTCTGAGGACCACTGTTTACAAACGAGACCCCAACAAGGTGTACGGGTTAAAGATGAAGACCTCTCGGACGTTTTTCAGTGAGATGGAGAGACGGTTCGATAAAATGGCTTTCACTCTGAGGTATTTTTAATTTCCATTTTTATCCAATATGGTGTACAAAGTTGTCCACTGTGTAACGCTGGTGACTGATTTCAACACCAATTCACGCATATTTATCACTTACCATAGAAATGTGTTCCCAACTTAAACCATGACCATTATAAAACCTTTGTTACCTGTATAGACAATGTTTTATGTAACCTTGTCAGTCACAAGTAACGTCACACGTCATTGTTCTTTTGTGTGACATATTTTCCTGTAATGTTTGTTCAACTTCGGAAGTTGCACTGTACAGTGGTGCCTTGAGAGAAGAGTTCAATTCGTTCCGGGACCACTCTCGTCGTAACTAACAACACTTATATCTCAAATCATATTTCCCCATTGAAATGAATGGAAATCTCTTTAATCTGTCTCAGCCTCCCCAAAAATCCTTAAAAAAAAATGGTTTGTATTTTTTTAACAAAAATAGACTCTTTCATTCTTAATAAGGGAAAACAAAACCGAATTACATAATTAAATGGAATTTAAAGAATGAAACAGTTCTGTGCATCATGATTAATTCATTGTGACTCCTTCTGGTGTGTGTGACTTGGCCACTGGGGGTCAGTATAATACAGTCATCGAGGCAAAAAACAAAAGAGTTTCACAACTACTGTCCGTGACCCCGTAAGCTACAGTAATATTAGTTTTCGCAGAGGATAAAGAATATATGTATGTGAGTCTTGTTATAGTGTCTGTCTACATGTCGATACCCCGTTTGTGTTTGAATATGCGTTGCTAAGAAGCGTTGTAACACCACCACATAAATGCTATTCATTAGCCCTCCATAGCGTTTTGCATGGTTTTTTGCAAGCTAAGCATACTTTCCTAAGGCAAAAGCTATGTGGTACACAAAGTGTAAATCTCTTTGTTCTAGGTTTAGTTTGACAGTAAACTTTAACTTGGAATGGCAATAAAAAGTTTGATGCCTCTTTTTTGAAGAATTGTTGACTATATGCCAAACTGCTGCTTGTTTAGAATTGAGTTGAGCTGAGTTCACTGCCACCATATAGCGCTTGAATCTTACATTTTTGCTTGCAAGTCAAAGCAAAAAATCAGTCAAATGATTGCTTGAATCTTGAAAAACTCGTAAGTCTCGTCACTCATAACTCAAGGCACTCCTGTATTTTTATAGTTAATATATATTTAATTTGATCGGGAAAATTTTGCATCACGTTAATTCGCTCTCTGCTCTTCTTTATTGTTAGAGCATTTGACGATGAGGGGAAGGCCAGGCTGGGCGTGGTGGAGTGTGCCAAGCATGAGCTGCTGCAGCCGTTCAATATTCTCCAGGAGAAGGAGGGTAAGCTGCCATCTTGCTTGATATCCTATTATTAAATAATCGTGCCGCACGCAATCGAGCAAAGCCCACTTTGTGTGCAGGTGAGTTTGTAGCTCAGTTCAAGTTCACTGTGCTGCTCATGGCCAACGGACCACTGCGAATCACAAACAGCCTCTATGAACCCGAACTGTATAAGTCGGCGCACGAGGTGGAGGACACTGAGTTGAAGGTAAGAAGAGTTTAATGAATGGGACAATGCATCCTGTGCCAATGTCTGACTAATGGACCCCCGGCAGGGCTGACTTGGCATTTTCAAACCATTAAATGTTGATGTGCTGTCCCGGTCCTCATGAGGTTATCCCAAGTTCTTTTCTTTTTTCACTCCCCTCTAATTAGGCTTTGCTTCAAAGCTCAGCCAGTCGAAAGGCACAGAAGAAAAAGAAAAAGAAGGTGAGAGTGTCAGTGAGCATTTTGATTCAGTACATTGGCGCACTTGTTTTGATCGAAATAACTTTTCCCACCCTTTCATCAAGGCCTCAAAGACTGCGGAGAGCGCAACAGGACAGTCAATGGAGACGGAAGCTGCAGAATAAATTTCCCATTGAACAATTAGTGACGCGCCGCAAGAACAGACGTCATATTCGCTTCTGTCGCAGCTGTCGGAGGCACTTGTGGCAAAGCAACACCTGTGAAATCAAAACAGATGTCAGTCTGGGATAAGGCTGCTTCTAAATTCTTTCACCTTAAAACAGACACACTGACACATCCCAAGTAAATCTCATCGTCCTTGAGACGGAATTTGTGTCTGCAACATTGGACACAACTCATCGAGACAAAAATTCTTACAGGGACATTAGCCTTTTGAGCTTGAGCCTTCAACCCACTTTGCCACATGAACAGATCTTGTCAAATAAAATAAGTCTGACTGAGATGCCAAGGATGAAGAATGGTCAATACAGTGTTAGTTTGATAGCCTCCCTGAGACCCGAGGCCATGGCAAAGAAATGGAACTTCAACTTTTGTGGTCATAATGTCATCAGAATCATCAATCTTGATGTAACTACTATCACCCGAGTTATAGTTATCACCAACAGTAAGTTAATGTACTGCTCCATCTTTGTGTACACCTCTAGGCATCCAGGATACTTGGTTGGCATTATTGATCACAAGACTGACAGGAGGACGCATGCTCCAACCTGTCATAGGTTCTGCATTCAGTCTTGTGCCTCCAGCAGGTCTGACAGTCTGTGTTTACATAAGTAGTACAGATAGGGATGCTTTTGTAAAAACACCACAATTTCAGAGACTATTTTTGGAATGATTAAAAATCCACCTGACATCATTTGTGTACGTTTTCTTTTGGACTGTGGGTCATGATTATGAACGAGTAAAAAAAAAAAACGAATACAGACCAAGCTATTCCGCATCTTATCAAGTCTGGGCATTTAACCAATGTTTATTTTACATTGAGAAATTTGACATCTGGATAAACTACAGTTTCAATAGAGTGAATCAGGTTGTGTATTTTCTTTTCTTTATTTTCGCTCTTGTTGCAATGGGAAAAGGTAAGTTAATACTTTGCAATTTTGAGAGCTATACAAACATCTGTGAATATTAAAGTCGGATTGTAATTTAAATTGCTGATAGTGCTAAATGCCTCATCTGGATCATATTTTGATAAAGACTTTATTACAGCCTATTTACAAGTTGTGTAACATTTTTCACGACGAATGCAGCCCTATGAGGGGCACAAGTCAGTGCAAACTGTAGGCCGGTCCCAAGCCCGGATAAATGCAGAGGGTTGCGTCAGGAAGGGCATCCGGCTTAAAACCTTGCCAAACAAATATGAGCGTTCATCCAAAGATTCCATACCGGATCGGTCGTGGCCCGGGTTAACAACGTCCGCCACCGGCACCGTCAACCTGCAGGGCGCTGTTGGAAATTCAGCTACTGTGGGTCGAAGTCGAAGTCAAAGAAGAAGAAGAGGTGGAAAGCGGGTTCTTCGGCAGAAAGAGAAGAGGAAAACACAGAGCCTAGAACTGAATGTGGGGACTTTGAATGTTGGGACTATGACAGGAAAATCTCGGGAGTTGGTTGACATGATGATTAGGAGAAAGGTTGATATATTGTGTGTCCAGGAGACCAGGTGGAAAGGCAGTAAGGCTAGAAGTTTAGGGGGAGGGTTTACATTATTTTACCATGGTGTAGATGGGAAGAGAAATGGAGTCGGGGTTATTTTAAAAGAAGAGTTGGCTAAGAATGTCTTGGAGGTGAAAAGAGTATCAGATCGAGTGATGAGGCTGAAATGTGAAATTGAGGGTGTTATGTGTAATGTGATTAGTGGCTATGCCCCACAGGTAGGATGTGACCTAGAGGTGAAAGAGAAATTCTGGAAGGAGCTAGATGATGTAGTTCTGAGCATCCCAGACAGAGAGAGAGTCGTAATTGGTGCAGATTGTAATGGACATGTTGGTGAAGGTAATAAGGGTGATGAAGAAGTGATGGGTAAGTACGGTATCCAGGAAAGGAACTTGGAGGGACAGATGGTGGTAGACTTTGCAACAAGGATGCAAATGGCTGTAGTGAACACTTTTTTCCAGAAGAGGCACGAACATAGGGTGACCTACAAGAGCGGAGGTAGAAGCACACAGGTGGATTACATCTTGTGCAGACGATGTAATCTGAAGGAGGTTACCAACTGTAAGGTAGTGGTAGGGGAGAGTGTGGCTAGACAGCATAGGATGGTGGTGTGTAAGATGACTCTGGTGGTGGGGAGGAAAATTAGGAAGACAAAGGCAGAGAAGAGAACCATGTGGTGGAAGCTGAGACAGGACGAGTGTTGTGCAGCTTTTCGGGAAGAGGTGATACAGGCTCTCGGTGGACGGGAAGAGCTTCCAGAAGACTGGACCACTGCCGCCAAGGTGATCAGAGAAGCAGGCAGGAGAGTACTTGGTGTATCTTCTGGCAGGAAAGGAGAGAAGGAGACTTGGTGGTGGAACCTCACAGTACAGGAAATCATACAAGGAAAACGGTTAGCTAAGAAGAAGTGGGACACTGAGAGGACCGAGGAGAGGCGAAAGGAATACATTGAGATGCGACACAGGGCAAAGGTAGAGGTGGCAAAGGCAAAACAAGAGGCATATGATGACATGTATGGCAGGTTGGACACTAAAGAAGGAGAAAAGGATCTATACAGGCTGGCTAGACAGAGGGATAGAGATGGGAAGGATGTGCAGCAGGTTAGGGTGATTAAGGATAGAGATGGAAATATGTTGACTGGTGCCAGCAGTGTGCTAGGTAGATGGAAAGAATACTTCGAGGAGTTGATGAATGAGGAAAATGATAGAGAAGGGAGAGTAGAAGAGGCAAGTGTGGTGGACCAGGAAGTGGCAATGATTAGTAAGGGGGAAGTTAGAAAGGCATTAAAGAGAATGAAAAATGGAAAGGCAGTTGGTCCTGATGACATTCCTGTGGAGGTATGGAAGCATCTAGGAGAGGTGGCTGTGGAGTTTTTGACCAGCTTGTTCAATAGAATTCTAGTGCGTGAGAAGATGCCTGAGGAATGGAGGAAAAGTGTACTGGTGCCCATTTTTAAGAACAAAGGTGATGTGCAGAGCTGTGGCAACTATAGAGGAATAAAGTTGATGAGCCACACAATGAAGTTATGGGAAAGAGTAGTGGAGGCTAGACTCAGGACAGAAGTGAGTATTTGCGAGCAACAGTATGGTTTCATGCCTAGCAAGAGTACCACAGATGCATTATTTGCCTTGAGGATGTTGATGGAAAAGTACAGAGAAGGTCAGAAGGAGCTACATTGTGTCTTTGTAGATCTAGAGAAAGCCTATGACAGAGTACCCAGAGAGGAACTGTGGTACTGCATGCGGAAGTCTGGAGTGGCAGAGAAGTATGTTAGAATAATACAGGACATGTACGAGGGCAGCAGAACAGCGGTGAGGTGTGCTGTCGGTGTGACAGAAGAATTTAAGGTGGATGTGGGACTGCATCAGGGATCAGCCCTGAGCCCCTTCCTTTTTGCAGTGGTGATGGATAGGCTGACAGATGAGGTTAGACTGGAATCCCCGTGGACCATGATGTTTGCAGATGACATTGTGATCTGCAGTGAAAGCAGGGAGCAGCTGGAGGAACAGTTAGAAAGATGGAGGCATGCACTGGAAAGAAGAGGAATGAAGATTAGCCGAAGTAAAACAGAATATATGTGCATGAATGAGAGGGGTGGTGGGGGAAGAATGAGGCTACAGGGAGAAGAGATGGCAAGGGTAGAGGACTTTAAATACTTGGGGTCAACCGTCCAGAGCAATGGTGAGTGTGGTCAGGAAGTGAAGAAACGGGTCCAAGCAGGTTGGAACGGGTGGAGGAAGGTGTCAGGTGTGTTATGTGACAGAAGAGTCTCTGCTAGGATGAAGGGCAAAGTTTATAAAACAGTGGTGAGGCCAGCCATGATGTATGGATTAGAGACAGTGGCACTGAAGAGAAAACAGGAAGCAGAGCTGGAGGTGGCGGAAATGAAGATGTTGAGGTTCGCTCTCGGAGTGACCAGGTTGGATAAAATTAGAAATGAGCTCATCAGAGGGACGGCCAAGGTTCGATGTTTTGGAGACAAAGTTAGAGAGAGCAGACTTCAATGGTTTGGACATGTCCAGAGGAGAGAGAGTGAGTATATTGGTAGAAGGATGATGAGGATGGAGCTGTCAGGCAAGAGAGCTAGAGGAAGACCAAAGAGAAGGTTGATGGATGTCATGAGGGAAGACATGATGGCAGTTGGTGTTCGAGAGGAGGATGCAGGAGATAGGCTCTCATGGGAAAGGATGACGCGCTGTGGCGACCCCTAACGGGACAAGCCGAAAGGAAAAGAAGAAGAAGAAGAAGAAGAAGTAACATTTTCACGACGACAACACATTTTCAGATACAGTACTGAAAACATACAACAATAGGACTTTCTTGATAAATTGGTACTTTTGTTTTAGGTAGCAATTAATCAGACAAATATTGCAATACATGTATTCGTCTTTGTTGCGTTTTAATCCCTAAGAAGTGAACACTAAACCCACGTTGTCATAGCCACTTGACTCATTTTCCCCAGATTGCGACACTGAGTGATGTTTTAAAGAATCGCTTGTACATTGAGTGACGTTAAAGAATCGCTTGTACATTGAGTGACGTTTTAAGGAGTCGCTTTGAGTGACGTTTTAAGGAGTCGCTTGTTTATGACGTCGGTCACAAGACTGCCTTTTCCTGGTAGGTACGTACCATTATTTTGTTGACGCCAGAATCCGAGAGAATCCCTTTCTTGTTGAGTTCATCTAACTAAGCTTTACCTGTATCCGACTCTTTCAGGCGGACCCATTCGCTATGCGAGCCAAGGTATGTATTCTCCCCCCTCATATGACGACGACAACATAATTGATCAATGGTGCTAACGCTTTGTAGCCAGCTAGCTAGCCTTACAGTGTACAACGAAGTGTATGCAGAAATCTTTTTTTTGACATCGGAAAATTGTGTAGCGGATTTACAGAGCAATTTAATGGAAATCTTGTGTGACTAATTGTACGTGGCGGATTTTTAAATGAAATGTTTTTCTTTTCCGCAGTGGAGAAAGAAGCGCATGCGCAGGTGAGAGAGTGCGTGCTGGTTATTAAAAAAAAATTCCAGAAGCGTATATTTCAGAATTATTTCTTGATATTACTGCACAGATTGAAGCGCAAAAGGAGAAAGATGAGACAGAGGTCAAAATAAGCTGTCCGCTGGAAGCCAACCGGTAACCAGCAGGATCGATTGATCGATCGATCGATCGATGGATGGATGAAAGGATGGAAGGATGGAGTGAGAGTCCAGCAGGGGAGCCCTCAGGTGGAAGTCTGGCATCTGCGTGTAATCAACGGGCTGAGTCAACGCCTGCAGGTTGAAGGACTTCTCCTGACTTTTCTGGACTCTTATTGTTTGTTCCCTCATCGTTTTTCTATGCTTATTAAATGATTGGGTGTTTAAACAATTGCCATTTTGATTGTCTTTAGGTAGTATATCCAGTGGCATTTGAAAAGTCCTTATATTGTGAATTGCATACAGACAAAACTTGGGCTTGTTTAAAGAAAAAACTGAAAAAAATAACATACTAAAAATGAACTGATGGAACTAAAGTAATGCTTATACAGACAAAACTTGGGCTTGTTTAAAGAAAAAACTGAAAAAAATAACATACTAAAAATGAACTGATGGAACTAAAGTAATGCTTTATATTTGTGCTCTAAACAGAATTAAGAAGGAAAAAAACCACTACTTTTATCCCTTAGTATTTTGCTTAATCTTTTGAGGCAACCACTGCAATCAAATAGGACTTGTTGACAGGTATTTTGACCCACTCCTTGTGAGCAAGCTGCAGTTGTCTCTAGTTTTGAAGGGGTCCTCCTCCAGACTGTTTAAGCATCTTCCAAAGAATTTAGATCAGGTCTCATCAAATTAGTCCAAAGTAGTCTGTGACCTGCAGGTGAGTTCAAGCTTTCTGACCTTATCAATAAGAAATCAATGGGCCACAGATTTTGCTCCAGAATGACTCGTGACAAGTTAATGTAAAATAATTAATTGTATCTTCGAAGGTGTCGTCTCAAATTAATGAGTAAATGCATCTAAGTGCGTTTTGTGTGATATGTTCCCCCCCAGTTTTTATACAATCAATCATTGGTTGAAAACATTTAATTCTGGTCAACATCTGAAAGTTCTGATGACTACACATGCTGATAGCTTTCTTGAACTGATAAGTACACATACTGATAGCTTTCTTGAACTCCCATCAAATGTTTGAGTGCTGGTCATAAAATTGGTTATGTTCCAAATCTACAGTAATCTGTATAGATCTTTTTCCTCCTGTGATTCAAAACCTCATTACCTGCATTGAATGATTCATTTTGAGAGAAATAAAAGATAAATAGCAGCCTCTGACATGTTTCCAACAAACTCCTGACCATTCCCAAACACGTTTTTCTTGTGAGCGACTTTAAACGAGGCATTGGTCAATTTGTGATACAAATAGAAAAATAACTCCACATCTCATGACTCATGACTTGCATGCTTGTGGGAATGTCACAACCTTTTCTTTTTTTTTTTCTTTCCCCCTTAGAAGGGGTTTACATAATTTTAAGTCCAAGAGTGTCCTTGAGGTGAATTAAGCATTTGCATGTACACACAAGATTATCTTTCTTCTCAGTATTTACACAAATTATTTATACTCGCAGTATTCTGTACTTATGCATCCATCGATTTTCTGAAGCACTTGTCCCCAGCAGAATTGCACATGCCCTGGAGTCGATCCCAGTTGTCTTTGGCAAAATGGGCGGGGTGCACACCTGGACTGCCTGGTCACCAGCCAATCACAGGGCACATACAGTCAGCTCCTTCGACGCAATTCTCGTCTTTTTTGTTCTCAACACCACCACAAGGGATTTGAGATGAAACATAACCATGAAGGGAAACGAGAGACACACTAGCATGACACTGCCAGTACAGTGCTTCACTGATGAGGTTCTATGTTTTGGATAATGAGCAGTTCCTTTCCTTCTCTATACTGTTCCCACCACTCTGGTGCAAGTTTGCCTCATCTATCCATAGGATGTAGTTCCACAACTGTAAAGGCCTTTTTTTGAACTCAGAACACTTTGACTGTGAGGCAGATACGCTAAACACTAGTTCATCATGTTGCCCCTGTATTTATATGACTTAAAAATACATATCAAAACTGAACACAGTGATCAAAACACGCTTGGCTGCTGCTTCTGCTTCTCCTGTCTTGTGAGGTTAATGTTCCTCAGCTGACAGGCAATGACAACCATGTGAGCAGTGATGTTTGTGTAACTTTCACCTTTGAATGACACAGAAAAAACTGCATAACAAAGATGAAAACCATCTAGTACACTAGGAGGTTCTGCGAAATATTTCAAATGTTGAATTACCCTTTAAACACGCTCATTTAGTTGGGATCTTTTGTCAGGGGGGAACTTAATTCCAAATTGTGAGTAAACATTTCAATTGACTGGATAAGTAACTGCTTTATTACATGCTATGAATATACAGTATTTTGGGTAATGTGAAATAATCTTAAGACATTTCAGGCTCATTTTAATGCAATGTGTTTTTGTAAATGTACCAATGTATGTTTAGTCTTCCTTGACTTCTGAATGCTTGTTTCTCCAAACAAATCATACAAATAATGTGCGCTGTCTCTTGAGCGGGAGATCACTATGCTTGTGTTTGCACGAAAACTCATCAAACTTTACACCCTCTGAGCAAATACGACTAATTGGCCGCATCCAGGCAACTATTAAGAGACTGGGCCCTTCCCTACCTCTCGTCAAGATAGTACCTTTTATGACCTAGGCCTAGAACTGTTGCTATACAGTAGCAACCCATCATGTGTTGTACTCGCTTTTTCCTGATTTGCAAACATTAGGCACACCACTTATGAGAGCTGTATAAAAGGATGCCTTTTACGGACAATGGAGTTGAACTGCACTGCATCATACTGAGAACTGTTCCTAATTTTTTTAACTCTCATTGAGGCAACCAAAATATTTTGTCATTATGATGCTGTGCAGTACTATACTACAATGACAAGAATACCATATTAAATGACTACCTCTCTGTTACTGTCAAAAGTGAGCATTACATTTGACATTTATATTGTGCAGGCAACAATGTGGCTGGTCTTTGAATGTGTTTACAAGTTGTTTTTTTTTACAAATAATACAAAAAAAAAAAAAAAAACCAATAATAATATGGTAGGAAAGTGGCAAACTAATGGTGAGCAAAATTAAATTGGACTGTTATTGTGGTTTGGGTGTTTAAAGCAATCACCATGTATTGTGTTTTTACTCTCTTTTGGTATTATTACCAGGGGAAATTTAAAATGTAATGTAAAGTGAACATATTCACAAGTACACACAAGGACAAAAATGACTATTCTGTAGAGAGAAAAACCCACAGTGGTCCTTGAAAAATCACTTTAACTGAAAATGAACTCATAGAAATAAGGAATGGCATTAATTTGGTGATCCAACAATTATTCAAATAAATAATTCTAATATTGGTCAGCTGATGATCGTGGTGAGCAACATTAAACTCCCTGTACTTTTAAAGTGAAAAATAAAAATAACTGGTATATTTGACCCACCACAGGGAAGTGTTAACCACCCTGTTAAGTTGTAAACATAAAAATATTGCCAAATATATAAAACGAGGCTTCAAAATTGTGAAAAATTAAGCAATGCTTTTTTTCAAGTAAGCATTGCTGTCTAGCACTGCACCGGATACACCGCTGGGGCAAGCAAAGGTGCTCAGGTCCTTATATAGTGGGCTATCAGCAACTCATGCTGGGGTCCAAGTGTGTCACTGGGCCCCGTTTTAGCCACACCCAAGAAATAAGGAAAACTGAAAAGGGTGTAAATCTGTTTAATGTTACATCTCCACAATTGAGGACTACGTGTTGTCACGCTTTGCCCATCTTTTCAGCTATTATCTTCAAATGTGTATAACGTCGTATTTAGTTAGAAATCTCTGAATTCCATTTACAGGGTCTTTAAGTTTAGTACTATTGTTGTGGTTTGCATTGATGTTGGAACAATCCTTGTCATACTGAAAGGGCTTTCTAAGGGGTTGTCTCATTTATCATCTTACCACGATGCCGTGTCACTTGTCAGCACAGCCAGTGTTTTGCTTACGTTGGATATCTCGGGAAGGTGCATAGTATACATAGGTTTGTTGGACGCAATTATCTTCATTGAGCGGCTCCATTATAAACCTGTCGTCGTGCTCAGCCGGCTGCCGCAGTAGATGATCACTTGTGCATGCAGGCTGCATGCAGAGGTAGCTCCCGTGCCTGTTATGTAAAGATAACGTGCTGTCATTGCATGGCGAGATGCCGAGTGGCGGTGCGCAGGCATGATTTTGCGATACACTTGTATTTGTTTATATCGTTGGGCCCGCGCGTGGGGTTCACGCTCGTGCATGTGCGATTTTAATTGTGGGATTTGGCGTCAATCTGCTGGCTTTGACGTGAAGGAGGGCAGGGAGCAGAGAGCCCGCCCTTAAAGCTCACGACTGCCTGCGAAAGACACGTCCACCAAACACGGAATTTGTCGTTGTTGGTGCTCTGCGGAACCGAGGCGAGAGCGAAGAGCGGATTGTCATCATGATTTAATCCAAGCAAGCTGTCACTAAGGCGGCCGTCTGTGCACGCTTACGTAGGCTTACTCTTCGCTGAAAGCTTGCGCAGGGGAAGAAGAAGACAAAAAGGAGGAGGGAGCCAGCAGAAGTCAAAAGCGCAGAAGTCTAACGGGTTGTGCGTGCGATGCCATCCGCGGAGGAGGAGGCACAGGCGGGCATGAGCGGAGGCACAGCTGGGGCGGCGCGGACCTCGTCGCCGCCGGAGCAAGCCCCCGCAGGAGAGCGCGCGGTGGGTGCCCTGTGGTCCTTCGCTAAATGCCTGGGTGCGCTGCTACCCGTCTACCTGGCTGGATATTATGGCTTCAGCATCACGCTGGTCCTGGTCGGGCTCATGGTCTACATGGGCTGGAAGCACGGTCGGCTGGATAAAGCGAGGAGGCTCAACGCAGCCATGTACCTCCTGGAAAACGAGAGAGAATTCACCACAGAGAAGATCTTCCGACTCAAACGGGATCTGCCTCCGTGGGTAAGGGTCGCTATGACATGGCCATTGTCTGCAGTTTCTTGTCAAAGTCAACCTGAAGTGCCCACAACGTACCCTTCAATGGGTGCTTGCTTATCACCTCTTAATAAGTCCTCTGGGCAAGTTTGTTTCATTTAGCACATTCCAAGTATGCAGTGCCTGGTTCATTCATCTGAACTGAATCGGATTTCACATCCAAAATTTGCAGAGGGTCTAAGGGGGTCTTTGTTTGATTTCGGGCACTTTTGATTTTCGTTTTTCTCAAAAATAAAATGTCACAAAAACTATATACACCTACCTTACCTTAATTGTCATCTTTCTGTGAGTCAGCATCTGTTCACGTCCATATAAATTGATTTAAGATTCCATCCATCCATCCATCCACCCATTTTCGGAGCTGCTTCTCCTCACAAGGGTCGCGGGCGTGCTGGAGCCTATCCCAGCTATCTTCGGACACCCTGAACTGGTTGCCAGCCAATCGCAGGGCACCCATAAACAAACCACCCAATACCCCAGAGAAATGTCATTACCGCCACAATGGCATATTGATTAAAAATGTATTCATCTTGTGATGGTAATGACATTTCTAAGTTTTTAGCTAAGTGTGCTATGCTGGTAGAGTTAGCTTAATGTTTTTCTTTTAGCTAGCTAGTCCTGTACAACATTTTTATATGATTATCAAGTTTTTACAGGAACATCTTTAAACATATTAACACTACAAGTCGTTTGGCAATGACGTGCCATAAAAAGATTATGTGACGCAAGGGTACAAATGAGGCTTCCAGTTATCAAAATGTCTGACTCGTCTCTGCCCGAGCATGTGCTTGAGTGACAAGACAAAATGACACAGGGAATTAAAGAATCAGATTTGGAATAAACATGATTGATCTGAAAATGGTCAATGTGGCGGTAATGACAGCAACTTTAAGGGACAAGTAAAAATAAGACAGAATTTGAAATGTTTTGTATATATGATGAGTAATCATTAATTCTATTATATGTTAAGGAATTTATGGTAAAGGTTACACCATTTTAGCATTTTGTAATAGAAAGATAGAGCTTCATATATCCAAACCCTGTGCTAGGGACAGGGTGAAAACTGTAGAATACCACTGTAAAACCACTCAAAAAATGTCAAAATATACTAATATTAACATGAAATTTTAGACAACACTTATAATTAGGCACGCTCACCGCTGGTTATTGAAAAAAATCTATTGAAATCTATATCTTTTCTGTAAATTTTACATCAAGGACACAAAAAGGCCCGTAATCAAATAAACACCCAAGAAGGGTTGATTTGGAGAATGCACATGCAAAAAAAAAAAAATCATGGAGCAGCTGCTGAATTTCTAAGTGCTTCCCTAATCTGACTCTAAATATGAGCTGTGGACCACCATATCTGGATAGAGAGCGTGAGAGGAGCTTCATGTTTATTTGTGTGTGTGTGTGTCTGTGTGTGTGAGCGAGAGAAAGAGGCAGTTCGTCTCCATCAAGTGATCTCAGACCAACCCTGAGATACAATAGAGCTCATTTGTTCCCCTCAAGGTGCAATCTCCACTAACACACCACCGAGGACTAATTATTGAAATCTGAAGTAGCTGCCTGGACCTTTTCCATGCTTTCGGAGTGTGTTTTTGGCTCCAGTTGATCGCCTCTTGTCTGACATTCCCATGCCATTATTACTTGACAAATTGCACCTGAAGAAATATTCATGATGGCTGTATTCAGTGAAGTATTAAGAGCGGTTATGTTCTGGAAAAGATGCGTTTAAGACTCCAGTGTGTTAGCATTACTTTCGCAAATACAACCCCAATTCCAATTAAGTTGGGACATTCTGTTAAACATAAATAAAAACAGAATACAATGATTTGCAAATCATGCTCAACCCACATTTAATTGAATACACTACAAAGACAAGCTATTTAATGTTCAAACTGATAAACTTTAATGTTTTTAGCAAATAAACATTAACTTGGAATTTTATGGCTGCAACACATTCCAAAAAAGCTGGGACAGGTGGCAGAATGCTGAACGGTAACATACAGGTTTTGGAGAAACATATGCTGCCATCCAAGCAACATCTTTTTCATGGACGCCGCTGCTTATTTCAGCAAGACAATGCCAAATCACATTCTGCACATGTTACAACAGCGTGGCTTTGTAGTAAAAGAGTGCGGGTACTAGACTGGCCTGCCTGCAGTCCAGACCTGTCTCCCATTGAAAATATGTGGCGCATTATGAGGCGTAAAATACGACAACGGAGACCTCGGACTGTTGAACAGCCGAAGCTGTACATCAAGCAAGAACGGGAAAGAATTCCACCTACAAAGCCTCAGTTCCCAAATGTTTATTGAATGTTGTTCAAAGAAAAGGTGATGTAACACAGTGGTAAACATGACCCTGTCCCAGCTTTTTTGGAACGTGTTGCAGCCAAAAAATTCTTAGTTAATGATTACTTGCTAAAAACAATTAAGTTTATCAGTTTGAACAGTAAATATCTTGTCTTTGTAGTGTATTGAATTGAATATAGGTCGAATATGATTTTCAAATCATTGTATTCGCTTTTTATTTATGTTTAACACAACATCCCAACTTCGTTGGAATTGGGGTTGTAATGAAAATTGACTGTCATCCTTATAAAACCTTTATGCACTGAACAGAGCCTCTTTGAGTAACGTTTTACATTTTCATTCAGCTTCATGCGTTATATTATTTAACATTCATAGCGGTCGTGCAAGTGTATGAATAAGCCAACTGAAGTACAGTAAAACAAACAAATTATGTGTTCATCATTAACTGTATGTATCGAGGAGGGGAGTCTCTTCCAGCTAACGCTAAGCATTCAGGTTCACTTTTATTAATGATGGAGACTTGTTGTTGTTTCAGCAATGTGCAAATATACTGAGCATCCAGGCCAGAGATGTGTGAGATGCCTTCCTAAGTCACAATAAGTTACGTTTTCAGTTGCATCACAAAAAAACACAGAAAGCTGAAGAAAAAGCAAAACACACGAGTGGAGTGAATCATTTTAGATGCTAGAGGTCTTAAACAGTATGCTATTTCCCCCAAAGATTTAGGTTGGCTTTGACTGTGGAGTCTTTACTGTCAAAGCAGCCATGCTGAGGAATAGATATGCTAAAGAGGCTACATAGTTCTTCTGCTATGAGCTGCTGGTCATTTCACGCTCTGGTGTTGTTTAGGTCCATGTCTGACATTGTCTAATTCTTCACAGGTCAACTTCCCAGATGTGGAAAAAGTAGAGTGGCTGAATAAGGTCAGTTGTATTTATTTATTTTCAAGACATTTTTCATCCTGTATGGGTGGCATGCTGGCGCAAAAGGTTCCGGGTTAAAATCTTTGATGTTTGTGTGTGGATTTTGTATCTTCTCCCCGTTCTCGTTTGTGTTTATTCAAGGTTCCAAAAACATTGCATGTAATGTACCAGTAAGTTCACACCTAAAACTCGGGTGAAGAACACTTTGTGGACTTGAGATCACCTTGCTCTCCTTGTAGCCTCTCCATCAGTGCAGACTATCCACTGGTATAATTAAGCTGCAGGGAGAGTGGCTGTAACAATAACTCAGTGTCTCTGCCAGTGCAGAAACTTCACATCAACACGGGCAAAATGTGGAAGTGAATACTAATACTGCAAAGTGTCCTTGTGCAAGGAAACATCTGATGAACTCTAATGTCAGAGGTCTACATCGTCTGAGAGTAATTAATCCATCTTATCTTTCAACGGTGCAGATTTTCCCTTTTCATGATTTCTCTATTCTCCAGTTCTGCAGACATCGAGATTATTTCTCGCAGTCAACACAAAATAGACTTCGTCACTGTTGCATGACCATAATTGTCTCATGATTCCTGGTGCCTGTGTGACACACTGTAGCCTGAAAGCATCACCAGGCTCATGAGGAGATTGGAGATGGAGGTCAGTGGAGCGGTAAAGCCCTACAGTGGCCTCACGCTACACTTCACACCCTAATGCTGACGTTAACACCAGTGTGTTGGACAGGGGAGCTTTTTAGAAAATCAACATTGTTCTCGTGTGGTTGTTGTCAGTGAGTTGATGATGGAACTTAACTGGGGGGAACTTAATCTGCTAAATTACCAAACTGCCCTTGCTGAATTGATGATGATCGAGTGCAGCGCTCAGGTTGTTTCCTCTGTGACTATTTATTTATTTATTTTTTGCGGCTCCAACGGAAACAACCACCGTGTGTTTACCACCCATTTCCTCTTTGCTGTCATGTGTGGGTGGAGAGTTGCTTTGCTTTTACACACATGCATCATTGTTATTTCTTCATCATTTTATTCAACCCTTATTCAGCCAGGAAATACACATTGAGATTAAATGGATTTTAACTGGAAGCAGTGTTGTATTGGGTGCTTGTTTCCATGGTAACAACATTTTGGAAAACTTTTCCGAGCACAGGAGTCTTTTTTTTATCAGTGGTGAGGCAACAGTACAGTTAAAAATATTGTATAGTACATATAGTAGTTTAGAATTGATTCATCACTATGTTTGAATGTAAATGTTTTACACTGAATTGTATAACTGTAAAATTATTTCATATTTTGCTCTGTGGAGTGTTCTGAAGAAATATAAATTGTTCATCAACATTTCAAATTTTGCCAAGAATGTTATGCTACCAAATCTCATGAAGTATCAACAAGTAGAAAAAAAACAGTCCCTCCAACATGAGTCCAAGCAGAATAGATGATATATTTTAAAGGCCTTTTGAACACACAAAAGGTATAAAAAGCAGTAACCCTTGAATATTTAGCTTTATTTGATAAACTTTCTTCGTCCAGATCCTGCAGCAGGCCTGGCCTTTCATAGGCCAGTTTCTGGAAAAGCTACTTCTGGAGACTATCGCTCCTACCATCCGAGCCTCCAGTATTCATCTGCAAACCCTCAGCTTCACCAAGGTCAACCTAGGAGACAAGGTATATCGTTGGCCCTCATGTATCTTTAAAAATAGGAGCTTTTTGCGTAATCCAAGGCATTTTCTTTACTCGCCAGTTGTTGACCAGTAAAAAGGTGTGTGTAGTAGCAGCTGTTGTGTTGACAGGCTTTAAAGGTGGTCGGCGTGAAGGCTCACACAGAACACGATAAGAGACAAGTCATGTTGGATCTGTATCTCAGGTAATTATTTGGCGTAAGAAACCAGTTGGCCGAGTCAGACATTGAGAAAGTCCTGCAGTTCGAGACGTTTGTCTTGTATGTTTACTTAAGACAAAACTGTCTCTCATCATAAACTCATCACATCGGCTGCTTTCCCTACATAAACATGCGTCTTCCTGCAGCTACGCTGGCGATGTGGAGATCAATGTAGAAATCAAAAAGTACTTCTGCAAAGCTGGGGTCAAAGGCATTCAGGTATGAAAATACAGTGGTGCCTTGAGATGTTTAATTCATTCCGTGACCACATTCATGTCTCAAATCATCTTTCCCCACTGAAACGAATGGAAACACCAATATTCCATTCCAGCCTCCCCAAAAGACAGGGGCGCAGCTATCTGGTGGCCATGGGTGGCCGAGGCCACCCTGCCAGCGGGCACAGCCAACACACCAGCGTGCGTGGCCACCCCGCTGGTATCCCCACTTTAGTGTTTTTCAAGGCAGAACAGTCAAGAACCAATGAAATGTTTCTGTTTTTAATAATTAAAATAGCACTCTATAATATTTGACTTTATAAAAACATACATCAACAACATAATTACATAGACTGTTAAGAATTAAACAGCTTGTGCATCATGATTAATTAATTGCAGCACCTTTCTTGAGTGTGTGAATTGGCCACCGGATGGCACCAGGTGTGATCAAGTCAAGCAGACAAAACAAAGAAGAGTTCCACAACTACTGTAAGTGACTCTGTAAGCTGCAGTAATAGTAGTCATTTTTCCGCAGAGGATAAAGCATATATGCCTGTGAGTATTGTCATTGTGTATTGTCTGTCTCCATGTGTTGCTACACCATTCAAATAGCTGTTCCTTAAGGTGTTATAACACAACGAAACAACGTTATAACAAACGCTATTCATTAGCCCATCTATGACGTTTCCCATTATGTGTTAGCATTAAGCTAGTGGACTTAAAGGCAAAGTTCACTGCCACCACGCAGCGCTCACCTCAAATTTTTGCTCGCAAGTCAATAATTGGCCAAACGACAGCTCGTAACTCGTTGGCTCACTCGTATGTCAAGGCACTACTGTACAGTATGATATTTCCTCACGCGCAGAGGTTATAGTTCAATGACTGACATCAGCGGTTCTCTCCATAGCTCCACGGAAAGCTGCGTGTGATCCTCGAGCCTTTGATTGGAGATGTTCCGCTGGTTGGAGCCGTCACAATGTTCTTCATCCGCCGACCTGTGAGTTTACCTTTCCTCAGGGTAGCTTTGTTTTACCAACAAAGGTGTGTCTGTTGATTTTTGATGGATTCAACTGACTATGCGGACAACTACCTGTACATAGCATCTGAGTTAGTTTTGGGTTCTGGTAACGGAACAACTACAAAAAACATCTACCGTGATCCTCTCTGCATAACGCGTATCAGTTTTGCAGGTTCCCCAAGCACAGCGTTTAACCACAAAAGGGAGCACAAATAAATACAAAACGTAAACAATTCAAAAGTGTCAAACTGCTGCTCTGTGCTGTGCTGTGTGATTGGGCTATATGCGCTTCAGAGTTGGGGCAAAGCGGAAAGTTAACTGCTTCTCATTTCCATGTTGTATTTCATCTCTCATTTTGTGATAGAAACTGGACATCAACTGGACTGGTCTGACCAACCTTTTGGATATCCCCGGATTGAAGTGAGTTGGAAAAGTCCCATTCCAACCCCCCCACCACCCAGGACAAAAATGTTACAAAGTGCTACATAGGGGAGATCCCTGGGCACAATATTAGCTACTTAGGTATGCAAAACATTGGATCACAGTGAGAAGTGTTTGTAATATTTTGCCCCTTTTATATCGCTTGTTGAAGTAACCAAAATACTAGAAATATATATAATATTACAACATAAAATATAAAATATAAGTGCACTTTTACACCACTGACTTAATAAACGTTGGTAAAGTCAAAACCGAGTATTATCTTGGTCAAGGCGACATTTTTGACATTGCTCTTGTTTGGGATCTGATTAGATTGTGCCAGTGTACCTAATGTTGCAGCTTTTGAGTATACTGAGACATATTGACACAAAATTGTATTCTCGCTGTGTACAGCCAATGAGTTTTGGCTTCGTTATTGAATGCTGTCATTGTTTGCAGTGCTTTTGCTGCTTCCTGTTTTGTCTGTGTGTCCCTTCCCCGTGTATCCCCAACATCATCCTTGCATTCATTGCAGTGCCATGTCGGACACTATGATAATGGATGCAATAGCCTCCCATCTGGTCCTCCCCAACCGTCTCACCGTTCCCCTGGTGGCCGACCTGCAGGTTGCGCAGTTGCGCTCCCCTCTCCCAAGGGTAACCGTCTCTGTAATACATGGCCTGGGGAACTGGTGGAATCCATGTTGCTAGCAAAAAACATAACCCGAACGTCGCGCAGCATACTGGAATTGATGTCTTTCTGCACGTGTATGCAAATACTAGGGAGTTGTGCGTATACACCTGCTGGAGGCCGAGGATTTGACCGCCAAGGACACTGTCATCAAGGGCCTGATTGACGGCAAGTCTGACCCATATGCTGTGCTCCGCGTGGGAACACAGATCTTCACCTCACATCATGTGGACAGCAACCTGAACCCACAGTGGAGGGAGATGTATGAGGTGAGAACGGATGGAACAGTGGTGTGTGAAAAAACTGGTGAGGCAGAAGCGGTCTAGGGAGCCTATGTACAGTGGTGCCTTGAGGTATGTGTGATCCAAGTTTGTCAAGATACGTGCTGTCTTTCGGACGATTTGTTTTTTTTTTTGCTCTGACTTGGGAGAAAAGATTTGAGAAAGAAGCGTTTTACCGTAGCAGTAAACTCAATTCGTTTTCCAACAAGCAGCAGTTTAGCATATGACGAATTCTTCCAAAAAGAGGCTTCAAGCTTTTTATTGCCACTCCCACTTCAAGTTTCGTGTCAAACTAAGTATAAAACAAAGAGAATTACACGTTGTGTATTTAAAACAACCACAAAGCTTTGCCTTAACTCTGCTAGCTTAATGATAACAAACAAGCAAAGCAAATAGCAAGTAGCATTAATGGGGTGGTGTCACAATGCTCTAAGCAACAGGTATTTTAACACAGTACAGAAACCCATGTAGACAGACAATATAATAATAAGCGCAGGCATGTATTCTTAATCCTCTGCTACGACTAACGATTTATATGACTGCATCTTACTGGGTCACTCGTAGTTTTGAAACTCTTCCTCATTGGAGTCTGGATGACTATGTTATACTGTCAAGTCGTGCACACCACAAGGAGCCACAGTGAATTAATAATGATCCACTAACTGTTTAATTATGTCGTTACGATTTAAAAAAAAATATGGGTTCCTGTTTTCCTTATTATAAACACATTAGTTATTTTGTTGTTTTTTGGGGGGGGTGGAGGCTGGAACGGATTCGTGTCATTGCCTGTCATTTCAATGGGGAAAGATGATTTGACATACGAGTGTTTTGAGTTACAACTGTGGTCACGGAACAAAGCGCATCTATGTCAAGCCGCCTCTGTACCAGGAAAACTGCAATACTCTCTCTTAATATCGCTTTTGCTTTTTCAATAAACACACACAAAAAATAAAAAATAAATAAATAAAAAAAACAAGCTAGTGGACGGAGGAAGGCAGCTACGATAAATTGCTCTGACTCTAGTTCCTAATATCACACAACTGCACAGCCACTTGCTCCACTTGTTGCTAGCCGCTAGAGAGTAGAAACAATGGCTTGATTTTTCACAATTTTGAAGCACCATTTTATGTACTTGCTGTATTTGTTTTTACTTACTTGTGCTTTCATCATTCAAATTTAGGAGGGTTGTTAACAACAGGTCTCTGCGGCGTGTCAGATTTACAAGACACTTTTTCTTTACAAGACACTTTAAATATGAAGAAGGAACAAAAATATGCCCACCACATGAGATAGGTGGCGTTGCCAGGGTAACCCATCAAATGTATGACTCGACAGTAAAAGTTTATTTGGTGCTGCTTTGACTTCGCCGGGTGAATGATTCAGTAAGTGTTTGAGCTGCTTTCTGAGACAAACAGTTTAGTGCAGATTGGATCTTCACTGGAAGCAGGAAGCCGCAGCTTCTGTGATAAACAACTCTTTGCGGAAACGTTTCTCTCACGGGGACATTTGTCTTCTCGTTTGGTTGGGAACACATATTTGTGCTACTTAAAAGGTTAACCAAAACTCACTGTTGATTATTAAACATTTGAGTACAGTAGTACTTCTTTGCCATTGCGATCGTTTTTGTCTTATTGTGTTGTGTGTGGCTCTGTGTTTGTTGTGTCCATTTATGTGGATGTGTGTGTGTGTCAGGTGATTGTCCATGAAGTACCTGGTCAGGAGTTGGAAGTGGAAGTCTTTGACAAAGACCCAGACCAGGATGACTTCCTGGGCAGGTAGTTTGCTCATTTTCATGTGATTTGTGATTTGTGCGTCTCACATCATGTTGAGTGGTGAATCTGTCTGAAGATGCCTTTAAGAATTCTTGTAGGTTTCAGCCAGCTTCTCCTGTCTCTTTCAGGGTGAAGGTGGATCTTGATATTGTGAAACAAGCCAGAGTCGTGGATGATGTAAGTTGTTTCTAATGCAGCATCCAGTGTTGTTGTTTTTGTCTCACACTTAGTCAAGCAATTCAACTTTCAAAATGTCGGCGCGAGACTTTTGTAATCCTGTTAGCATGTGACAACAGACAGGGGTCACATGGAAATTCTTGTGACTCACTCTGGCCACCCTCTTAGGGATTAAAGTCTGTGATAAAAGAACAAAAAAATGCGTTGTTTACGTGTTTTTGTTTTGAACAGTGGTTCAATCTGAGGGACGTCCCATCTGGCAGCGTTCACCTCCGACTGGAGTGGCTCTCTCTGCTGTCCTCTGGTGACAGATTGACTGAGGTGAGAATATGAATTGACTCTATTTAAAACGCAATATAGTAATTATTGAAAAAAAATATCACTGGAGCACCTGAATAGTCATGGTAGTAATAAAAACTGATGTGCAGATCTTATAAAGCATTTAAACTTCCTGTGAAGTGCATATATAAAAAATAGTATGTATAGTGGCCTCATCAGTGTGTATAACAAAAATATGTCTTAAAATGGTTAGTGACAAAGTTAATAATGAGATATGAACAATGTTTATTGGGATTGTTTTCATTTATGACACTGGAGTCCAATTGACTTATGTAAAGTCATTTTTGCATTTTGTAATTTTGTTTTGGTCGCCAACATTGGAGAAAATGTAGCTTTGCAAAGATTGAATGTTGGAAATGCTGCAGGTTTGGTATTTGAGAATCACCTGTAGTGATAGCAATATAAATCGGACTCCAGATATTGTGTCTACAATGCAGTTTTCTTTGTCCTCAAAGTTTTAGGCTCTTTTCCGTCATCATTCATCATCAGTCATCATTAAGCCTTTTCCTCTCGTTAATGAATCTCGCAAGAGATGTTTGTTTTTGGCTTCTTTTTTGCTAGCTTGTGGGCTTCCTTTTTTAGGACCGTACCGTATGACCGAGGCGAGCATTTTTATGTCATCTCTGCTTATGTCTCCTCTATTGTGATTCGTCCTCCAGGTGATCCAAAGAAACCAGAATATGACTAGCAAAACCGCTGATCCACCATCAGCTGCCATCCTGGCCATCTATCTCGATCAGGCTCACGAGCTGCCTGTAAGATTTTTGTCTTTGTCATATAATATCTTTTTACCAGTTGCACACTGCTTTATGATTTGATCATGTTTTAGATGAGAAAGGGCAATAAGGACCCGAGCCCAATGGTGCAAATTTCCATTCAGGATACAACTAGAGAGAGCAAGGTAATTTAAAGTGTTAATCGTAATAGACAATAAAGCTCTAAGCGAAATGATCTTTTCCCCGTTTCTTCTGCAGACTTGCTACGGTTGCAGCAACCCTGTGTGGGAGGATGCCTTTACCTTCTTCATTCAGGATCCCGACAAACAAGATATCGACATTCAAGTAAGTGATTAGATGATTGACTTTCATCATTGAGTTTTTTTCTTCTCTGTGGTTCCTGTCATTCAAACACATGGAAATGTTACCATAGGTTCTCATGCTGTTCCTGTTGTGTATATGTCAAATCAGGTAAAAGACGACGACCGAGCTTTCTCTCTGGGCAGCCTGACCCTCCCTCTGGCCCGCCTTCTGGTATACCCTGAACTTACCATGGACCAGTGGTTCCAGTTGGAGAATTCGGGTCCTGCCAGCCGCATTTACATCAAAATTGTTCTACGGGTGAGTTATTTATACAGATGCTCATGTTTGTTAGTTCTTTTTTTGTTAGTATGGTAATGTACAGTTAAATATATATATATATATATAATTACTAATTTATAGCGTTCATTGGTTAAAATAGTGCAAACACAGCGCCGAGCACGAAACATGCCCATCTAAGACTGCCGCGGTCAAACGGTGGCACCGATCGCAGAAAAAGCCTTAAACTTCACAAAAGCAAACACCCGTGTTACATCATCTTCCCAAAGGTAAGTGACGGAATAGATGCAACAATAAGATGATTAAAACCGTGTATGTAGGCGGAAACGAATCTCCACGCACCTAACGCCATATGGCTCATGCGTCTTCCTTCCTTCTGCAATGAAGCATCATTTCGAAAAAAAAAAAAAACGAAAAAAAAACCTAGTCAAATGTATGTAACCTCAGTATTTTCATTCAATATTGTCTAAAAAAAAACATCCAGACTTTCAATATAGGCGACATCGCTGCACGGCTTGCTTCGGCAGAACGGGGAAATAGGCAGAGTTTGCAACAAGAGCGTTTATAGATTTGATCACAAGATATTTTCACCACTTTAAATTGGTTGATATTGCGTAAAAATAACTGTCAAAGTGGGGACAGACCAATAGTATCAATTTGTGAAGCAACCAAGAACTCATACTCGTAAATAAGGAAATATGTTCGTCTTCTGTCGCTGACGTCACAAACTCATGCAGGTTTCGATCTAAGCGGGTTGTCCAGTGACTGAAGGGTGAGCGGTTTGAATCCCGGCTCCGACTGTCTGCTGAAAGACACTGTACTCAAAATTGCTCCCAGTGGTCCTGGCAGAGGCATGAATTGCAGCAGCCGCCTACTGGTGTATGAATGTGAACCTCTGTATATTGCTTTGGGCACCATGATGGTGTTCATAAAGCACTAGAAAGTGCACTCTATGAATATCTCTTAACGTCTGGAAGTCTACTACCACTTTCTTGCAGCATGAAGCTTAAAATTGCGCAATGTTTGTCTGACAAATTCAATGAATTTAGGCCAACTCTTCTTCACGGTTGCTCCTCTTTTATCCCTCTAGGTTTTGTGGTTAAGCGATGATGCCACACCCACCACACCGTCGCCCCACCCGTTAGCCCCTGGGTCTGGCCCTGGTCTCGGGGGGATCACGGCAGAACTAAACCCGATGGGGCCTGGTGGATTGGCTAAACCTCCACCATCCCGCCCGCAGCACACCACGCCCGACCCTGAGTTTTCGACTGAGGTAATAGGAAATTAATACAGCTTGGGAAAAAAATTAAGAGACTACTGAAAAGTGATCAGTTTTTCTATTTAAAGGTATATGTGTTATAACGCTTTAAGCAGATATTTGAACACAAACTGTGCAGCAACACATATAGACAGAGAATACAGATTGATTGGTTGTTTTATAATCAATCCATAATAGAAGATATTTGTAGTAGAAAGTAAAAGGATATTTCAAATTGGCAGGGTTGTTAACAATACTCTTCTATAACGATCCTCACAGTCCCAGGCATATCTTCTGTATATGTATGTTCTTTTTTTTTTAATGGGGGGGGGGGGGGGGGCTCTTTATTTTTTTCCAGAGCTTCCAGAGTAAAAACTGCAGTGATGTGAGCATAATCAAATTTCAGTTTACACATGACACTACAGCAATGCCTGGTTTGGCCATAGGGAGTGCTTCGAATCCATTTGCTGGAGGCCCAGAACCTGATAGCCAAGGACAACTTCATGGGGGGCATGGTCAAAGGAAAGAGTGACCCTTATGTCAAGATCCGTGTGGCTGGTATGACCTTCCGCAGCCACACCATCAAAGAGAACCTGAATCCAATCTGGAACGAACTCTATGAGGTTTTATTTGTTTTTCATTTTATGTGTGTTCAAATGCCTCTCATCAGACATCATATAATGTTCTTGTGATTTGTAGGTGATTTTGACTCAGCTTCCTGGCCAAGAGATCCAATTTGAATTATTTGATAAGGACATCGATCAGGATGACTTCCTGGGAAGGTGAGTCCTAACTTTACAAATAAAAACGGCCTATTCTGCACAACCTAACTGAATACTCTCTTTGTAGGTTCAAACTGAATTTACGTGATATCATCAGTGGACAATTTATTGATACGGTGTGTGGCATGCTGCAGAATTGATTTAAAGCATTTTTGTTTGATGGCGGATTCATGACAATGTTTTCTTTACAGTGGTATACATTGAATGACGTCAAGTCAGGCAGAGTTCACCTGCTGCTAGAATGGCTGCCCAGAGTGACCGACCTACCCAGACTGGAGCAGGTTTGACCCAAAATAAAATGAAATATCGTTGACGTGGGATCTAGGGACTTCATCTTTATCACTATATTCAAATTGGTTTAGAAAGATATTGATTTTGTTCTTCTCATCCGGTACTGTCAGCTGTTTTGTAATGACTTGGAATTAATCGGATTTTTTTCCCCCCACTTGTATGAAGATTCTGCAGTACCAGTCCCAGCTGTTATTCCAGAACAAAGTTGTGCCATCAGCAGCCGTGCTCTTTGTCTATGTGGAGCGTGCTCACGGCCTGCCAGTAAGATCACGTCATCACATTGATCCCAAACAAAAGTGGGGAAAGGTTCAGTGACTGAGCGTCAGCATGTTATGAAGCACTGCAGTGTACAATTACACCTGCAATCTGGTTTTATTACATATACAATCACAATATTGTATAATGGACCCCGCCTCTCGGACAAATTCGGATGGGATAGGCTCCAGCGCACCTGTGACCCTAATGAGGATAAGCGGTTTAGAAAATGAATGGCTGGGATGGATGCTATATCATTGTTTTTAGTATTATTATAATCCTAATACTTCTGAAAAATGTCGAAGCATAGATTCAAGTGTTGAAGTAATTCAATGAGTTCTCTCATCGCAGTTGAAGAAAAGTGGAAAAGAGCCAAAGGTTGGAGCTGAGGTTATCCTAAAAAATGTATCACATCGAACTAAGGTATGACAAAGGCATTTGAGTAACAAAAGTGCACGCAGCACTACACGTCCTGAAATCTGTGAACTTCTTTTTGCTAAGGTCTGCGAGCGGTCCACGTCACCTCGATGGGATGAGGCATTTCATTTCTTGGTTCGAGATCCCAGAGATGAAACGCTCACAGTGAAGGTGAGGGTCATCGACATTTTCTTCTTTTGAGCATTTTGTACAGATGATGTAGCAGCCAGTTAATGCATGTCTTCCATTAGCTTTCCCACAGCTGGGGCCAGGCTCTTGGCTCCCTGAATCTTGCTCTCAAGGAGGCGATGGCCGAGCCTAACTTGGTGCTGGACCGCTGGCTCGCCCTGGATGGAGCTCTGCCTGAGAGCCAGATCCTACTGAGGGTGACACTCAAGGTGCTGTCAATGCATATTTATTCTCAGCTTGATACAAACCACAACACACAATATTTAATTTGAAGGAATGGCTTTTGCATTTACGGAGGCATGAGCCCTACAGAGTTGTTACAAATAGTCGTAATCGTATGTCTTACAGATCTTGGACACTCAGTTGGCAGTATGCCGCAGGGCGCCAGGGGATAACGACGGCATCGGCGACACTGTCTTTCCCAGATGGGATCCTTCCCATCTGGACCTAAGACACAGAAGTGGATTTGCCATGTGAGCAATCATTGCCCCATTGTGAATCACAATGCTTTGACGATAGTTAGCCTATTTGAAGAGAATTAAATAACCAATAATCTGTCCCTATATACATTATACACAAGATAAACATTTTTTGGGGTCTTTAGGGGCAATGAGGCCTCAAATGGTTCAGGCCAGGTGAAGCTCACTGTTGGATACTCCACAGAAGAGAGCAGGCTTTTCATCACAGTCCATGCATGCAGGTCTCACTTTGTATTGCCGCATGTGATATCTCACTATTATTTTCCACTAAGAGCAGTCGGTAAAGATTCTGTGTACGTACGTACCTGCAGAGCCCTGATAGCCTGCTCCAAAGACGGAGCCGACTCTTATGTTACCTTCATGCTGCTGCCGGACAAGAAAGCAACCACTAAGAGGAGAACTGCCACAAAGAAGAGGGACCTCAACCCGGAATTCAACGAAAGGTGAGACATTAGAGCAGACATATTATGCATGTATTTTTATTCACAATTTAAAACAGATCCCAGGTGTCTTCATAAAAATGATCAGGTATTCTTAATCAAACTTCTGTTTTGTCACTGCAGTCCGCTGACTGACTTTTACTTAATGTCCTTCTACACGTCTTACAGTCTTATGCCCCTAAAATTTAAAAAACACATGAGTTAAGCAGGCAGTAAGACTCGAGTGTCTTGATTTATTTGTTTTGTTGTTGTTGTTTGATTGTGTTTTTTCTTTTATTAGCTGTAAAATGATATGTTTCTGTGTTTATGACTATTGTATTAGTATGTCAAGCACTTCGTGAGTCCTCTCTGTGAAATATATATATATATATATATATAAAATATATTAATACAATTTACTTAAGTCAAAATACAAAAAGGCTAAAGGATTACAGAATTACACTATACATTCAATGGTAGCACTGTGGTTGAAAGCACTCGGTTTTGGGGTCATGCAAATCAGCCACTGCTCACCACGCCCCTCCTGTACTGCAAAGTCAATGCAGAGTACGGCCTTACAATGGGGAGCAACTATTATCCCGCTTGCAAATTAGACACACTGTTATGTCACAATCTGTCAAAATTCAGAACAACTTTCTGTAAATACGTACTGTGCCTAACACAAGATTCACTTAGTTTATTAATTAGTTCATTAATTTCACGCTCGATGGGCAGGCATGCACTCCAGTCACCCAACTAACTATTTGTATTAAAAGCTGTCAAAAGACAATTTTCAATATGTCCCCTTTCAGTGATGCTACTTCTGCCCTCTCTTGTGTAGGTTTGACTTTGACCTCTCTTTGGAGGAGTCGTCACAGAGGAGGCTGGATCTATCTGTGAAGAACAGCGTCTCTTTCATGAGCAGGGAGAGGGAGCTCATTGGCAAAGTAAGCATTTGTTATCATGAACCTCATCCTGCAGTAAAACAATGTACTTGCCGGCCACAGCTGAAGCACATTAATGACAACCAACTCTAGTGCTGTATCAAAACGTCTTCGCTTACAACGATGACTAGCATGGTTGCAGACAAGCACAATATATCCGATGGGCAACTTCACATTTTTTTTCGAGTTACCATACACTGCATCGTTTCACTTGGTATTTTACTTGATCGTGCGATCATGTAACATTGTATACCAACATTAAGAAAACACCACCCCAAAATCTTGTTCAATAGTTAGTTTAATTAGCTATAAGGTGCATGAATAACAGACGATGTGGGGAAAGACCAATGGTATCTAGCTGTGGAAAAGTATTAAATTGACCATATTTGGACATACAGGGTTTCCGCCCGACAGCAACGATATGTACCGTAAACGCTGTTCAACAAAACAATCCTGACACGTCTGTGACAGTGTCAGTTTTTTTCAGTCAAGTACCCGAGGCAGTAGAGCATCTGCACGCTAACTTGTGCTTCCATCCAATCCGATACGGCAATACAGAAGATGCGTTGTCAGGGTCTACAACCATGCATTCCTAGTTACATTTGAAAATGCATGTTTACAACAACAAGTCACATGAAGTTAACCATGCTTTAAAGTCATTCTCACCAAGTTCCTCCATCCATGCAGCTGCAGCTGGACCTGGACCAAATTGACCTGAAGACTGGTGTCACACAGTGGTAAAGATTTAAACGGCAGCAATGAGGTTTGTTAAAAAGTGACTATTCCGTCAACAACTCTTCTATCTTTGCAGGTACGATTTGGTACCAGAGTCATCCTAGAAGAATAAATGCTTATCTCCGGTAATATTTAACATTTTGTTGCTTCTGTGATCTGTGACTTGTGCGTGTATATTCAGCTTTAATGGCAATTTCCATCTTTGCTGAAGAAAAAGAAAAGACAACACATCTGCTCCACAAAACAGCAGTCCATCAGTATTTATGAGCTTGCTTGTTATCTAAATTTTAACTGTGCTGCATCCTTGCTGTCTTAGACACATTCTTCAGTAGAATATTTGGCTGAATAGTATTTAATAATGCAACTATGTTGCACAAATGACCAAGTTTGTATATGTTACACATGATTATATGACGTGATAATATCAAATCCTGTAAAAGTCCTGTTCGAATTTTATTCTCACAAGGGCTTGGCATCCAAAGGTACGACAGTGTTGTACAAATGTATAGCCTCAACCCGACTGAAAGAGATTAGAGTTTTGTTTTTTACAATCTTAATACAGATCCCGATATTGCTTTGTTTGTGCGTTTATATTGTTGCCTTAAGTATTACAGAACCTTTAACGGTTTATCAGTGTTTCACAATTATATTCCAAATGAAGTTTTATATGCTTTATCCAACGCTTTGTGATGAAATGTTGCTTTTATAAACCAAAATATTACAAAATGAGACCCTTGTATTTCCCTTTGACAACAGAGCTATGAAACTGTAAGCAGTCTCGATCACTGTGCTTTTATGAACATAAAACTGACGGTACTCCAAGCTCATGGCATGCTTGCTTTCTTGCATTTGTAGTGCTAGATGCAACAGTTTAATGCTGTTAGCTTTGTTTTTTTTCACGCACAGAAGCTGTTTCATAAGAAATAAACAAATATAGTAGGAAGTAGTGTTGGGAATTTGTTGCACGGCTGTCACTTTATCACAAAGACCCCCTGATGCGCACATATGCAGTTAGTAAAGAAAACAGTGCTTAATGTTGACACAAAAAAAACTGCTGTTTTTTTTTTTATGTAATATATATATAATATAGTATCAGCTTTGAAGTAGTTGAATAAAGTTTGCATTCGCATGAATGATTTGTCTGTGTTTTTCACCTCAAATGTGGTCAAAATGGACACCAAAAGCTCCACTATAAGGTTTTCGAAGTATATATAGACCTACAGTCTCAATTTACATATTCACTGATTCTCAGTATATTTTGGGGCTCTTTTTGTAACACCCAAAGATGCCACAAGATGGTGCCAACTGAATGTAGTAATTAGTGTCAAGGAAGTACGTTGAACTGATATGCAGTATCTGAATGGTGGCTGTGCAAGTGCAGAATAGATTCAAGAAGAGGGTAGCAAAACAAACTTGTTTCCGCATTGTGATTAAAATGAAGCCTAGTTATCCTCATGGAGCTAAGAAGGCAAATAGAAAACAAAAGTTTTTTAAATCAAAACTACAAAAGGTTTCACCCTTTTCCACCGTGACACAGAATGTGCGTAACCGACACCAGCGAGAGCCAGACGATCTCGCCAGCAGTAGTAACACTGCTGTCAGTGTCGGCCGAGGAGGATGAAGTAGAGATGAGGTGAAGAGACATTCGTTAAGATGAGTGTATTAAAGTACTCGAAATGATAAACTATGTCAAATGTTTATTGTTTGTATCAATTCCTGTAAAATCATTGAGATTATTCACTTGTTGGATAAAAATACTCAAGAAGGATTTGAAAGACTTTATCTGGCTCCCGAAATAGAATTTTCTCAAATTCACACCTTTTTTTTTTTTAAATCGGTTGACTATATTTTTCCTCGGCGACCCAAATGACCAAATCCCCAGTGTAAAATGAGCTGAGAAGATTATATTAAAAACTTGAAATTGTTTTGGGATCATATTTTATTCGCGATTAGTGGCGGTTTACTGTATTCAACAAGTGTCTGAGCAAGGTTGAAATGTAATAACCTAATTAGCCGCCAGGGTGCGCCAATATGCTGACTAACTTGTGTCCAGCTGCGTGAGGGACTGTGGCTACAGATGTGAAAGGCGAGGGCGTGATTGACATGTGCTTAGGCCAATAGGGTGTGCACGATACAAGCTGGCCCGCCTACTGTGCGCAGCCTAATCAGGATCACACAACAATAATGAATGGAAACACGTCGGAGCCAAGAAAGAAAGTCAAGCAGCAACTGTGCTGCTCGCGATTTTGAAAGTTAGATGCGAAACACCAGCGGAAAGAAAAGCGGAAATTTAGACCCGTGGCGGAAAACAGTACCATAGAAGACGGGACTGTAAACGCGTGAATAAATGGCATTTGGATTTAGTAAAACGAGACTACTGCACTGTCAGTTTTTACATGGGAGAAGTGGATCGTTTGGATTATTGCGTTGATTACATCACTGGAATATTTGGGGAGATTTAAAAAAAAACAAACAAAATATATACATATTATTATTACCTGACTTGGATTAATTTAAAAACAGTTTTGCGACGTGTATAATAAAAGAGGATACGACACTGCTGTGACAGGAAAAAATGGGTAATATTGAAAGTGTGGACGGCCACTCGGAGATGAAGCATCACATAATGCCCCTGAAGGTGCCCATGCCGGACCCCACCGAGCTAGAGGAGAAGTTCGCCATCGTTTTGGTGAGTTGTTATGCTTTTCAGGATTATTTTAGATTTTTTTTTGCTTTGGTGTCAAAATCAAACCGAACTTCTGCGATTAATGTGTGAAAACTCACTAGCCTTTTATTGCAAAAAAAAATGAAAGAAATAATAATAATAATAAATAAAAAAGAGAAGAAAGAAAAACTCAGGCAACTTACAATTGTTTTTAATAATGAACTATTGCTGTTTGAAACGAGGAGACCTGTGTTGGCCCGCCCCCTTTCTACTGCCTGATTTACCCCCTCCTCTCCTGCGGTTCTTTTGTCTCCCCCAAAAGTCAGACAACTCAGCATTTGGCTGGAACAGTGAACGCAGCACGGCGCAAATGGGGAGGGGGAGAGCGTGTTTTATTGTATTTATTTTTCACGTTTTCAGTACACGGGGGCGGTCATATGACTGTATTAAACGAGCACATCACAGCATCGTGTTTGTGTGCTGCAGACTAAACATGTAAAAACACACGCGCACACACGCACACACACACACACACACAGATGAAGTTGAGCTCTTGTCATGATGAGCTCTCTCTCACTCAACACCCACTTGCACAGTCAAGTGACACTGTCATTCCCTGTGAAGTTTTGGGGGCTTTCCAAAATGAACAGACTTTACAATTTTGGTTCTTTTTTTGTTTTGTTTTCGTTTTGGCTTTCCGCTTGGGTTTTCTTTTACTGTTCATAACTAAATGAAGACATTTCCACGGTATTCCCCCTCCTCTGTATTGTAACAAGCTATCTTAAGTTAGAAAAGGTTTTATTTATTTATTCTTTAAGGCATTAACTGCCTTTATTTGTCATAGAAGTTGAATGTCATCATGAACTACACTTGCCGTGATGTTATGGCTTTTAATTGTTATAATGGAGCGAACCTCTTTATATTGTCAAGAATAAGAGACCTTTTCTGTCTATCTATATTACACCAATAGCGCTAATTATTGGACACCAGGATAATTGTTTGAGCCCTTCTAAGACTGGGAAAAAAACCAAAAAAACTTTGATTCACTGACGATCCATTGTATACAGACATACTTTATCTAAGAATGAGGTAATGACATCATTTAGGGTCTCTTAAAAGAGATGAGCTCTGCAAGAATCCACTGAGAGCGCCCTATAGATGACAATCAGATTATCAGACACATTACAACACAGCAAGACTCACTGCTTGAGTCATTTGCGTGACTGTACTTTTTTTTTTTTTTTTTTTCACATTTCAAAAGTTTCACATACAGTACGTCTGTAGGCATGGCGTCGCCTAAAAACAAAGCTTGAAATCCTCACATTTATCACCATAATGCACGTCCTAAACTCGGAACTCCAATTCTGTCACTGTTATTATGTGCAGCCACGCAGAGAAGATTTCTAGGCAAGAGGGCAATAGACTCAACATTTATGTTTAGTTTCTGTCGCTAGTTCTCCACCCTGCTCCCTAGTAGCAACGCATTTCCTTCAGTTTGTGGGAAAGCATAACACGCGTGTATATTTTAGTCTTCTTATCAGACAATGGTGGCCTGCTCACCTTTTGCCTGTGAGATAAAGGTACATCAGTTGGGGCTCTTCATGTGTGTGTGTGTGTTTTTTTTTATCTTTCCAGGAACACAAGGTCACCGTTCTTTCATCTGGCAATGAGTTTGGTGCTTTTTTTATACTTCAACCAAAATATTCTAAATTAAGTACAGATTGCTTCCTGCTGTATGTTTTTGTAGCTGGCATCAAAGCGGTTGTAATAAGTTCATAAAATGGTATTTTGATTTGGGCTGTTTCCTCCCTCTGCTGGACCACTGCCTGTTGCACGATGGTCTTCTGGTGTGAACAGGAGTAACTTGACGTGGTGTGTGAATGCGCGTGGTGCCACTGCCCATCCTCCTGGACAAAAGCACACAGATCTCCCAGTGGGATGATAGCAGCCCAGAATGATGTCATGTGTGCATCAGTAGGCTTCAGCCACTGTAGTAATATTGCTGGCCTACTCTAACAGGATCCCTCCACAGTAGAAGGCGGATGAGGCGTTTCATTCCTGCGGATGAAATGCAAGCCAAGCTGTGAATACCTTCGCGATTCTTTTCGCCCCTCACTTCTGTCTTCTGTGGGTGGAAACAGCTACTTGGCATTTTCCATCCTTCGCCTTGGGAGTCTTCTTACCTCGCCACTGACCGGCCACTTCATTAGGCACTACTGCACATTCTTAGGAGATCCAGTACAAGTAAACTAACAATGAAAAACTATTACAAATGGCACTCAGTAGGGCATAGACCTCTGCCAAGGCATAACAATCCCAATTTGGATCACCATAAAATTATACACCTCCATTCATACAAGGGACGAGCATAAAAATAATTAATTGAAGCATGTGGAATTTATTGTCTATCAACGTGTCCTGAACTGAGGAAAAATGGAGTGCAAAATTTGGCTGCACCCAGCGGAGGTGCTGTTGATTCAGTTTCAGCTTGTTTGCTGGCGAAAGAAGACCAACTCGACATCAGTCATAAAGTGAAGTGAAGCAAGAGACTGGGTTAAATGGGACAGCAGATTTGAAGCGTTCCTTCCATTGTTCATTATGGGGAATGCAAGGTTACTCGCCAACAGATGAAATAAGGGCTGTTTAAAAACTGCAGTTGTTTATTTACATTAAACCTTCAGTTGCTGGCTCTGCAGCCAACGCTAGTGACGTCGTGCAGGCTGTGACCCCAAGGTTATAATTTCACCATCCCGCCATCTCATACTGATCAGTGGAGACATCAATCACGTGCCTCTCTCTCATCTACTAGCAGCTTCACACAACAAGTAAGACTGCAAAATAAAAAGCAATAAAGCTCTGCTTTGCTCTCGGAGATGTCTGACCACAACTGTATACACCTCGAGACCACCAACAGGCCGCTGGAGAACACAAGGCGGCCAACATTAGGAGTGTGACACTTTGATCTGCACAGGGGAGGCGGGGCTGCAGGAGTTTGTTCTTAAAGAAGTGGATTTTAATTAGAACATCTTTATTTGAAAATTCTGTGTGTATATATATATATATATTGCAGCCATTTTCTAAAATCATTTTTTTCCTCTCATTAATGTACACACAGCACCGCATATTGACAGAAAAAAACAGAATTGTTGAAATTGTCTCTGAGCTCTTCAGGCAGTTCCTCTGACCTCATGATTCTCATTTGCTCTGACATGCACTGTGAGCTGTAAGGTCTTATATAGACAGGTGTGTGGCTTTCCTAATCAAGTCCAATCAGTATAATCAAAGACAGCTGGACTCCAATGAAGGCGTAGAACCATCTCAAGGATGATCAAAAGAAATGGATAGCACCCGAGTTAAATATGAGTGTCACAGCAAAGGGTCTGAATACTTAATGGATGTGTGATATTTTAGTTTTTCTTTTTTAATAAATCTACAAAAAAAATCAGCTTTTTTCCTGTCAATATGTGGTGCTGTGTGTACATTAATGAGGGAAAAAAATGAATTTAAATGATTTTAGCAAATGGCTGCAATATAACAAAGAGTGAAAAATTGAAGGGGGTCTGAATACTTTCCGTACCCACTGTATAAACAAACAACCATTCACACTCACATTCACACCTACGGGCAATTTTAAGAGTCTTCAGTGAACCTACCTTGCATGTTTTTGGAATGTGGGAGGAAAAAACCCACGCAGGCATGCAAACTCCACACAGGGGAGGCCGGATTTGAACTCAGGTCCTCAGAACTGTGAGGCAGATGTGCTAACCAGTCTTCCACTGTGCCCAGACACCATTATTCTGCTAAAATGCCAATTCAAACAAGAAATCAGAACATTCCGAGAGGTTTCCACAGACTGTGCCACTGTAAATAAAAATAAGTGATCAAAGAAATTTAGCCTCCTTCATGTGGCCGCATTTGATTAATTAATGCATTATTCAATGACTGATTACAGAGAACTTAATCAATACCCTATAAATAGTAAACCTCATAGCTGAATTATTGAACATTTCATGCTATCTAGCCAATAGCATAGCTGTAATGTTCTTCAACTTTGACCATAAACAAATTGAGACTCCACCCCATTTTGCCTCAATTGCTGCAAGACACAATGAATCACCAATCAACTCAACACAATTCTCAACAATCAACTTATCCGTTACTATGGCCATGCCTAGTAGTGGCACTACTCAGCCAAGTAGTCTTTGTAGTTTTTCCAACACGTTGTTAACTCTTACTCACTTCCTCAATTGAAACACAATCACTGGTTCATTCACCCAGTCAGTGTTTCCTACCTCCACATTCCCAGAACGCACTGTGGCTCCAAAATAAGCTTCTCCGTATGAGTCTGCGCTTATGAAAACGATGTGAGAGGAGTGGGTGGCACTTTCAAAGATGCACGTCTGGCATGGGATCCTCTTTCACCGTGCCGTCCACCACTGGATTCCTGCGGTCTAGTCGGGACTGAAGCCGCAGGAGAACTCGGGAGTGGGAAATTTCCCTTTGAACTGCATGGCTGCCTGCCACTGTTCTCAGTGGTAATGACTTTACCACCGTTTTCTGTCTTTCTTTCTTTCTTTTAAGCAGCGCACACGTATTCAATTGTTTGCCGAGGGAGCGACATGGAAACAGTTTTAGCTTTTGACTGCTGTAGAGAGTGTCCGAACCGATTGGTCACACAATTCCACTGCCAGCACAGTCGCAGACATCCAGTTGCATCATGCAAAATACACACGAGGAGGTTCAGTTCTGACAGTCCTTTGCTGCTTCTTCAAATCCGAAGAGAGCTGCGGTGTCTGATAAGTGGAACTAATGGAGTCAAGATGTGAGGAGTGTTTACTGGGCATAAACCTAGATTAGTGTTATTTATTGCCATTCATGTGCCTAACTGTTTTTTCCCCTTTACACACATACTCCTCCTTTCTGCCTATTGTGTGTACATCTGGCTTAGGCATCCACCACCGTGTCCTCGGAGGAAGAGGGGGATTATGGGAGTTGGGTGAATGCAGTTAACTTTGGCTTTTAGCCGCCCACCTGGCTGTGTGCGCCCTCGGGCTACGATTCCCCAAGTGGGCCGCATTTTATGGACAGTTTTAGTGCTTCTGTAATTCTGTCCTCGCAGTTATTTGGAAAGCAGAGTTCAAGTTAAAGTGCACGACTGAGCAGATACAGCATGTCTGCAATTATCATACAACATGTGTGGCTTTATGTGCAGGCTCAGTCACATCATGAAGTAACAGTCACACACGCAGAGCTTTGTCATAATTCAAGTCTCTAATTGATACATGCATGCATGTGTGTGTGTGTGTGTGTGTGTGGATATGTGGAGGGTGTCAGGCCGCTCTAGTACGTCTGCACCCTGCAAGGCAGTAAGTTGGAGAAGTGGGTTTCCTCCTTAGTACAATGGGGACTCTGTCAGTCGGTGTTGTTATAGAAAGGGGCCTCATCCCCCTGGTGCCTTTGGTGCTGCTGTACACAGGTTTTTTATTTTTTTATGTGGAACCGCCATACGCCAAATTTAAATAGCCAATGTATTTCAGCATTGTGTGCCACTAGTGATGTGTTTGCTTGTTATTTCTCACAGCAGCACAAGGCAAATTCTTGTCAAATGTGTATCTGCCTCGTGCTAGAACCTCCTCTGTGAATTATTAGACTTCTAGCCCATCACAGTATTGGATTACATTTGTTGCTCCTTCTCGCAGGCTGACCTTTGTTTTTTTTTTTTTTTATTTAACTGGGCAGCCTGTCAAAAAGCGTTGGCCCGGCATGAGTAATTGAGGCATTCGTGTACCTGCATTCCTCTCATTCCTCATGAATATCGTCCGTCGGCGGGGGCTTCCCTAAGCCCCGCGTGGACACGCAGAGGAGAACAAACAGGATGTCGGCCTCTAAGCAATGAAGGAATACTTCCTTTCTCTGATTCACAACCGATCCCTGCAGTTATTTATAACTCATCCCCTTATGCTTCTGTTCACATTTTTAGATTTTCCATAGTTTTGGACGCCAGTTGATTAAAGGCCTCTCAAAAAATTGCCTTTCGAGTTCACTTAAAGTACATTCGGAGCCCAACGAACATCTGGCTCTGTCAGGACCTTCAGCTCAGGATATTTAATTCTTTATCACTTGGCCTTCGTCTCTAGCTTGAAGCCAGCTATTATTGCCATCAATCAATTCTGGGGCAAATATGCCATTTAACCCACTTCATGTCGCCATAAGAGGCAAACAAGCGCAGGTCCATTTGGTTAAAAAAAAAAAAAAAAAGAAAAAAGTTGTCCCTATCGCCAAACTGAGGAGATTGATATGGGAGGAGAAAGTGAGAAAGGAGGCCCCGCAGCTGTAAACGGTGTTGTCTTTGACTCCGAATTCAATGGGGATTTCACACTTCTTAAAAGGAGTTGTAACGCTTATTAGGGGAAGTTCTAGCTGTCTACTTGAACCATTTGTCCACTGCTCGGCTTCTGAGAGGGTGAGCTGACTGATCGAGTCGTTCATCATTACATCAAACAGAAGATACCTCTTATAATTGGTAATTATATAGGATCATCATCAATCAAATGTTCCCAAACTACCTGTCAAGCATACAAAAGGAGTGCGTTTGAAAGTGTCTAGTGATCAGATATTTGACCTCTTGGAATGAACCATCTCAATACTGTAATTGCTTTTAAATTGAAGGTGGAGTGTGAGCAGTGTACTGAAACTTAGCATCACGCTTAAAATGTGTATTTGTTTTTAGTCTAATAACGGAGCTTTGTTGTTGTTTTTTATGTCCACTTTAAGACACTTTTCTTTGGGCTTGGAATGGCAAAAACAGTCTACTTTTTTCCACTTACAAACCTTAGCCATCAAATGTTAATCATAAGAGGTGTTAGATTTTTCAGAACAGAAAGATGTTTTTGATAGATTTGCAAGACGTTTCTTTTTAATATCATAATTTGGCTTTAGTGCTCATGGTGTGGTTAAAAACGCTGTTTGTAGTTTGACATTAAATCAAGTTATTGATTAGGTTTTGCTCAACTTCAGATTTTTCATAAGTCAACACCAGTTTGGTAAAAAGTTGAGTCAAAGTCATCTTGTCTCTGATGATGTCATTATTTTTTGACGATAGTACTATAATAAAAAAAAAAAAATCGCTGGAGGAGGTAATTGCAATAGTCTATATTCGCCGACAGAGGACAGTTCATACACCGATTTTGCAGAACATACTTGTTTAAACACAAGAGCATGGACATGAGCTGTCGTGTGATTGGATTATCAAAAAAATCCTTTCACTCGGTGTGCTTTCTGCTGGGACACCCAGGTAACATTTGAAGATTCTGCATGTTGGGAATGTGCGTTTAAAAAAAAAAAAAAAACATTTCTCCAACACACCCGCTACCCTAATGAGAGTAAGCAGTATAGAAATTGGATGCATGGATGCAAATCATCACGGACGTCCTCGTGGATGGTGGAAAATTCCCCGTTCTCTTTCCACTTTGATAGTGCGGGTGGAAAAATTCTAATTCCTGCTTGAGCCTGACTTTTTTCTCCCTCTACTGGTTGTCCCTTACCTACGCAGTTGCACAGAAATAGATGCCAATTGAAATTAATTAAGGTAAAAGACTAATTTTATTTCTGTTGTTGCTCTGCTTCCTCCCCGACAAAAAAAACCCCCACGATGGGCAACTAGACGACGTCAAGCTCTTACCGTCTTTGTCGAGTTGTAAAGTGGACAAGTCAATTAGTCTGTACAAGCCCCAATATTGACCATGCGTATATTTGGATTAAATGATATGCCTGCTCTGATTTGGTAATACACTGGTGTCAAACTCAAGGCCCGGGGGCCACATCCAGCCCGCCACATAATTTTACGTGGCCCGCGAAAACAAATCGAATTTGTGTCGACTTCCATGATTCTTGCTAAAATTTGTACCAAATGTTCACATGTAATGAATAATAACGTTGACCTATTGCAAGCGTTTTTTGTATACCAAACCCCTTATACTGGTTTCAAAAGTAGTTATCCAGCCATTTGTTGTGTATATTTAATAATATGATGAGGTGATGAAACATTCACACTCTATATGGTTTCACAGTCATAACGGCCCTATACCAACAATGTGGCCTGCGACAAAAATTACTTTGACACCCCTGCGTTAATACGTTTGTAAGGGAGTATGAGTATCCCCGTGTTTATTTGCAAACAAGCATCAAGAGGCGCAGAAACTCTCAGGTGCATCGGCCTTGTTTGGTTACAGTCTTCTGACATCTTTGTGTAAGATTCTTGCTTTGTTGTGACCACCTAGTTCAGATTACCAATCCAAACAGCGACAGCCTGATCGGATGTCTGCTCAGAGAAAGGGGAGCAGTGTTTTCTCACACTCTCAGCTCTTACCTCGGAGCTGGAAAAACACCCACAATTCATTTGCACATTGTTTTGCTCGATGTGCGAAGACACACGTTGGTCGTATTACAGGCCGCAGCATTGGAAGAAACCAACGTTAATCACGGAGGGCAGTTTTTGATTTCCTGACATGTTCAGGAAGTCTCAGCAGCGCCGTGACGACAACAGCTGCAGCGCTAACCCAGTCTCCTCCTATTGTTTCGCCACAAGGAGGAAAAAGAAAAAAGTCAAGCAATGTCTCCAAGATTCATTAATAAAAAGCCAGCCTGATGTATATATTAGATGTTGGGCCAGTTCACAAGTGTGTCATATGTGTCTCATTCTTGACGTCATCGCTCACATCCCCCATTGTTTCCAAAAACATGCAGTTTGTCATCTGGGGTTGGTTTGATGTGATTCTGTAGGCGTCGACCGCTATTTATGTCTATTTCGTTGTTCAAACTTTTATTTCCCTAAGACACACTCCAGTTGAATTACGACCAGGCAACCCTGGCATAGCTCTAACACTATTTTGTCTCATTTTAATAGCCTAAAATATGCCCAGTTAATAAGCCCTGTATTCATTCTGTTTTCTTTGCGTCCTTGTTGGCTCTACTCCCTGACAGTACTAAGATCAGCTTTTTCTTGTCTTCCTCACAGACACAGGCATATTGCACTTGCTTTATAAGGACACATGTGTTGAGACACACCTCTTAATCGATTAATAATCAAGCAGAAGTAGTGTTAGGTCACTTAGTTCCTTATTTTTTATTTAGCATACCGATAATTTCAGAACAATTCTATCCTTGGAGAAGACCTTTTTCTTGTCCCATTGCACAAAGTAAGGTCTGTCAAGGCATAACTGAAGATTCTAAATTACATGTGCACAGTATGTAAGTGTGTTAGTTGGTTGTCAATATGTGCCCTGCCATTGACTGACGACCAGTCCAATTTGTACCCCGGCTATCACCCAAAGTCAGCTGGGCTAGGCTCCAGCTCACCCGTGTGTTGGAAATTCCTTGCATTAAACCTTGAGTCATTTTTCTAATTCACCCATTATTAGGATAGCGGAATAGAAAATGGATGGCTTTTTCAAATTTAGGATAAGTACAATTTTAAAATCAGAGATGTTCACATTGCTACTGCACAAATAAAAAAATCTGTTCATGTTAATGATGTATTGGCTTTACAAGAGGAAACCCTTTAACTGTAAATAGCTCTTGTGTTGTATGTTGGGCTTTTTTTTTTCCGGAATGATTACAATTGAAAAATGACCACACCTTGGTAATAGATAGGTGAACCGAGCTAATGCATGGTTGTCTTTAGCTGGAGTCCTTGATCCATCTTCCAGTCGAGCCCCTCATTCCGGGACACCACCCTGATGAGCAGACTCTGGGATTTGTTATGGGTAAAGCGGGCCATCTGGGTCTGGGTCTGGGTCTGAGCTGCTGCGAACAGTGTAGCCGCCCACTCTTTTCCCTCTGAGCTGATGACAACCACGTCTAGTCTGTGAGAAAAAGGAAACACACTTTTTTTGTGTTTCCAACTGTGATAAAGCACCAGCAGCACACTGTAAAATATATTAAGAGCCATTATGGGAGCGGACATAAATGAATAAAGAGTGTATTTTTACTCAAGGTTTAAAAGTGCATACTATACAATTTAAAACAATTCACAGGTGTCTTTGTAAAAGGTCTTTGACGTTCTTCCATCAAAATACACAAAGGATAAGGAATTACAGTATACTCATTTTCCACTTGGTACACGCTTGTTGATGGGCAGTTCTGTTTCGTGCAAATGCAGAGTTTGGCTTTCATAACCATGGAGACTGGGGGCGGAGCTCGGGCATGCCACGAAACAAGCAGCTAATTAGTGTTTTTTGTTTGTTTGTTTTTGTTTTCAAAAAAGCGACAAGCAACTAATCTGTTGGATATTCTTGGTGTTACTGGGGTCTCCCGGATCTGGAGCTGTTCACCCCTCCACATCCAGCTTGCAAGTTAATCGCACTTGCATGAATCAATCCACCACTGGATAATTGAATAATATTTCCCCACATTTTCAGAAATAGGCATACAAGAAAATATGTACTTGGTTGTTTAATTTCACATTTCAGGGGTGGGCAGGCCATCCAGAGACTCAACTATTTGTACACAATCTGAAGAATTCAGTTGGCACAGTTTGTGCGGTTTGGTAAGACACATGGAAAATGCATGGGAAGTTTTAAGGGGGGGGGGCGGGGGGGGGGGGGAAGCCTGAAGTAGTTGTTCTGGTATTTAGCTGACATTTTCATGTAAAAACTGCAACTTTGGCAGCTGTAAAGCAGAAAAGATCTTGTAGGAAAACATCTATCCCTATTTTCCAGTCGTCTCTCTGGCATTCTCCAGCGGGAGTTGAAGGTCATAAAGTCGGCTCAGGCAATGTTGTAAATCAGATCGGATTAGGCAGCCGTCCAGTTCAGGGCAGTTGGACTTGCCCCATTAAGTCGCCATTTGTGCTGCAGCACATTTCCCCTTATTTGTAGGGGTCTGAGTGTGATTGCACACCTAAGCCTCCATTTATTAACGATTATGATTATGACTGTTGCACGGAAATGTTCTTGACAAAATTTTGAAATTATGGAAATTGAGACAAATTTGGACAATTTGTTGTGGAAGTGAATTTTTATAGGTTGGCGGCAATTTTTTTTGCTGTGTTTTTGGGTGGCTGGAACAGATTAAAGGCATTTGCATTCATTTCAATGGGGAAAGATGATTTGAGATGAGTCTTCTGAGATACAAGCGTGGTCACGCAACAAATTAAACTTGTATCTCAAGGCATCGCTGTAGTTCAAGTTTAATGACGGGCATAATAGTCGATCAATCCGCTATATGCGGAACTTCACGTGAACAAACCCAAAAACAGGTTAGCTTGGCTTCCTGTGTATGCCGCAATAACTAGCAAAACAGCGGGTTGATGACATGATTGTTTGAACCCGAACTTGCTAAAAAAAATCTCAATCATTATGGCTGGTGTCCTCGGACTAAAGTTACATACAAATTAATCATTTATTCATACTAATATGATATGTTACCATTTTCATCTTTGGAGGTTGTGGTAACATGTTGTGTTTGAAAAAAATACATTGCCGACATTTAAAGTTCCTACGGGTGCTTTGTCTCCTATGCCATTCACCATAGCAAGGAGGAAGAGCTTCGACATGATTTGCTGAATGCGGAAGTAGGTTGCGCATGAACTGAATTGATGTAATTTCCCCCCAAAATATGGAGATTGATAATTGGCTCCAAACTAAATAATTAGTTAACATTGCAATGCCCATGGTATGTATGCTACACAATATAATTATGTACTGTATGTGACAAAGTGCAAGACAAGGTCACATTGAATAATTGGAAATATAGCATTTCTCCTTTTTAGATGTTGGAGAGGCACTTTGTGATTACATTATAGATACTTGATAGTTGTTATCTCTACATACATGGAAAAAAAAAAGCATTTGATATAAAAACAGAAGTGTCTGTGGTTGTGTCTCCCAAGTAGTTCATTGATGGAAGAGAGTGTCGGTAATGGAACCAGTTCATCAGGTTGTGTATTGTACTTGTGGTGCGTCTGAGCTGGATTTTGCTCTGAACAGTACCAGGGGGCAAACTGTGACCCTGCCCACCAGTTATTGTCAGCCATTTTCTATAAGGAGAAGAAAGGAATGTCTCAAATGTCAAACGCTGGGAATGGCACAACACCAAATCAAAACAAAGCTTCGCATTGAATGGAGTGAAGTCAAAGCAGAAGGGCCTCGTTCGAGGAGAATACGTGGGTAGCACATAACAGACGGCAAACATTTTTCACATTTCTGTAGTATTTTACCCCTAAAATGGGCCGAGCAATAAATAACATGTCTCTCCTTGCTCCCTTGCTACATTTTTAACTTCTTATAAACACAGGAAGTGCAAGATTGTATCACTGCTGGAAAAAGCTCAATGAAGTTAACTAAATTCAGTTACTTGGCTCAAATTACCTCAATCAGGTCCTAAAGGAAATATCCTCTGTGCTTCTTGACCTCTTCTTCTTACCTTATTACATTTGTTGTTATTATTATTTTTCACCCATTTCAGCTGTTCAACCTGACACACATTTGCGCCTCAGGTGTCAACTGACACAGTGTATGAAGGTGTTTTATGACTCCCCTGTATCATTCAAAGACACTACTTTTTACACCCCAAAATCTGAACCTAGTAAATGTACAACCCCACTTCCAATGAAGTTGGGACGTGTTAAATATAAATAAAAACAGAATACAATGATTTGTAAATCATGTTCAACCTATATTTAATTGACTACACTACAAAGACAAGATATTTAATGTTCAAACTGATAAACCTGATTGTTTTTAGCAAATAATCATTAACTGAGAATTTTAGGGCTGCAACACGTTCCAAAAAAGCTGGCACAGGTGGCAAAAAAGACTGAGAAAGTTCAGGAATTCTCATCAAACATCCCACAGGTGAATTCGCTACATCCGTAAGTGTGACTTGAAACTCTACTATGCAAAGCAAAAGCATTTTATCAACAACACCCAGAAACGCCGCCGGCTTCTCTGGGCCCGAGCTCATCTAAGATGGACTGATGCAAAGTGGAAAAGTGTTCTGTGGTCCGACGAGTCCACATTTCAAATTGTTTTTGGAAATTGTGGAAGTCGTGTCCTCCAGGCCAGAGGAAAAGAACCATCCGGATTGTTATGGACGCAAAGTTCAAAAGCCAGCATCTGTGATGGTATGGGGCTGGGTTAGTGCCAATGGCATGGGTAACTTACACATCTGTTACTCGCCTTTGCCCTAACCACGTACGTGACAGAAAAGGTACATACAGGTTTTGGAGAAACATATGGTGCCATCCAAGCAACGTCTTTTTCATGGACGCCCCTGCTTATTTCAGCAAGACAATGCCAGACCACATTCTGCACGTGTTACAACAGCGTGGCTTTGTAGTAAAAGAATGCGGGTACTAGACTGGCCTGTCTGAAGTCCATACCTGTCTCCCATTGAAAATGTGTGGTGCATTATGAAGCGTAAAATACGACAACGGAGGTCCCAGACTGTTGAACATCTGAAGCTGTACATCAAGCAAGAATGGGAAAGAATTCCACCTACAAAGCTTCCACACTTAGTGTCCTCAGTTCCCAAACGTTTATTGAATGTTGTTAAAAGAAAAGGTGATGTAACACAGTGGTAAACATGAACCTGTCCCGGCTTTTTTGGAACGTGTTGCAGCCATAAAACTCTTAAGTTCATGATTATTTGCTAAAAACAATAAGGTTAATCAGTTTAACCATTAAATATCTTGTCTTTTTCGTGTATTCAATTAAATATAGGTTGAACATGATTTGCAAATCGTTGTATTCTGTTTTTATTTATGTTTAACACAACGTCCCAACTTCATTGGAATTGGGGTTGTACATTAGATGTTGTTTTGCACAATGGGTTATTGTGTATGTGTCTGCTCAATTTGCTTTTCACTTATTCAGAATCAAATAAGTACTCTTGCTCTTTGCCTGTGCTTTAGTAAACGAGACAAACCGCTCAGCTCCAAACCTGCACAGATGCTGGGGCTGATACTGTATCTGGGTTTAATACAGTTTTGTTTTTTGTTAACCTCACAATGAGTCTTATGTAACATGATCTGTGTGGCATTAAACAAACACACTTAGTGCAATTGGTAGTTGTCATGTATTGTTTACATTGTATATAAAAATGAAGGTGAAGTGTTTTTTTGTTTTCAAAATATAGTTGCTGCTGATCTTAATAATCACAACTCTTCATCTCTTCTCTGAATGACACATTATATCGGCCTCATGTTGATTGCACTGATAGATAGCAATGAAGCATGGAAGATGGTGAGATAGTCGTAGGTAGCATGTTTCCCAGAAGGACTAAAAAAGCAAGGGGGGGGGGGGGGGGGGGTTGACTAGACAAGCAAGTTGTGATCAAATTTAGTTCTATAAACAGCACACATTCCTGCTGTAATTCTGGACATCTGGTATGCATGTTGCGTCTCTTTTTTTAAGCACAATTTATTAACATGTAACATCTGCGCATTTGCTTCATTGGTAGCTTCCAGCAGTTTTTAGCTTGAATTGTTTGTTTTTATACAATGGTCAAAGGTTTTAGAACACCCCAGTTTTTTTTATTGAAAGTCGATCCATTTTTTCCCCCCCCCCCCATTTTCAACACCGCTTATCCTGGTTAGGGTCGCAGGGCACTGGAGCCTATCCTAGCTGACTTCGGGCGAAAGGCGGACTACACCCTGAACTGGTCGCTAGTGAGTTGCAGGACACATATAGAAACGGACAACCATTCACACTCACATTCACACCGTCACTGAGTGGGAACTGAACCCAGGCTGCGCAAAAAAAAAAAAAAGTTAAGGTTACCAAAAGATGTACATTTTAGAATTATACAAAAAGGCATTGTCTCCAGACTTAAACACCATCAAACTGGTTTGGATTGATTACATGATATCAATTGTAACTTCAATTGTTTATTTGTTCTGCGCTTTCATTTAAGAATATAATAAGACATTGAACTGCGTGAATTTCAGTACAAAACAAAAAGGAAAATTGGGGCATTCTAAAACTTTTAAACCGATGTAATTTGGAGCTGCTTTACTATATATTTTGACAGTGAGTGCTGAACTGAAAATGCTAGCTTGTCCAACATTAATGAATGATCAGTGTTTAAAATCTCTTTGCAAAGATAATAATGCTCAGTTTTAATTGCTCTTTTTTACCTTAATAAAGCTTGGAAATATTAGAAGCAGCATTTAGCATGATGCACTAAGCCACTAAAAAATACAACCGCAATAATAAACATATTGTTACACTTATATCTCCAAAACTGAGCATTAATTGATCTGTAAAGGCAGAATTTTGCATACAGCTCATGTTTTTGAGCTCATTAGATTTTGCAAGTGTACCCAATGAAGTGGCCTGTGTGTGTATGTGAAAGCAATAGCGATGCACTTGTGTTTTTGGTTCACTGCAGACAACGTGATTCATGAGCAGGCAATGTGGTTCCAATGTGGAAAAGTCAGCTGAAAATGCGCTCGTGATATTCCCATAACTGTAATGGGAACAAGTGGTTTTCCATATAAACTGCATAAACACTTATTGACCAGCTACGTGAACATTGTGGGTCCACAGACCAGTTGTGCTTTAGACTGGAGGGTGTGTTTTATAGTCACAGGTTAAGAGTCAAGTTGACAGGTCGTTTGTGGTCAGGCTCATGAGGGCACTGTTGATGTGGGTGTAAATGAGGGTTACCAGTGTAAACAATCATGTTTATTCAAAGGCGTATACTACCAGTTGAGGACTTAATTGCTCCTAAAATGTAATCATGAGGACCTAAAACATTTTATGTCTACAAACACAAATGAAAGCAGTTTGAGTTAAATTTGCCTTGGTTGCCTCGGGACGTGTGCCTTCTTTTTTTTAACTGCAGGATTAGATGACACAGCTCTTGGTTCTGATTGTGGTTGTTAAAGGGGAAGCACGGCCTCAATACAGAGACACGCGCTGCCACTCAAGTCCCTCTCCTGTGGTAGGGTGCCGAACATAAACACGGGAAGTGAGATCATGAAAGTCCCCAAAATTTAAAGTGGGCTCTGACGTTGGGAGCACAGGCCTATAAAGTTTCTGACACCCACTCAGCCATTAGGAATTGTAAAATGAACACACATAGCTGACTTAATTGGAGAGTCTGGGCTTAGATTTAATAATAACCGAGAAAATGTTCTATGCATTAACGTTAACCCACTGAGTAACACACTAGCTCATTCATGACACATCATGTTTACACACAATGTAGCCAGTTATAGGGAATATCATATTGTATCATATGTTTGGTAATTTAAGCTAAAGTTGAAATGGACATATGGAGTACAACCCAATTTTCAGAGCCATTTGTTTGTTTACAAGCAAGACTTAAACTACCGGTCACGTGTGGGGAGTAGCTGGACCCAAGAGCAGGCGGAGGCAGATGTGAAATGATGAACAGTTTATTGAGGAAAGGTTATGGAGGTGGTCTTGGCTGTGTTGGCAGGTGGCGACGTGGGCAGGTGGCAGGCAGCGGATAGAACAGGTAGTTGGCTTGGTGGCAGGAATGACAGAGGTCACGAACACAGGGGAGCACTGGGAACAAGCAGACAAGAGTTAACAAGGGAAGCGAGGAACATTATAGCTTACTTGACATAAGGTGGGCCGTGGTACCGCTAGGAGAGGCTGCAATACTTAGGCAAGGATTTCTGGGAACAGGCGGGCTTATCTACAGCGGTGGTGATGAGGCTGATTGAAGACAGGTGCTGAAAACAGAGAGAGGCGGGGGGAGAGAGGACACAAAGCGCCCTCCCGGCTCCAATAATGGAACTGCAGGGCACTATATGACACTACCTAAATTCCATGACAATGAGACATTGAAATTTGTTCTCATTTTGCAGTTCTGGATGAAGGAAGTTTAATTACCTGTTGCAAAATAGGGCATTTTTTACATTTCCCCTAATTTCTCAGTGAATAAAGCGCAGATGTTCATGTCAAAGACAGGGTTTGTCAGTGATGGGCTAGCATGAAGGTGCTTATCCAAATTAGAATTGTTCATATTCCAAAGTTATTGTTTGAGTGTACATTGCCGTGAAAAAGTATTTGCCTCTTTCTCAAATTCTTATTTTTTGCATAATTTCCCCACTTTTAGGATCATCAAAAAAATTTAGTTTTTTTTTTTACCGTATTAAATAAAATCACGTGGTTTACTTGGGTTATCTTTGTCTGATATTTACATTTGTTTGATGATCTTGAACATTAGCGGGGAAGCTACGCCAAAAATAAAAAATAAATACATTTGAGAAGGGGCAAATACTTTCTCACGGCACATGTGGATCTTTTTAACGTGTTTAGTGTTTCGAGATCTGTGTCACTCATTGATGTTCCATCCATCTATTTTCCGTACTCCTTATCCTCACTAGGGTCGCCAGCTGACTGGGCGAGAGGCGGGGTACACCCTGAACAGCCAATCGCAGTCATTAAAGTTAAAGCTGATATATTGTACCAGACGCTTTGATAACTGGGTTTGATAACTAACATTTTTATATAATGTGCACTGTATATATTTTCAGAACTCTATGAACCTGCCTCCAGACAAAGCTCGGCTCCTCAAGCAGTATGACAACGAGAAGAAGTGGGACCTGATTTGTGACCAAGTACATTCAGATTAACTCTAGTGACGTAACTCAATTTAATGAACAACTGAAATTACATGCATTTATCTTGTTTGGCCCACAGGAGAGGTTTCAAGTGAAGAATCCACCACACACTTACATCCAGAAAATACGAGGCTACTTAGATCCTGGTGTCACCAGAAAGGTTGGGAACTCAATTAATGACAAAGCGTCTGATCAGCTACCTAAAAGTGGACATAAATAAAACACTGCTTTTTTTGTGTCTCCCAGAAGTTCCGTAGGAGGGTCCAGGAGTCTACCAAAGTCTTAAGGGAGCTGGAGATATCTTTGAGGACAAACCACATTGGGTAAGCGTCCCTTTTCCTGCTCTACATCTGTTTCTCACTGTGTAAAGCTAAAGGAAAGCCTATTATTGTTTTCCCTAGTGAAGAATAGTCCTTTCATTGCTCTCTCTGGTGCCTGGATCTCCCTCCCATTGTTTTAAGTTGTCAAGCTCTGCAGCTTCACTTCATAGTCTTAGAATGCCCAGATGCTAGCCATTGTGTTCCCGCGTCCACTCCCCCATGTTGGAGTGTTGAACAGGAAGCTTTGTTGCGTATGCCAGAAGGACAGGAAGATGGAACCTTTGTAAATAGAAAAACACACACAAGGATACTTTTTTTTTTTTTACACATTTTACACCTACTTGAGCAAACATCCTCTATTGTGATGTAATTATATCACAACTTTTTCCACCTTTTTAGCTACATTTTTATCTTCACAAAATCATGTGCTGTAGTGACTTGCCACTAGTAAAGAGAAAACTTTACATACCAGTATAAATGTACTCTCCCGACTGTCTGATGTGTTTTCATTTAAGTTTGCAGCAGACACAACAAAAGTATTCAGTGATTCAACTTTTTATCTCAATTTGCCGCACACTTGTTGCTAGACAGAATTCGTCAAGCACATTCATGACTGTCCCACGGGCCAATGGAAAAATTGTTTGAATGACTTGACAGAGAGCCGCCATGAAGGAGGTCAGACAGGCACACACACTCAGGAAATGACTCAAAAACACCACTCCAGTGATGCCTCGGGATACGAGTGACTCGGCTTGCAAGATTTTCGAGATATGAGCTGTCGGACAATTTTTTGGTTTGACTTGCGAGCAAAATGTTTAGGTGCATGCGCTGTATGGTGGCAGTCAACTCAACTCACTTCACAATAAGCAACAACAATATAGCAGATTCTTCAAATTCTTCAAAAAAGAGGCTTCAGGCTGTTTATTGCCGATCTCAGTTCAAGTTTAGTGTCAAACTAAACCTAAAGAAAAAAGAATAACCTTTAACCTTATTCACTGCCAGCCTTGCCAGTTGACATGGATATTTGACTTCTAAAGCCGTCAATGGCAGTGAATGTGTTAAAGAAACTACAGTTTTGCCTTAAATCCACTTAACATAATGATAACAAACAATGCAAAACGACACAGATGGGCTAACAAATAGCATCTATGTGGAGGTATTGCAACACTTTGAGCAATGGATATTTTAACACAAATGGTGCAGCAGCACATGTAGACATACAATATAGCAGTACCCAGGCATATATTCTTTATCCACTGCAAAAAAAATTATGGATATTACTGCATCATACTGGGTCACTTATAGTAGTTGTGAAACTCTTTGTTTGTGTCTCCATGACTGTATTATACTGCCCCCCCCCCCCCCACCCAAGTGGTCAAGGTGGGCACATCAAAAGGAAAAGCAATGATTTAATGAGGCACTTAGTTTTCAATTCTTTACATTTTCTTTAGTTGTGCTATTACTATGTTTTTATGAAGTACAATATTATAGACTGCTATTTTCCTTATTTAATAATAACACACTTTTGTTGTTTTTTGGGGGGAGGTTGAAAGGATTAATGGCATTCCAAACAATTCAGTGGGGAAAGATGATTTGAGATACACATGTTTTGAGTTATGAGCGTGGTTACTGAACAAATTAAAATCTTATCTCAAGGCACCACTGTATAAGGATTGTGAGACTGCTCTGTATTTAATATAAATGTTCTGCTATCAGGAAAAACTGTGGTGGGATACTGCTTTTTTGCTGTAGATCCAGTGTTGCTAGCAGTATTCCAGGAGCAGAGGGACGGCTTCAAGTTTTCCATAGCGTTTGACCCCCCCCCAAAAAAAAACAAAAAAAAACGAATGCCTTCAATGCATTTCCCAGAAGTGGAATAAGGTGGGATCATTTTCAGGAGAACTGAGAGCGCGTGGATGGGCTTGTGTTCTTTATGACTGTCTGAGTCTTATTCCTGACATGGCCCAAAAAATCTGAGCTCGCCGCGGCTGGGTGGAAGGGGAGGTGGTGTGAAGAGAAAGGGGTCAGAGGCAAAGAAGGGGGGAGTTTGCAGACAGGAAACCAATGATCATGGCTGCCTTCACACACACACACACACACCCCTCCTCTTCCCCCTGTACCTAAACTGCTTTGTTCGTTTCCTCTCTTCCATCCCTCACCTCCCTTTCCCTTTTCCTCACTTCCCTCCGACACTCCTGCTTGCTTTCCTGTCTATCTCAAGTAATCATTCAGATAAGAAACATTTACATCTATTTTAGGACTCACTTAGCCCAATACTTTGTGTTCAAAGAAGAAAATCCTGAACTGAGCCCACATCCTACAGCTGTATTCCCTCCACATTTCTTTCTATGCAGTGGTCATTCCTATGTTTTGAGTTTCCATAAAAATGGGGTTCAATTGGGTGGAAATCGGAGGCCTTATCCCATTTTGCTTTCCATTCCATCTTTGCCGAGGTCTTCCTGTTAGGGAAGAGAAGAACCCCTTCAGGGCTCACTCAAAGGATGATACAATTCTAGTGAGGCCACTAAAGACATTGCTGTTACCGAATATGACCACATAATCGCATAGGTTCAATAAACGGACCTGTACTACAGATACTAGTTTACTGTAATTGGTTCTTCACCACGCTCGTAACTCAAAACACTCAAATCTCAAATCTTCTTTCCCCCTTAAAAATGAATGAAAATGTCTTTAGTCCATTCCAGTCTCCGAAATAAAACGGACAAATAATGTGTAATATGTTTTTTAATGAGACAAATAGCACTCTATATAATATTATACTTTATAAAAACCATACAGTAATGAGAGAAATAAATAGTATTAAGAATTGAACAGTTTTGTCACACGTTGTCATTCAATGCGTACGTGCCTTGGACACCTGGGGGCAATATAGGACAGACAGACGGATGTATTGTACTGCAGACTTAGCTCCTCCTCTCCGGTCCTCAGTACGGTAGTAATATTAGTCGTTCTTAGCTAAGCATGAAAAATATACTGTATGCCTGAGAGTATTGTTATGTAATCTCTCTACATGTGTTGCTGCACAGTTTGTGTTCAGGCATCCGCTGCTTAAGGGGTAACAACAGTGCCACATAAATGCTAATTGTTAGCCAGTGTCCCTATAGAGTTTCCCATTGCATGTTATCATTCAGGTAGCAGAGGCTGTGTGGTTGTTTTAAATCCACAACAATTACCAATAAACAGCTTTAAACCTCTTTCTAAAGAATATTTACTAATTATATTTGCCAAACCGCCGCTTGTTGGGAGTTGAGTTGTGTACAGCGCTCCGATCTGAAGTTTATGCTCGCAAATCGAGCAAAAGAAACGTCCGATCGACCGTTCATATTTTGAAAAACTGTAAGTTGAGTCACTTGTATGTCAAAGCACCAATGAATATGGTACTGTAAAAAAATGCTTAACCAAGTTCTGTTCAATAACCCTATTTTAACCCCAAATATCTTCATTTAACAGGAGAGCAACAAGAACAGGCAATGAAGTCTTGCCCAAAATTTGGGTTTTAATTTTTTTAAATTCTTCTCCACCTTTGCACATTTTAGTCTTTCTCGCTGCTTTCTATTCATGTTGAAAACCACGCTCCTACGAAGAAGGGTGTGCTCTTGATTTTGTTGCTCCGCTGACCTTCTGTGTTCCGCCTGCGTCATAGGTGGGTCAGGGAGTTCCTCAACGATGAGAACAGAGGTCTTGATGTCTTGGTGGAGTACCTCTCCTTTGCCCAATGTGCTGTCATGTGAGTATTTTTACACACGGCCGAGCCACGTGATTTTTTGCCGTGAACTTTTCCTAAAAGAAACCGGGCTGGGCAGCTGCTGCTAAGTAAGCACGCTCCGTCCTGCTGGGCCTAAAGAGCTGCTTGTGCGTCAAAAATGTGCTGTGGGCACATTGCATTCTTTGGATGTGTTTGTCTCGTTGCATAATTGGCAAGCTGAATGTGGTATCGGTATACTACAGTACACTGTGTGGACACAAGTACTGGGACACCTGTTCATTACACTGACAGGAACATTTATTTGTCTCTCCTCTCCTCGAGGAAGATGATTCGACACAGTCATTGTTATAGTGCATCCAAAAGATTTATTTCGATACTAACCTCATCCAACCATGCCGTATGGACTTGCATTATAGGAAGAATTAGGTTTCTCGAGTCAACACCCCAACTTATGAACTAATTGGTGAAGCGGTGTCTCAAGATTTTAGCCCTATAGTGTTATGTGTATTATTTAATGTTTGCCTGAATGAAAGAGATTTTCTTCGCTGAGCTTTATCGTGCACCTATATGATGGTCTTGTGATAACTCCCTTGCCGCCTTGCTCACCTAACCTGCGCCCCTGCATCTACCCACCCCACCCCCTGCACCTCTGTGTCTGCCGATTTGTGTATGTGTGTGTGTATGGCCCAGGTTGGATTTTGAGGGGCTGGAGAATGGGGAGGATGGCTTTTTGGAGAAAGCTAAATCTTGGAGCAGGTCCATAGAGGATTTGCATCATATGAGCACTCAGCCCTTCTGCAACACACTGGTGCGGTCGGCCCGCCAGTCTGTCCTCCGGTATGTATCGCTTCGCTGGCTTCTGTCCGCTACTACCTGGTATTGACTTGCCCCGCTAACCTAATGTGCGCTGTGAACATGCATTAGCATGCTAACCTGTTGTGCTGGTTCTGTCTGGCCTAAAGAAAAGCCCTGCGTGCTCAGTATCTTATGAGTCTTGCATCACAATTCAAACTAAAATAAATCTGTATCAACAGTCCTACCTCGTATGTCCAGATTGTTTGAGTTTTAAAATATATATTCAATTAAATATAACAGTCTGCTTTTGGTTTGGACACATTATGTCAGGAAATATAGTAGACAAAAATGACAAATGAATACAATATACACTATACTATATGCTTTGGGAACTGGCAATAACAACAGATACAACTGCACACTGAGATCCAATTACAGGGTTGTTTTAAAATCCTCCCTTTACAAAGACAGAAATTCTCAGATTTGATTCAGTGTCAGAAAAGTGTTCATCCAACTATATTTTTAGTAATAATATTATTATTGTAGGTGTCACGGTGGAAAAGCGCTCCGGCCCGCCTAGAGTGGAGTTTGCATGTTCTCCTTGTGCTTGTGAATGTCTTCTCCTGTCTACTCCTTCCCACATTTCAAAAACATGCATCCATTGAATACTCTTAATCAGTGATCCTCAACTGGTGGATCAGGACCCTAAAGTGGGTTGTGGAGCCATTTTGGGTGGGTCGTGGACAGGAAGCAAACATTTGCAGGGGGTCTTCAGTTGACGACGGTCCCGACGTCCAACATTTTGCGGTTACAAATGGCGGAAGAATACGTTTTCATTTGGTACAAGAACGCAGGCTCAGTTCGTGACTTACTTACTGTTTTTCATTGGATGATTTTTTTTTTAATCTATGGTTTAGATATGTTCTTCATAGAAATATTTACTTACTGTAATTTTGACTTTACTGCTACGTTAGCATAGATTAGTAATATATTATGGTGCGTTAAGACTTTTTTTTTTTTTTTTTTTACAATTTGGTCACGTTGATGCTGTATGAGCAGTGAAATATTTTACGTGCATGCCAGGTCAGACTTACCTTTTATTTGGAAAAGAACATTATTTTGACTGGCATATGTCAAAAACATTATTACTTGGGGTGTAAATGCAGGGGCAAAGAATTCACCGCAATTGATGGCTGTTGAATTCAAATACCCGTGAGTGAGCAGTGAACGAGTTAAACAGCCTCTCACATAAAAAAATAACAACGCAATGATTCAAGGCTGTTAAAACTATACAGTAACTGAATTGTACCATACTGAGAACTGTTTTTAGGGCCTACGATAGCAAAATATTGCTAATGTGTTACAGTTCTACGCCAATCACAATTACAGTATTCTCTCTCTTCTGGCGTTATTCAGAACCGAGCCTTGATGTAGTTGTAAGGAGAACAGTAGAATTGAGAATGTTTAAAATCTTGTATTACAGTACGTGAGGTATAAGAATCAGAAATGTTTACTCAAGACGCCTGTGAAGTGCACGTCACTAATAATGTTATGTGCACATGCTGACTGTATGAGTCAGTTACATAATTGCCCTGTCTCTGCTGCTCTTGACTTTCGGTTGACAGCGGCGAGGAAACCAGGCATCTCCCATCATGCATCTGTAACCTCAAAACCCTCTGTCTTTTCATTCTGCCAGACCTCATTCTCTCTCACGCCTCTCAGCACGTGACATGCACAAGAGTCAACAGAAGTGGAGGAATAAATCAGACGAGCTGCGCTATAATAGAGCATATTTGAAGTGCTGAATTGTGACCAAGTGATAACGTTCACCATGTGTTGCAGCTATGGCTCAGTCTCCAGCAGCAAAACCATCAAGAACTCCCGACTTGTAAGCCAGAAGGATGATGTGCATGTTTGCATCATGTGCTTGAGAGCCATTATGAACTACCAGGTATCAAACAAGTGTTGCTAAGTGGCCCGAAATCACATCACAACATTGTATATTTGTCATGACACATATATATGCTTTCTGTACTGTGATGTGCTCCATATATAGCTTGTTTTTGTCTCACCACATCCTGTTGTCTGTCTGTCTTCTCTTCATGCAGTATGGCTTCAATATGGTCATGTCTCATGCACACGCTGTCAATGAAATTGCTCTCAGTTTGAACAATAAGAGTTCACGGTAAGAACTAATGTATCGCCATCACGCTGAATGCAGGGTTGGGACAAACAAAAGTACTGTATATTAGAATGCATTGTGTTGTTCTTTTGACAACTAAATAGTTGGTCCTATCTTTGGCTTGTGTGTATTTAACACACATATTGTGGCTACTACAAGTATCAAAATGCACTGCAATAGATGGTGCATTGGGGCAATAGTCACTGGTTATCTTGCCCAATTGGAATCATGTTTAAGTGGCAATTTTATGACGCATGCAGTATTTGAATTTGAAACATGTGAAACAAGTTTATTGGTAATCCAAACTGTCTGTCAATAACAAAGGGTAGTTTGTTCGCATTTATTATCTTAGCACCCAAGGCTTCTCAAGGGACAAAAGGCATTTTGCCAAGCCCTTCACTGTCAAATTTGAACTTGTTACAGGTTAGTGAATTGTCAGTGATAGGATGTGTTCTTCAATTGTCACATTAATATTGTCAGCAGGGTCAGAAGTGAATAACAATGTGTAATATTGATTTTATAATGAAGGATTTTCAGGGTGTACCCCGCCTCTCGCCCGAAGATAGCTGGGATAGGCTAAAGCAAGCCCGCAACCCTAGTGAGGATAAGCGCTACAGAAAATGGATGGATGGATGGATGAGAAGTTGGGAATGAGAGGTGTCCATGCAGACAGTTCGTGGAATGTTTATTGAAAGGAGATTAGTGCTTAAACCTTAGTGCCTGATCACTTCGTAATGAAGACTTGGGCTGGTGTGTGTGTGTGTGTGTGTATGTGTGTGTTGGGGGGCACTAAAAATCCTTAAAGACCAGCAGCCCTCGGTTCAGCCGTATCATTATTAATAATCATACACTAATTTTGAGATTGACGTGCATTTATTCCTGCAGTCTAGAACTGAACGGTCCTGCTGCACAAAACTTCAGTGCTTGCTTTTGAACTTTCTGTGCTGTCCTAATGAGTGCCTCCCATACTTTCAGGACAAAAGCCTTGGTCCTTGAGCTGCTGGCTGCCGTCTGCCTCGTTCGAGGAGGTCACGAGATCATCCTGTCAGCGTTTGACAACTTCAAAGAGGTGCCCAAAGCGAGACTGAATGCAATTTGAGCTATGTTATTATTTGTTTCAAATCTGAAGTTCACTGAGTTAGACCCATTGATAAAATGTGAAGGAAAGGTTTCAAACAATACATTTCTCAACATATCATTAGAAGTCAAAGCTGTTCAAAACGACATTCAATATTTTGATGTTTAAAATGGCCTCATCGCCCATTTGAGTTAGTTGGATTCTTTAATAATCCCTTGTCCCACATTAGTGTTGATAATAAAAAGAAGAGTGTGATCCATTCAGTAATGAATGGCCCCAAATTGCTGGGATGCACGGAAGCCCGCAGGGCCAGCGTGTTGGGATGAAAGTTGTGGAGCTCTGGAAGTTGTCACCTCGACAGAGGGTGCAAGGGAAACTCTGCGGTGACCTGTCGGAGGTCATTCATCTCATTAGGACACCAGATGTGAAACAACCTTTAACAATGATAAGGATCAACTCCCTGATGGCAAGCAGAGGACTGCAAATGCTTGCTGAGCGTCTTCCTGCACAGACATCTTAAATACCAAAACAAAGGAAAAATGGTACAGAGTGCAAATAAGCCCACTCATCAAAACAAGATGTTTTCTTTATTGTGGTGTTTTGTAAGTCTTTTTTTCCCCCCCGAGCCCTTACAAGTAGCCATTTACTGGTAGTTTATAATGGCCGTTTATTTTTACTTTATTGAGACCTAAAAAAAAATGGACAAAAATAAAATAAAATAAAAAACAGCAAAAGAATTTACTGTGAAAACACCAATGTTTGTATATACTCTTCTCGAAGTATTTTTGGTCAGAAGATTATATTATTTTCAGTTGACTCGCCTTGCGATAACTAGTGAGGAAAAGAATGAATTGTTTTAAAACTGCATAGCTTCTCAGAAGGATATCTCATGTTAGAACGTCTTTAAAGGACCTATAGCAGCCAGATGACCTATAATTCACTCACAAGTTCTCTTTATGTATTTTTTGCCCCAAGAAAATAAAACTGGGAGTAATTTCCCAAAATATCAAACTGTTTTGGAGCAATTGGCAAACCACTAATTGCTCTGGGAACGACCCCTTTGCAATCAATACAACGAACTGACGAAATGAATGAATCTACATGCACCTCATATGGCTTCCTTCCTTCCACAACGAAGAATTACAGTGATCGAGTTTAAAAAAAAACAAGCCTACTAAAATGTGTCTGACCTCACTATATTCACTTGTTATTGTCTACAAAACATCCAGACTTTGAATCTAGATGGGAGTTTTACAAACACTTTTTAGACATTTTGCAGATTTGAGAGCGTTTATAGGTTTGTTCTCAAGCAATTTTCACCACTTTAAATTGGTTTATATTGCGTAAAACTAACAGACAAATTAGGGACAGACCGATGGTATCGATTTGTGAAGTAACCCATAACAAGTAGCAGTATAAGGAAATGTGCTCGTCTTCTGCTGCTGATATGAGCAGGCTCGGGCAGGTTTTGACCTCAATGCCAAAATCTGGCAGAAAATCACGATGTCATCAAAAAATAAGCCTAAAGTTACTACTGAGTCTATTTTGGGGTGATTTTATTTCCTGCAGGAAATATTATATTAAATATTAATAGGTATCTATTGCTTTAACCGAATAACAGGTGTATCGGGGGAGGGGGGTGGGGACATTTTCAAGATAACTGTGTTGATAAGAGGAAATAAATCCTAAAATACATTGTGAACTGTAGAGCAAACGATGGAATCATAGTCATAGCTTTTCGATACTATATGGGGCTCTTGTCTAAGTGGTGCATATTTCTCTTGGAATATTTCTTTCCATTTGCAGCTTGGCCTCTAACTCATTAAACAGATGATGTCAGTGTCCTGATGATGACATCATGTCATATAATCATGTAATATTAGAAAGGTATCACTTTGGCCCTTGTAGGTGTGTAAGGAGAAGCATCGTTTTGAGCGCCTGATGGATTACTTCCGCAGTGAGGAGGGGAACATCGACTTTATGGTAAGAGCAGCTTTGTATTCTTGTATTTTGCCGTGGCCAGTATCTAAACGTGTTTTGGTCTGGGATCCAGGTTGCTTGCATGCAGTTCATCAACATTGTTGTGCACTCAGTGGAGGACATGAACTTCCGAGTCCACCTGCAGTTTGAATTCACCAAACTAGGACTGGACGACTATCTGGAGGTAACTATCGGAGGAGATAACGTTGAGACTATGTGCTCTGTTCGGTGTCACTAATGATGTGATGTTATTTGCCCCCATCAGAAATGTAAACACACTGAGAGTGACAAGCTGTCGGTGCAGATCCAGGCCTATCTGGACAACGTGTTCGACGTGGGTGGTCTGCTGGAAGATGCCGAGACCAAGAATGCAGCACTGGAAAAGGTGGAGGAACTGGAGGAGCACCTGTCTCATGTAAGTGCACCACCTGGTCGAGACCACCAACCCTGCTCACTGGGCCCTTCTATTATAATTTACCCTGTGAGTATATGTACAGTGCACAATTTAGCTGTTCCAACACTATAATTATAATGTACAGCGTTTTCGTTTCATAAGTGGTTCAGCATAATCATGGGGTGGGGAAGTTTGGAAAATGTGGTGCACGTAACAATCCTAATATTGTGCTCCTGCTGGCTCCTTCCATCTTTGCATCCCACGCTGCCTTGCAAAGACCGTCTACACATGGAAAAGGTCGTAGGCAGCCCTGACATCAGTTGGGGAATTTCATAACAAACTCTGCTCTCAGGGGTCAGGAATGACGAGGGAGGATGAGGTTGAATTCCAGCGCAACGTGGAGTCGCTTGAAATTCAAAATAAAAGCTGCATCACACATTTGGTGCATCATGCTGCTGACTGTATCATATTTCTCATTGATCATGCTCAGTGTAAATGGAAGAGTGGGAGGGAGGTATCAGGGAATGATCCTGCTGCTACTGCTACTGCTGCTGCTGTTGTGAATGTGGAATTCACCTCCTCTGGTCGCTATGGCCTCGACATACTTTTTCCCAGGTGACCGAAAAGCTTCTGGAGGTTGAGAATGAAACGATGATGAAGGTGGCTGACTTGGAGAAGGTGCTCCTCCAGAAGGATAAAGATCTTCAAGCAATACGGGTAAGCTGGAAATGCACTGATGGAAGATTGCTCTGAGTGTTGACAGGCTCAAGTAGAAAATAGCATTTTCAGAAGCATTTAACTAAAGCAGTGTGATAGCAAATTAGGTCGGCAGGAAGCGGCTGTTTTTTCAGCTTGTGAAGTCACGATTTTGTGATCTATATTGCCCCCCGGTGACTGCTCAGGAGACGTACGAGTCGACCAACACGCAGGTCAACACCCTGAGAAGGGTGATCAAGGAGAAGGATGCCGCCTTCCAGAGGCACTTCAACATTGAGAGGCGACTCCTGGAGCTGGAGCAACAAGGCACCATCCGCCTGTACAAGAAGCCCGATGGAGACATTGCCATCGAGCCGCTCGGCGTCGGGGGATCGGGCGTGGCGGGCAGCACCGGCGTCGGCATCCCGCCGGCTGACATCAGGGCTCTATCTTTGGGTTCAACGGCGGCCATAACGGAACCAGGGGTACTTGATCCCAGTTTGCCTCCAGCCAGTGAAGCTCCACCCCCACCTCCTCCACCACCTCCGCCTCCTCCTCCACTTCCTTCTACCACAAGTGAGCATAGTGACACACAGCCATGGCATTTGAGGGGAGGGCGGGCTTTTAGTTGCAGTTCTCCATGTGGCAAGTGAGTGTTCTACCGATAATGACACCTATCTGTATTTATCATCATCATCATCATTCATTCATTCAATCATTTTCTGCACTGCGTTTTCAACACAGTCATTTATACTCTCACGCCTGTGAGCAATTTAGAGTTTTCAATTAAGAAAAAGGTGACAGAAAAATGCAGTACCTGGAGAAAACCCACACAAGCATGTGGAGAACATGCAAAGCCCACACAGAAAGGCCTGAGCCGAGATTCCAACCCAAAACCTCTGAACTGTGAGGGTCAACGTGTTAAAGGGAAGTTTGCCATTCAAAATAAATGAATAATTACTTTATTTGGTCTGACATTCTACCGTGTCCCTCGGGGAGTCCTGTGGGGGGTGCGTCGCGAGTATGGGGTACCGAACCCCCTGATACGGGCTGTTCGGTCCCCGTACGACCAGTGTCAGAGTTTGTTCCGCATTGCCGGCAGTAAATCAGATTCGTTTCTGGTGAGGGTTGGATCTCCGCCAAGGCTGCCCTTTGTCAACGATTCTGTTCATAAGATTTATGGACAGAATTTCTAGACGCAGCCGAGGCGTAGAGGGGGTCCGGTTTGGTGGCCTCAGAATTGCATCTCTGCTTTTTGCAAATGATGTGGTTCTGACCTCCAACTCTCACTGGAGTGGTTCGCAGCGGTTTGAAGCGGTTGGGATTCAAATCAGCACCTCCAAATCTGAGACCATGGTCCTCAGTCGGAAAAGGGTGGAGTGCCCTCTCCGGGTCGGGGATGAGATCCTGCCCCAAGCCGAGGAGTTCAAGTATCCTGGGGTATTGTTTACGATTGAGGGAAGAATAGAACGGGAGATCGACAGGCGGGATCGGTGCAGCGTCTGCAGTGATGCGGACTTTGTATCGGTCCGTTGTGGTGAAGAAGGAGCTAAGCCCAAAGGCGAAGCTATCGATTTACCGGTCGATCTACGTTCCTACCCTCATCTATGGTCACGAGCTGTGGGTCGACCAAAAGAACAAGATCCCGGATACAAGCGGCCGAAATGAGTTTCCAGGGTGTCCGGGCTCTCCCTTAGAGATAGGGTGAGAAGCTCGGTCATCCGGGAAGGGCTCAGAGTAGAGCCGCTGCTCTTCCACATTGAGAGGACCTCGTGCCTCTGATTAGGATGCCCCCTGAACACCTCCCTGGTTCAGGGCATGTCCCACCGGGATGAGACCCCAGGGATGACCCAGGACACACTGGAGAGACCATGTCTCCTGCCTGGCCTGGGAACGCCTCGCGATACCCCCGGAAGAGCTCGATGAAGTGGCTGGGGAGAGGAAAGTCTGGGATACCCTGATAAAGCTGCTGCCGCCCGACCCGACCTCGGATAAGCGGAAGAAAATGGATGGATGGATGGATTTTGTCATATTTGTTGAAACAGGCATTATGACTTGACAGTAGTAGTACATAATAAATATGATCTGTTTAAAAAAAAAAAAAAAAAAAAAAAAGCCGTCTCTGGCTCCATCTTGTGCCTCTAGTTTGATGTACAAAAAAAAACCCACTGCACCAGAGGAAAATCAACCAATCAGATACGGAAGACGTAACTTACAAGGTGTCAATCATTTGTCCTGCTCATAGCGGGCAAACCCAGCAGTCAAGTCATAAAGACAGTTTTAACAAATTTGACAGAAAGGGATTTTTTTTATTGCAAACTCCCCTATTAACCACTAGACCACTGTACTACCTATTTTCATTTTGCACTTTTTACTTTTTTACTGTACTTACTTTTTCCACCATTGTTGCAAAAGCAGACTGTCATTTTTTAGAGACCGATTTTCCTTTTAAGGGGAACAACACCCAAGCTGTCAAACCTTAATGTTATATTTTAAATGTGCATAACTTCTTTATTAGCGGCTATTTACTTAAATGCAATCTAGTCGCTTATTGGGCCGGGCTGCCATTTTTAGGTCCTTTCACTCTCGCGATAGAGCAATCTTTATCAGAGTCCCGTGTTTTACTAGTGCTGGCACATACAATGTATTCATGGCTTAAATTTTTTTAGGGGGTGTTGAACCCCTTTCAAATTTGTGTTTAATAATAATCAATTACAATATTATATATTACAGGCCAAAGTGCACCTGTTCCACCGCCACCACCACCACCTCCTCTCGCGCCTCCTCTCCCTGATGCCTCTCCTTCAGTTATTCTGAGCGTGGGTCTCTCAGGTACAAAGACTTCTTCCTCTTTACTGAAGCTTCTGGAGCCAAACTCAACATGTTTATGCTTTCTTGCAGCTATTAGGATTAAGAAGCCCATCAAAACTAAGTTCCGCCTGCCTGTGTTTAACTGGACTGCCCTGAAACCTAATCAGATCAACGGCACCGTTTTTAATGAGATTGATGATGAACGGGTGCTAGAGGTATCTCAAACGATTGATCTCCCTCACACATTGTCCAATTAAGTCCTTCAATTAAGAGGAGAGATTTACATTTACATTTATAAATGATCACCTGTGTGCAGGAACTGGATTTGGAGAAGTTCGAGGAGCTGTTTAAAACGCGCGCGCAGGGTCCAATTGTGGACCTGTCGTGCACAAAGAGCAAAGTCGCTCAGAAGACGGCAAACAAAGTGACGCTGCTCGACGCCAATCGCTCCAAGAACTTAGCCATCACGCTGAGGAAGGCCAACAAGACCACAGAGGAAATCTGCAAAGCAATAGAGAAGTAGTCAACCATTGTCTTTCATTGTTCTTTTAAATTCAGAGATAACTTTGTAAATACATTCAACATGTTTGAAGATAATTGGTGAAAACGTGCAAAAACTGAGAACTATGTAGTGCTCAACTTGTAAATAAACTAAAAGCAAAACAAAAAAAACGCCTTGATTTAAAATGTAACCAAAATTTAGTTTTAACGTTACACCCAACACTGTTTTCTAACACCTGCCCAGATTTGACCTGAAGGCCTTACCCGTGGACTTTGTCGAGTGTCTGATGCGCTTCTTGCCCACGGAGGCCGAGGTCAAAGTGCTTCGGCAGTACGAACGGGAGCGGCGTCCGTTGGACCAGCTGGCTGAGGAAGACCGCTTCATGCTCTTGTTCAGCAAGATCGAGAGGCTCACACAGAGGATGAACATCATCACCTTCGTCGGGAATTTTGTTGACAACGTCAGCATGCTCACTCCGCAACTCAACGCAATCATCGCTGCTTCCGGCTCGGTCAAATCCTCGCCAAAGTTAAAAAGGATGCTCGAGGTTTGTTTAGAGTTATTATTGAGTAGTTATAAGTGTGTGTGTGTGTGTGTGTGTGTGTGTGTGTGCATACAGTATGTATGTATAATAACCCCTGCTCGACTTTCAGATTATCTTAGCCTTGGGCAACTATATGAACAGCAGCAAGCGAGGGTGCGTTTACGGCTTCAAATTGCAAAGTCTTGATCTGGTGAGTAACACGGCAGACATTTGACACTTGCGCTCATTCATCATCTTCCTACCCGCTTTACGAGTTGCTTTATGGTTTTTGATTTATTTGTTCTGCTGCACAGCTGCTGGACACCAAGTCGACAGACAGGAAAATGACGCTGCTCCACTACATAGCTCTCATTGTGAAGGAGAAATATCTGGAGCTGGCCAACTTCTACAATGAGCTGAATTTTGTGGATAAAGCTGCATCAGGTGAGTGCATATTCTATCGCTTCTGATGAGATGAGGAAGACAATACGTTGTTGTGTGTTGTTGTTATATCAAGTTTCAGACTAACAACAATCCCCACCAAATGCTTAATAAATGGTACACTTACTGGAATTGTACTGTCATGTCAGTTGAAATGCTTTAAAAGGAACTTGTTCTCTTGACTGTGCACAAAGTGTCGCTGGAAAATGTTCTGCTGGATGTGCGAGAGCTGGGAAAAGGCATGGAGCTGATCCGGAGAGAATGTAGCCTCCATGACCACTCGGTCCTTAAGGGCTTTGTACAGGCGAGTGACGCCCAGCTGGACAAGCTGCAGAGGGATGCCAAGACTGCAGAGGTAGTGGACACTGCCCTCGCTACCAAAAAAAAAAAAAAGAAAAAAAAACTAATTGGGGGACACAAAAATAGACAGGAAGCAGACATCTGTCCCAGATGCTGCTCAGTGACCTCTTAGGCTGGATTTGTGCGACTCAAGTGCCCAATTCAGATTTTGTGCATTTATCCAATGATTTGCTTTACTATTTACATTTATTTTCTAGTGGTGCATTGAGATACAAGTTGAATTTGTTCCCTGATGACTCTCGTAACTCAAAACCTTTGTATCTCAAATCATCTTTCCTCATTGAAAAAGATGGAAATGCCAATAATCCGTTCCAACCGCTCCAGAAAAAAAGGTTAATGTATTTTTTTGTCAGAAAAATAGTAGATTTTTTAATACAGATTTTTGAGTAAGTATTGATGTATTGTTTTTATACATGTTGCTTCACCGCTTGTGTGAAAAAAAATCCATTCCTTAAAGCGTTATAACAGTACCACATCAATGAGATTCGTTAGCCCGTTTACAACATGTCCCATTATGTGGTAGCATCAAGCTCGCGGACTTTAAGGCAAAGTTATGTGGTTGTTTTAGATACACAGTGTGTAATTCTCTTTGTTTTATGTTGAGTTAGACAGTCAACCTTTACTGGGAGTGGCATTAAACAACTTGAAGCCGCTTTTTGGAAAATGTGTTCACTATGCCAAACTGCTGCTTGTTGTGAAGTGAGTTGAGTTCACTGCCACCATACAGGCTCGCAAGTTGACGTAAAAAAAAAAAAACAGCCAAATGTTGACTCATATCTGGAAAAGTCGTAACAGTCCGCTCACTTGTATCTCAAGACACCACTATATCGCAGTGTTCATATTTACTGAACAACACCGAGCACACGTCCCTGGCCAAAAATACAACATCAGGCAGTGACAACACAGACAACAATTTATTTACCTTTAAAAGGATCTATCATGCTAAATTCTGATTCTTGCCGTATTTCAGTGACATCTGGTTTGCAATGATTTTTATTCACATTTTTTAGTCATTCATTTGAGAGAGTCCTGATTTCGATGTGAAGATATCATATTTAATGCATTGTTTACTCTCTTTCCGCTGCCATTACGCATATCCGCATTGTGCCATTTTTTTTTTTTTTTGCAAAACAATTGAAATTGTGTGACACGAGTAGTGTAAATCCAGCCTTGCGCACAACTAATAATGACTTGATACGCACATTGATCTATCTCTCGTACTGTTCTCATTCCAATTGTAGGAAGCCTTCAATAATGTGGTGAACTACTTTGGAGAGAGCGCCAAGACCACTCCACCCTCTGTCTTCTTTCCCGTGTTTGTGCGCTTTATCAAGGCCTACAAGGTGACACCATGCGCAAGTAGCATCTTCATCTTATACATTCGTCATAACCCCTGCACTCACACTGTACAGATTTCAGGAAGTTCCCCGGACAGGCAGGGCAGAATTTTGGCTGCCCCGTTGTCACAGGACGTGGCACGCAGTCTGAGGCCAAATAACAGGAAAGGCCAGCTGGGTCTGACTGAGCTGCAGCTGCAGTGTTTAGACTGCTTCTTCCCTTGCGTCCACTCCTCCCCTCCAGTCGTGCATAGCTTTGCGCTGCCCCACCACACAGCACACTTCCTGACATTGTTCTGACTCCAGATTTATGGCATCTGCTTACGGAAATGTGCAGCACAAGGACTTTTATGTACATGTGTGTCGAAAGCGTCTGATAAAGTAATAGTCACACAGTGTTTTCTTGTGTTAAGGAGGAAGAGCCATAATCTTTGGGCCTCTTTGGATTCGGGTTTTTGCACCGGAAAATTAGTTTCCTATCTGAATGAGATGAGGACTTGAAGGATTGGTTGTTAGAATTCTAAAAACGTTTACGCAAAGGTGCCTCAATGCAACCTTAACCCACTTAATATTCATTGGGTCCCCCTCAAATGCTGCTCTTGTATTGTCTTTCCTCTTTTTACTTTGTTGGATGCTCCTATTATGGGTTGGCGTAATGGTGAATATTGCTGCTGTGACAAACTAACTAACCAACCTTTACGAAAGCAAAGGAGATATGATACCTACCCGCAACCCTATACGGCAGCAATATTTAGATCAACAAGCTACCAACGAGTTTACAGACTACATGAAGATGCTCGAGAGTTTCATGCTAGTGAATTTTTCAAGAAAAACTTTTATTTTAATAACGAATGCAATATGAACATGAAAAATAGCTTCAATAATTATAAGGATAGATCAGATTGATTTGATAGGATAGAAAACAGCTCTAAACACCAAATATTATATACAAATGTGCGAGGGATAAAAGAGAGAGAAAAAGGAAAGAAAAATTAAAAGAAGGCAAGCCAGAGACTTACCACGCAAAGATGTCTGTTAGGAAAAGTAGAATTCATTTTATATAGTGCTGTTCTTTTCCTATGTTTGAAAGGAAGCACCTTTTCATCTCTCCTTGACCCGATGACCTTTTCCACAAAGGTTAAGGAAATGTGGCATAAAGGTTAAGAGATTTGACTTTCCGAAGAGGCTCTTTGTTTATTTCTTTTTGCAGATAAAGCCCCACAACAGCATTGACTTTTATTTGACTTTCTTGTTGCTGACAGTTGATCTTTTCCTCATCTCATCAGGATGCCGTGGAGGACAACGCACAAAGGAAAAAGCAGGAGGAAGCCATGAGGGAAAAGTTACTGGCTCAAGAGGCTAAACAGCATGACCCGAAGGTGCACTCTTAAGTGCATGCCACCACCATTCCACCGTGCTAAATTAAGCATTGTGGTGCGTCCAAAAGGCACACCGAAACACTAAAAACGCATTCTCCTGGTTGTGGTTCAGGTTCAGGCCCAGAAAAAGAGGCACCAGCAGCAGGAGCTGATCGCAGAGCTGCGCAAGCGTCAGGCCAAAGACCACCGGCCCGTCTACGAGGGCAAGGACGGCACCATTGAGGACATCATCACAGGTGGGCCAGACTGCACCTCTCTGAGGTCCCGTCGCGGGCCCAGGACAACTGTGGTCATTCACTGTTCGGCTCCTTTGAATTGCACCTTGTGCTATGTGGTGCAAACGCCATCACACCTGGAATCCGGCACGTAGCGCCGCAGCCTCTGCAGTTATTCCGTGACATGTCACCTAGCAAAGTTCTCAAATGTGCAGCCAATGTGGTCAAGCCTCAACAGTGAGTCGAGCAGTTTGATCCCAAGTTACCAAGGTCACTGCTTAGTCCTTCACTAAATTGCTTTACCCTAAAGAGCGATAATACTCTTTTTGACTCTATTTCACTCTGAAGCTCCAGTAGAGCGTTGCATTGAACGTTTACATGTAGTGGAACGATGCAGGTATTTCAAGGAGGGTCCTATAGGCTCCAAATAAATCTTTACGTCAGTATTTCTCCATTGTGAAACAAGCTTATTGATTGCTCTTCTAGGCCTCCTTTTTCATACATAAGCCGGCTGGGAGTGAAGTTGACTGGGACGCACTATTTAACTGCATAAGGTTGTCATAAGCAAGCTTGTCATAAAAGTAGAGTAAATAAAGTTTAGGGACGGTCCGAATTCTGCGGTAGTCGCATTTTGCTGGATGTTTATGAGGTAGAACAGGAAGCAAAATAATAAGCGCTATTGGCCAATCTATTCCAATGCAGAGTACCTTCTTTGTGTACTTTTGTGTTCTTCATACATTTGCCCTATTTTTCCAAATTGGGGGGGGTAGTAAGCCCGGTAACATCATGCTAAAGTACACTTCTTGGAAAATGAAAATGTGTTGTGGTTAGATGAAATACAACGTTGAACATTTTGAGCCGTAATACCAACAGATACTGAATGTTTGGCTCAAACACAACACTGCTCATCACCAAAAGAACACCACAGCTAGAGTGACAGGAAAAGCCTACTAGAACATGTTAACTTTATTTTGGGTTAATAGGAGGCATTTTAAATGGTTAAATGCTGACTCCCATAACATGAGTTTCATTGTGACGTGAGGTGAATTCTGAACACAGGGTGTGCAGACTTCTGCAAACACATTATCTTAGTTGTTTATTTTCAGTTCCAGTGTTGAAAAGATTTCATTATTTTCAAATGAGTAATACAGGTTATAGGTTACAGTAATGGTGGAAAATGTTTTGAAATGATTTCTTTTGGTCTCATTTTTTTACATGACAGAAACCTAGCATTTTAACGGGGGTGTGTAGACTTTTTATATTCAGTGTAATAGGTCCTCTAAAACAATAATGGAGCTTCATTACTGGAAGATGAAGCAGAGTCACAGCCTCAGGGTTAACCCATACACTAACTGTTGTTTTCTTGCTGGTCATTAATCAATGCATAAAGTGTAAGTCAGTGAAGCTGGCTTTAATAACGACTGTTTCCCTGCCCAGCGGAACTTTTCACTGAAGGAAAAGTTTTGCGTTCTCCATCCAGCAAATACACAGCTGTCATGACAGTCTCCTTAATGCTGTGTGAATGTGTTCCAGTGTTTGGCCCTCCCTCCTGATAAAGACAATGTTCTCTCTCCCACCCTCCTCCTCCTCCTCCTCCCCCAGTACTGAAGAGCGTGCCCTTCACAGCCCGCACGGCTAAACGCGGCTCACGGTTCTTCTGTGAAGCCAACCTCTGCGATGACGCCAACTGCTAGCCCCTCCCCCTTTAACGCCAAGGTTGTCCAGGTTTCTCTTGTATGCGCCCCCTCCCACCCAACCTCACCACCTCCACTTTGCATGCATCATGATCCCCATCACTCGGTTCCACAGCAAGTGTGCAACTAACTTGGGCCGTCATTTTGTTTGTGTTTGACTTCAAAAAGACTCGTATCTGGTGATAGGAGTCAGCCAAACCTCTTTGCAGCAAGCACTATGTGTCAACATGTATAAAATATGCTGATACACTCAAGAGTACATGCAAAGATAAGACTTCCACTCAGGAATTACTGAGTGGAAGCTTCCCGCATGGAACGTAAATGCCTGCGCATTACATTAGCTGCCCCCTCAATCCCTCATCACGAAGAGGTTTGGCTAATTCATAGGTTTTACCCACAATGCTTTGTTCCATCAGACTAACTTGTTTGGTGTTTGGTTTCCCGCTAACATGTGACTCTTCTTTCCTCGATCACCCACTGTTTGTTGACCCCCCCCCCCCCCCCCCTTCCCTCAATTTCTAGCCAAAATGAAGATTTTTGACAGTATTGCCTAAAAGAGGGTAAGGACGGTAGCCTGGCTGAATCGTGTGGCGCCCGCGTGTGCTGCTCCAGTGGTGTCAGCTGCTTCAGCCTCGTGCAAACAAAGTCGACCTTGCACCATTAACATTTGCTTTTACACAACACTGACTGATTAATAGACACTGAATGACACTTAGAAAGATCATCCATCAAATTGGTTTTAAGGGATCCCCATGCCTTTCTTCACCACCACCATCACGATTATCATCATCATCGTCATCATCATCCTCACCCACTCCTATATGTTGCATGTCGTCAAGTGTTTATTCAACTGTCTGTCATCACACCATGTTTTGTCCCGTGCTAACTGTCGCCCGCGGTGTGCTATCTGGTCAACGGCTGTCTTCTGGTCAACAGGCGCTTGGAGCACGACATAAAGCATGGGTGTCCAAACTACGGCCCGGGGGCCATTTGCAGCCTGTCTTCCATTGTTTTTTTGTGGCCTGCAGCATATACTCAAAATAACATTTGACATGGCCCACATCGCAATTTTTTTTTAAGTGTGTCAAAAGAGTTGGGGGTTGCGACACCCACATCTCCAATTCAAGACTACTACAACTATAACTTCGACTAATAAATTGGTTCAATATAGAGCTTTTCTAGATATTGTCATCCTAATAGCGTAATTGCCCAAGTCATTTTTTATAACATTTTAGGAAAATATATATTTTTTAAATAATTCAACAAACTAGAGTCCAATGGCCTTGATTCAACCTGTGCAGATTGGGAGATAGATTTTACTGTGTTTCATAACTTAAAAGGTGAAAAATTGCAAAGCGGCCCTTGGATCTTTTGATTTTTATGTATGCGGCCTTTGGAGGCAAAGGTTTGGACACCCCTTACATACATTCATAAATAATAAAAATATGCCCAGCGGCCACAACATTAGGCACACCTGCGCGTTCTAATGAGATGCAATACAAGAGTTTGTTCTACCTTTACAAAGATAATAATGCTCTTTTTTGATTGACATGGTCAGAGAGGTATTTTACAATTTTCTGCTTGTAGTTTATGGTGGTGTACAATGTCGACTTGTCGTAGTGAGAGCTGTCTCTTATACAGTGGTGCCTTGGGAGTAAAAATGAATGGAAATGCAATTAATCCATTCCAGTAGGCCCGAAAAACACCCACATTTGTTTAATAAAGTGTTTTTTCATAAGAACAATTACACTCAACAGTTTTGTACTGTATAAAAATGCATCGTGATAACATTTGCTCTCTGTATTATTTTATTTATAAAATATATTGTTAAAAATGAGTCTCTGTCAAGGTAGAAGATGTGCTTTTACATAGTATCTTCTTAGTGATCATAATGTTGTGGCCAGTGGGTGTACATAAAAATAATCTCTTTACAGAAACGAATACTTGAATTTTGTTGTGCAAAACCAAGAGCTTGTTGACCATTGTACTGTAAAGTGCAATCATGATTCTTACCGTGGTTTACTGCTGAAAGCTTTGAATTTCAACTGACATCACACACAGTCAGTTGACATACAAGGCTAATTTTGCTATTATTCACTCATACAGCAATCAACACAAAATATAATGGAATATCATATATGTTGGATACATTATCATGAATTTAGACCTATGTCTTATCTAACATTTGTCCGCCCACCCCTCTCTTCATGCCTACTCACAGATCTGAGAAACCAGCCTTACCTGCGAGCAGATGCCTTGATCCGGAATGGTTGGAAGAGACCCTAAACCACTTATTCATCACTTATAACCCACTACACCCCCCCCCCCCCCCCCTTTCCCCCTTTTGTTTTAACCTTCCTGGCCATGTTTGAGGCTGCACATCACAAAGACTGAAAAGAAATGAGGACAGAAGCCTTGTTTTAGCTGGGTAATTTATTTATTTATAGAGGCCTTTTTACAGCCACTTTAAGTGAAGCACAAGGGACCATTCACTTCAAGACTTTCCCCGCTCTGTTTGAGTCAGCCATTGAGATGATGTCGCATACAGCACAGGTGGGCTGATCCCCGCGCATCTTTACCCATTCAACTGCACACAGACATGGACGTCAAGGAGCGGCGATGCAGCGGCTGGGATATTTTCTTTTTTTTTTTTCTTTTTTTTTGCAAAAACTCAAAAAATTAAACATGCTTACTGCATGGGCCATTCGGGGACCCCTCATCTGAGGCCATGTCTTATCAGTGCTTATTTTGGGCAGTTGTATGCATATATCTAGGTAGTTCTGCTACACAAAACCGAAAAAAAAAATACTTGTGCTTCGTATGTGCCTTTGGTGTAAACAGTGTTGTCTTAATATTTGTATCGTATTTTACACCTTTTAAGAATGTATTTCTATCTTGGACTTAATAGTAGCCTTATGATACTGAAATCAATATGCAAAAGTGCAGTTCTTTCAGAATGTAGAGGGAACCAAAAAGAGTGACTTGCTTTAAATGTCACACGTGCCTTGTCTGAGTTTGACAACACTTTCTGCCACACAAAGTGACACTTTAGAAGTGACTCGTGTATGAAGAAGATTGCTGGTGGACTGCTGTTAGCCAGTGTGCTGACGAATGAAGGATGTTTTCTTTTTTTTTTCTAATCCCTTATCTCAGTGAAGATGAAGTGACCATTTTACACTAATGCCAATGACCATATATAAAGCTGACTTATTAATGTACAATCAATTCAAGACATTTACGAGAAAAATGATGTGGCATCAATTATTTTCTGTGTAATAAAGATGACAAATTATGGAAAAACATGTTCAAGTTTTATATATTTTTTTAAGGTGACTTTCGAGTTCCCTAACCTTTATTGAGTCAAAGCATATATTTTACTTGAGGAAAATCTCACAACACAAATAAAAAATGTCACAAAAAGCATGTGTACTGAATGAAATAGCGATGTCTCAATTCACAAATTGACTTACTCTGTGTTAGGTCTTGGCCCGTTTAGTTGAACACAAAGGTGGTTGGTATACTCGTAAGAATCCATGAAATTCTATTTTACGAATGACAACGGGTTCTGCCGTCCAATGGAGGAGCATTTAAAGGCCCTGTAAAGTGCAAATCAATCAATTCTAAATTTGACACACAGCAGAGAAGTGTTGTTAACAACCTTGTTAAATTTTAATGATAAAAAAGAAATAATGGTAAATGAGGATTCATGAAAAAAAAATCCCGCCTAATTTAAAACGCAAACTGTAACCCTGTTAGCAGCTAGAAAGACGAGGTGGCTGAGAGGTTAAGGTGATGCAATGCTAATCCATTGTACTCTGCATGTCTGGGTTCAAACCCCATCGGCATTGCTATGGCGTAACACAAAGCCTGTCTTGAAACCCAAGTCCTGCTTTGAAAACTTATTCCTATGTTGACACCCTATCCCGAGTTGGAAACTGTTTTGAAATCCGACATTACTTTGAAACCCTATTTTGAAACCCCAACCCTAATTTCAAACCCTACTTTTAAACCCCAACCCGACTTGGAAAATAGAAGCCTACTTTGATACCCCACCCCTGGTAGGAAACCCTACTTTGAAAACCTACCTTACTTTGAAACTCTACTTTGAAACTCCAACCCTAATTTGAAACCCTAAGCCTATTATGAAACCCTAACCATTTCGAAACCCTTCTTTGAAACTCTAACCCTACATTGAAACCCTAACCCTATTTTGACACCCTACTTGGAAACCGGAAACCCCCTTTTGAAACTCGACTTTAAAATCCCAAACCTGTTTCAAAACCCTGCTTTGAAACCCTAATTCTGCTTTGAAACCCTAACCCTTTTTTGAAACCCTACTATTGAAACCTAACCCGGTTTTGAAATCCTTCTAAGAAATGTTAACCCTGTTTTAAAACGAAACTTTGAAACCCTAACCCCATTTTGACACGCTACTTTGAAACCATAACCCCCTTTTGAAACCCTACTTTTAAAGCCCAAACCCGTTTCGAAACCCTGTTTTGAAACCCTACTTTGGAATCCTAACCCTGTTTTGAAACCCGACTTGGAAACACTAATCATAATTGAAAACTTTACTTTGAAACCCTAACCCTACTTTTAAGCCCCAACCCTGTTTTGCAACCCTACATTGAAACACGAACCCTGTTTTGAAACGGTACTTTGAAAACGTATCTCTATTTTGAAACCATAATTTGAAACCCTAAACCTACTTTGAAACCCCAACCTTGTTTTGAAACCCTACTTTGAAATCTTAACTGTACTTTGAAACCGTAACTCTATTTTGACACCCTACTTTGAAACCTTAACCCTCTTTTGAAACCCTACTTTTAAACCCCAAACCTGTTTCAAAACCCTGCTTTGAAACCCTACTTTGGAATCCTAACCCTGTTTTGAAACCCGAACCCTGTTTGAACCCCTACTTTGAAACCGTACCCAATTTCAAACAAAAAACGTTTTGAAACCTCACCCCCGTTGATAACTCGCAAGACGAGGTGGCCGAGACGTTAAGGCGATGAACTGCTAATCCATTGTACTCTAACCCTACTAATAACTACTAAACCTACTTTGAAAAACTACTTTGAAAGCCTAACCCTACTTTAAAACCCTAACCCTATTTCGAAACCCTTCTTTGAAACCCTACCCCTGTAATCCTACTTTGGAATAGTAACCCTGTTTTGAAAACCTACTTTGAAAACCTACTTTACTTTTAAACCCCAACCCTAATTTGAAACCCTATCCCTATTATGATGCCCAAACCCTGTTTCAAAACCCTTATTTGAAACTCTAACCCTACTTAGAACTACTAACCCTACTTTGAAACATTACTTTAAAACCCTAACCCTACTTAAAAACCCTAACCCTATTTTGAAACCCTTCTTTGAAACCCTACCCCTACTTTGAAATCCTAACCCTGTTTTGAAAACCCTACCTTGAAACACGACCCCTGATTTAAAACTCTACTTTAAAACCGTAACCCTATTTTGAAACCCTAATCCCACTTTAAAACTCTGCTTTGAAACCCAAACCCTGTTTGAAACCCTACTTAGAAAATGTAACCCTGTTTTGAAACCCTACTTTGAAAACCTAAACCTAATTTGAAAACCTAACCCTGCTTTGAAACACGACATAGAAATCCTAACCCTATTTTTGAATCCCTACTTTGAAACCGGCCTAATTTCAAACCCAAACCGTTTTGAAACCGTAACCCTGTTGACCACTAGCAAGACGAGGTGGCCGAGAGGTTAAGGCGATGGACTGCTAATCCATTGTGCTCTGCACGCATTGGTTCAAATCCCATCCTCGTAGCCATTTAGTATTAAGCTATATCATAACACAAAGCCGGTCTTGAAACCCAAAACCTTATTCCTGCTTTGATACCTTACCCCGAGTTGGAAACTATTTTGAAATTCTAACACTACTTTGAAACCCGAACCCAATTTTGACATCCCATCCCTGGTTGGAAACCCAACTTTGAAAACATACCTTACTTTTAAACCCCAACCCGAATTTCAAACCCTACTTTGAAACCCTATCCCTATTATGAAACCCTAACCCTTTTTCAAAACCCTTCTTTGAAACTCGAACCCTACTTAGAACTACTAACCCAAATTTAAAACACGACTTTGAAACCCTAACCCTATTTTTAAACTCTAACCCTTTTTCGAAACCCTTCTTTGAAACCCTAACCCTGTTTAGAAACCCTACTTGGAAACCGTAACCTTTATTGAAAACTCTACTTTGAAACCCGAACCCTACTTTGAAATCCTAACCCTGTTTTAAAACCCTACTATGAAAACGTAAGCCTGCTTTGAAACCCAACATAGAAATCCTCACCGTTTTAAAACCGGCCTAATTTCAAACCCAAACCGTTTTCAAACCGTAACACTGTTTACCAAAACCAAAGACGAGGTGGCCGAGAGTTTAAGGCGATGGACTGCTAATTCATTGTCCTCTGCACACATGGGTTCAAATCCCATCCTCATCAGCATTTAGCATTATGCTATGTCGTAACACAAAACCGGTCTTGAAACCAGAGCCCTTCTTTGAAGCCTTATTACGACATTGATACCCTACACCAAGTTGGAAACTGTTTTGAAATTCTAACCCTACATTGAAACCCAAACCCTATTTTGACATCCCATCCCTGGTTGGAAACCCTACTTTGAAAACCTAACTTACTTTTAAACACCAACTCTAATTTCAAACCCTATTTTGAAACCCTATCTCGATTATGAATCCCTAACCCTGTTTCAAAACCATTCTTTGAAACTCTAACCCTACTGAGAACTACTAACCCTTCTTTGAAACACTACTTTAAAACCCTAACACTACTTAAAAACCCTAACCCTATTTCGAAACCCTACCTTGAAACCTTACCCCTAATGTAAAACTCTACTTTAAAACCATGACCCTATTTTGAAACCCTAATCCTACTTTAAAACTCTAATTTGAAACCCAAACACTGTTTGAAACCCTACATAGAAAATGTAACCCTGTTTTGAAACCCTAAACCTAATTTGAAACCCTAGTTTGAAACCGTACTTTGAAACCCTAACCCTGTTTAGAAACCCTACTTGGAAACTGGAACCTTTATTGAAAACTCTACTTTGAAACCCTAACCCTACTTTGAAACCCTAACCCTGTTTTAAAACCCTACTTTGAAACCCTATCCCTATTTTTAAACTCTAACCCTTTTTCGAAACCCTTCTTTGAAACCCTAACCCTGTTTAGAAACCCTACTTGGAAACCGTAACCCCGTTTTGAATCCCTACTTTGAAACCGTAAGCCTGCATTGAAACTGGCATAATTTCAAAACCAAACCGTTTTAAACCGTAACCCTGTTGATTTCTAGCAAGATGAGGTGGCCGAGAGGTTAAGGCGATGGCCTGCTAATCCATTGTGCTCTGCACGCATGGGTTCAAATCCCATCCTCGTCGTCATTTAGCATTATGCTATGTCGTAACACAAAGCCGGTCTTAAAACCCGAGCGCTTCTTTGAATCCTTATTCCTACTTTGATACCCTACCCCTCGTTGGAAACTGTTTTGAAATCCTAACCCTACTTTTAAACCCTAACCCTGTTTTAAAACCCAACTTTGAAACCGTAAGCCCGCTTTGAAACCCATTGAAATCCTAACCGTTTTGAAACCGTAACCCTGTTGACCATGAGCAAGACGAGGTGGCCGAGAGGTTAAGGCGATGGACTGCTAATCCATTGTGCTCTGCACGCATGGGTTCAAATCCCATCCTCGTCGTCGTTTAGCATTATGCTATGTCGTAACACAAAGTAGGTCTTGAAACCCAAGCCCTTCTTTGAATCCTTATTCCTACTTTGATACCCTACCCCTACTTGGAAACTGTTTTGAAATCCTCGCCCTACTTTGAAACCACAACCCTATTTTTACATCCCATCCCTGGTTGGAAACCCTACTTTGAAAACCTACCTTACTTTTAAACCCCAACCCTAATTTCAAACCCTACTTTGAAACCCTAACCCTGTTTAGAAACCCTTCTTGGAAACCGTAACCTTGATTGAAAACTCTACTTTGAAACCCTAACCCTACTTTGAAACCCTAACCCTGTTTTAAAACCCTACTTTGAAACCGTAAGCCTGCTTTGAAACCCTACTTTGAAATCCTAACCCTATTTTGAAACCTTGAAACCGGCCTAATTTCAAACCCAAACCGTTTTGAAACCGTAACCCTGTTGACCACTAGCAAGACGAGGTGGGCGAGAGGTTAAGGCGATGGACTGCTAATCCATTGTGCTCTGCACGCATGGGTTCAAATCCCATCCTCGTCGTCATTTAGTATTATGCTATGTCTTAACACAAAGCAGGTCTTGAATCCCGACCCCTTCTTTGAATCCTTATTCCAACTTTGATACCCTACCCCTACTTGGAAACTGTTTTGAAATCCTCGCCCTACTTTGAAACCCCAACCCTATTTTTACATCCCATCCCTGGTTGGAAACCCTACTTTGAAAACCTACCTTACTTTTAAACCCTAACCCTAATTTCAAACCCTACTTTGAAACCCTAACCCTGTTTAGAAACCCTTCTTGGAAACCGTAACCTTGATTGAAAACTCTACTTTGAAACCCTAACCCTACTTTGAAACCCTAACCTTGTTTTAAAACCCTACTTTGAAACCGTAAGCCTGCTTTGAAACCCTACTTTGAAATCCTAACCCTATTTTGAAACCCTTTGAAACCGGCCTAATTTCAAACCCTGTTGACCACTAGCAAGACGAGGTGGCCGAGAGGTTAAGGTGATGGACTGCTAATCCATTGTACTCTGCACGTGTGGGTTCAAATCCCATCCTTGTTGTCATTTAGCATTATGCTATGTCGTAACACAAAGCAGGTCTTGAAACCAACCAACTCTGCACGCATGGGTTCAAATCCCATCCTCGTCGGCGTTTAGTATTATGCTATGTCGTAGCACAAAGCCGGTCTTTAAACCCGAGCCCTTCTTTGAAACCTTATTCCAACTTTGATACCCTACCCCTCGTTGGAAACTGTTTTGAAATCCTAACCCTACTTTTAAACCCAAACCCTAATTTCAAACCCTACTTTGAAACCCTATCCCTATTATGAAACCCTAACCCTGTTTTGAAACCCTTCTTTGAAACTCTAAACCTGTATAGAAACCCTACTTGGAAACCGTAACCTTTATTGAAAACTCTACTTTGAAACCCGAACCCTGCTTTGAAACCCTACTTTGAAACCGTATTTCAAACCCAAACCGTTTTGAAACCGTAACCCCGTTAACCACTAGCAAGACGAGGTGGCCGAGAGGTTAAGGCGATGGACTGCTAATCCATTGTGCTCTGCACGCATGGGTTCAAATCCCATCCTCGTCGTCATTTAGCATTATGCTATGTCGTAACACAAAGCAGGTCTTGAAACCATAGCCCTTCTTTGAAACCTTATTCCTACTTTGATACCCTACCACTACTTGGAAACTGTTTTGAAATCCTCGCCCTACTTTGAAACCCCAACACTATTTTTACATCCCATCCCTGGTTGGAAACCCTATTTTGAAAACCTACCTTACTTTTAAACCCCAACCCTAATTTAAAACCCTACTTTGAAACCCTAACCTTGTTTAGAAACCCTTCTTGGAAACCGTAACCTTGATTGAAAACTCTACTTTGAAACCCTAACCCTACTTTGAAACCCTAACCCTGTTTTAAAACCCTACTTTGAAACCGTAAGCCTGCTTTGAAACCCTACTTTGAAATCCTAACCCTATTTTGAAACCCTTTGAAACCGGCCTAATTTCAAACCCAAACCTTTTTGAAACCGTAACCCTGTTAACCACTAGCAAGATGAGGTGGCCGAGAGGTTAAGGCGATGGACTGCTAATCCTTTGTGCTCTGCACGCATGGGTTCAAATCCCATCCTCGTCATCATTTAGCATCATGCTATGTCGTAACACAAAGCCGGTCTTGAAACCCGAGCCCTTCTTTGAATCCTTATTCCTACTTTGATACCCTACCCCTCGTTGGAAACTGTTTTGAAATCCTAAACCTACTTTTAAACCCTAACCCTGTTTTAAACCCCAACTTTGAAACCGTAAGCCTGCTTTGAAACCCATTGAAACCCAAACCGTTTTGAAACCGTAACCCTGTTAACCACTGGCAAGACGAGGTGGCCGAGAGGTTAAGGCAATGGACTGCTAATACATTGTGCTCAGCACGCATGGGTTCAAATCCCATCCTCGTCGTCATTTAGCATTATGCTATGTCGTAACACAAAGCCGGTCTTGAAACCATAGCCCTTCTATGAAACTTTATTCCTACTTTGATACCGTACCCCTCGTTGGAAACTGTTTTGAAATCCTAACCCTACTTTAAAACCCTAACCCTGTTTTAAAACCCAACTTTGAAACCGTAAACCTGCTTTGAAACCCATTGAAATCCTAACCGTTTTGAAACCGTAACCCTGTTGACCACTAGCAAGACGAGGTGGCCGAGAGGTTAAGGGGATGGACTGCTAATCCATTGTGCTCTGCACGCATGGGTTCAAATCCCATCCTCGTCGTCATTTAGCATTATGCTATGTCGTAACACAAAGCCGGTCTTGAAACCCGAGCCCTTCTTTGAAACCTTATTCCTACTTTGATACCCTACCACTACTTGGAAACTGTTTTGAAATCCTCGCCCTACTTTGAAACCCCAACACTATTTTTACATCCCATCCCTGGGTGGAAACCCTATTTTGAAAACCTACCTTACTTTTAAACCCCAACCCTAATTTAAAACCCTACTTTGAAACCCTAACCTTGTTTAGAAACCCTTCTTGGAAACCGTAACCTTGATTGAAAACTCTACTTTGAAACCCTAACCCTACTTTGAAACCCTAACCCTGTTTTAAAACCCTACTTTGAAACCGTAAGCCTGCTTTGAAACCCTACTTTTAAACCCTAACCCTGTTTTAAAACCCAACTTTGAAACCGTAAGCCCGCTTTGAAACCCATTGAAATCCTAACCGTTTTGAAACCGTAACCCTGTTGACCATGAGCAAGACGAGGTGGCCGAGAGGTTAAGGCGATGGACTGCTAATCCATTGTGCTCTGCACGCATGGGTTCAAATCCCATCCTCGTCGTCATTTAGCATTATGCTATGTCGTAACACAAAGCCGGTCTTAAAACCCGAGCGCTTCTTTGAATCCTTATTCCTACTTTGATACCCTACCCCTCGTTGGAAACTGTTTTGAAATCCTAACCCTACTTTTAAACCCTAACCCTGTTTTAAAACCCTACTTTGAAACCGTAAGCCTGCTTTGAAACCCTACTTTGAAATCCTAACCCTATTTTGAAACCCTTTGAAACCGGCCTAATTTCAAACCCAAACCTTTTTGAAACCGTAACCCTGTTGCCCATTAGCAAGACGAGGTGGCCGAGAGGTTAAGGCGATGGACTGCTAATCTATTGTGCTCTGCACGCATGGGTTCAAATCCCATCCTCGTCGTCATTTAGCATTATGCTATGTCGTAACACAAAGCCGGTCTTGAAACCCGAGCCCTTCTTTGAATCCTTATTCCTACTTTGATACCCTACCCCTCGTTGGAAACTGTTTTGAAATCCTAACCCTACTTTTAAACCCTAACCCTGTTTTAAAACCCAACTTTGAAACCGTAAGCCTGCTTTGAAACCCATTGAAATCCTAACCGTTTTGAAACCGTAACCCTGTTGACCATGAGCAAGACGAGGTGGCCGAGAGGTTAAGGCGATGGACTGCTAATCCATTGTGCTCTGCACGCATGGGTTCAAATCCCATCCTCGTCGTCATTTAGCATTATGCTATGTCGTAACACAAAGCCGGTCTTAAAACCCGAGCGCTTCTTTGAATCCTTATTCCTACTTTGATACCCTACCCCTCGTTGGAAACTGTTTTGAAATCCTAACCCTACTTTTAAACCCTAACCCTGTTTTAAAACCCAACTTTGAAACCGTAAGCCCGCTTTGAAACCCATTGAAATCCTAACCGTTTTGAAACCGTAACCCTGTTGACCATGAGCAAGACGAGGTGGCCGAGAGGTTAAGGCGATGGACTGCTAATCCATTGTGCTCTGCACGCATGGGTTCAAATCCCATCCTCGTCGTCATTTAGCATTATGCTATGTCGTAACACAAAGCCGGTCTTAAAACCCGAGCGCTTCTTTGAATCCTTATTCCTACTTTGATACCCTACCCCTCGTTGGAAACTGTTTTGAAACCCTAACCCTACTTTTAAACCCTAACCCTGTTTTAAAACCCTACTTTGAAACCGTAAGCCTGCTTTGAAACCCTACTTTGAAATTCTAACCCTATTTTGAAACCCTTTGAAACCGGCCTAATTTCAAACCCAAACCGTTTTGAAACCGTAACCCTGTTGACCACTAGCAAGACGAGGTGGCCGAGAGGTTAAGGCGATGGACTGCTAATCCATTGTGCTCTGCACGCATGGGTTCAAATCCCATCCTCGTCGTCATTTAGCATTATGCTATGTCGTAACACAAAGCCGGTCTTGAAACCCGAGCCCTTCTTTGAATCCTTATTCCTACTTTGATACCCTACCCCTCGTTGGAAACTGTTTTGAAATCCTAACCCTACTTTTAAACCCTAACCCTGTTTTAAAACCCAACTTTGAAACCGTAAGCCTGCTTTGAAACCCATTGAAATCCTAACCGTTTTGAAACCGTAACCCTGTTGACCATGAGCAAGACGAGGTGGCCGAGAGGTTAAGGCGATGGACTGCTAATCCATTGTGCTCTGCACGCATGGGTTCAAATCCCATCCTCGTCGTCATTTAGCATTATGCTATGTCGTAACACAAAGCCGGTCTTAAAACCCGAGCGCTTCTTTGAATCCTTATTCCTACTTTGATACCCTACCCCTCGTTGGAAACTGTTTTGAAATCCTAACCCTACTTTTAAACCCTAACCCTGTTTTAAAACCCAACTTTGAAACCGTAAGCCCGCTTTGAAACCCATTGAAATCCTAACCGTTTTGAAACCGTAACCCTGTTGACCATGAGCAAGACGAGGTGGCCGAGAGGTTAAGGCGATGGACTGCTAATCCATTGTGCTCTGCACGCATGGGTTCAAATCCCATCCTCGTCGTCATTTAGCATTATGCTATGTCGTAACACAAAGCCGGTCTTAAAACCCGAGCGCTTCTTTGAATCCTTATTCCTACTTTGATACCCTACCCCTCGTTGGAAACTGTTTTGAAATCCTAACCCTACTTTTAAACCCTAACCCTGTTTTAAAACCCTACTTTGAACCCGTAAGCCTGCTTTGAAACCCTACTTTGAAATTCTAACCCTATTTTGAAACCCTTTGAAACCGGCCTAATTTCAAACCCAAACCGTTTTGAAACCGTAACCCTGTTGACCACTAGCAAGACGAGGTGGCCGAGAGGCTAAGGCGATGGACTGCTAATCCATTGTGCTCTGCACGCATGGGTTCAAATCCCATCCTCGTCGTCATTTAGCATTATGCTATGTCGTAACACAAAGCCGGTCTTGAAACCATAGCCCTTCTATGAAACTTTATTCCTACTTTGATACCGTACCCCTCGTTGGAAACTGTTTTGAAATCCTAACCCTACTTTAAAACCCTAACCCTGTTTTAAAACCCCTTTGAAACCGTAAGCCTGCTTTGAAATCCATTGAAATCCTAACCGTTTTGAAACCGTAACCCTGTTGACCACTAGCAAGATGAGTTGGCCGAGAGGTTAAGGTGGTGGACTGCTAGTCCATTGTGCTCTGCACGCATGGGTTCAAATCCCATCCTCGTCGTCATTTCGCATTATGCTATTTCGTAACACAAAGCAGGTCTTGAAACCATAGCCCTTCTTTGAAACCTTATTCCTACTTTGATACCCTACCCCTACTTGGAAACTGTTTTGAAATCCTCGCCCTACTTTGAAACCCCAACCCTATTTTTACATCCCTTCCCTGGTTGGAAACCCTACTTTGAAAACCTACCTTACTTTTAAACCCCAACCCTAATTTCAAACCCTACTTTGAAACCCTAACCCTGTTTAGAAACCCTTCTTGGAAACCGTAACCTTGATTGAAAACTCTACTTTGAAACCCTAACCCTACTTTGAAACCCTAACCCTGTTTTAAAACCCTACTTTGAAACCGTAAGCCTGCTTTGAAACCCTACTTTGAAATCTTAACCCTATTTTGAAACCCTTTGAAACCGGCCTAATTTCAAACCCAAACCGTTTTGAAACCGTAACCCTGTTGATCGCTAGCAAGACGAGGTGGCCGAGAGGTTAAGGCGATGGACTGCTAATCAATTGTGCTCTGCACGCATGGGTTCACATCCCATCCTCGTCGTCATTTAGCATTATGCTATGTCGTAACACAAAGCCGGTCTTGAAACCCGAGCCCTTCTTTGAAACCTTATTCCTACTTAGATACCCTACCCCTAGTTGGAAACTACTTTGAAACCCTAACCCTACTTTGAAACCCAAACCCTGTTTTAAAACCCTACTTTGAAACCGTAAGCCTGCTTTGAAACCCTACTTTGAAATTCTAACCCTATTTTGAAACCCTTTGAAACCGGCCTAATTTCAAACCCAAACCGTTTTGAAACCGTAACCCTGTCGACCGCTAGCAAGACGAGGTGGCCGAGAGGTTAAGGCGATGGACTGCTAATCCATTGTGCTCTGCACACATGGGTTCAAATCCCATCCTCGTCGTCATTTAGCATTATGCTATGTCGTAACACAAAGCCGGTCTTGAAACCATAGCCCTTCTATGAAACTTTATTCCTACTTTGATACCGTACCCCTCGTTGGAAACTGTTTTGAAATCCTAACCCTACTTTAAAACCCTAACCCTGTTTTAAAACCCCACTTTGAAACCGTAAGCCTGCTTTGAAATCCATTGAAATCCTAACCGTTTTGAAACCGTAACCCTGTTGACCACTAGCAAGATGAGTTGGCCGAGAGGTTAAGGTGGTGGACTGCTAGTCCATTGTGCTCTGCACGCATGGGTTCAAATCCCATCCTCGTCGTCATTTCGCATTATGCTATTTCGTAACACAAAGCAGGTCTTGAAACCATAGCCCTTCTTTGAAACCTTATTCCTACTTTGATACCCTACCCCTACTTGGAAACTGTTTTGAAATCCTCGCCCTACTTTGAAACCCCAACCATATTTTTACATCCCTTCCCTGGTTGGAAACCCTACTTTGAAAACCTACCTTACTTTTAAACCCCAACCCTAATTTCAAACCCTACTTTGAAACCCTAACCCTGTTTAGAAACCCTTCTTGGAAACCGTAACCTTGATTGAAAACTCTACTTTGAAACCCGAACCCTACTTTGAAACTGTATTTCAAACCCAAACCGTTTTGAAACCGTAACCCTGTTGACCACTAGCAAGACGAGGTGGCCGAGAGGTTAAGGCGATGGACTGCTAATCCATTGTGCTCTGCACGCATGGGTTCAAATCCCATCCTCGTCGTCATTTAGCATTATGCTATGTCGTAACACAAAGCCGGTCTTGAAACCATAGCCCTTCTATGAAACTTTATTCCTACTTTGATACCGTACCCCTCGTTGGAAACTGTTTTGAAATCCTAACCCTACTTTAAAACCCTAACCCTGTTTTAAAACCCCACTTTGAAACCGTAAGCCTGCTTTGAAATCCATTGAAATCCTAACCGTTTTGAAACCGTAACCCTGTTGACCACTAGCAAGATGAGTTGGCCGAGAGGTTAAGGTGGTGGACTGCTAGTCCATTGTGCTCTGCACGCATGGGTTCAAATCCCATCCTCGTCGTCATTTCGCATTATGCTATTTCGTAACACAAAGCAGGTCTTGAAACCATAGCCCTTCTTTGAAACCTTATTCCTACTTTGATACCCTACCCCTACTTGGAAACTGTTTTGAAATCCTCGCCCTACTTTGAAACCCCAACCATATTTTTACATCCCTTCCCTGGTTGGAAACCCTACTTTGAAAACCTACCTTACTTTTAAACCCCAACCCTAATTTCAAACCCTACTTTGAAACCCTAACCCTGTTTAGAAACCCTTCTTGGAAACCGTAACCTTGATTGAAAACTCTACTTTGAAACCCGAACCCTACTTTGAAACTGTATTTCAAACCCAAACCGTTTTGAAACCGTAACCCTGTTGACCACTAGCAAGACGAGGTGGCCGAGAGGTTAAGGCGATGGACTGCTAATCCATTGTGCTCTGCACGCATGGGTTCAAATCCCATCCTCGTCGTCATTTAGCATTATGCTATGTCGTAACACAAAGCAGGTCTTGAAACCATAGCCCTTCTTTGAAACCTTATTCCTACTTTGATACCCTACCCCTACTTGGAAACTGTTTTGAAATCCTCGCCCTACTTTGAAACCCCAACCCTATTTTTACATCCCATCCCTGGTTGGAAACCCTACTTTGAAAACCTACCTTACTTTTAAACCCCAACCAAAATTTAAAACCCTACTTTGAAACCCTAACCTTGTTTAGAAACCCTTCTTGGAAACCGTAACCTTGACTGAAAACTCTACTTTGAAACCCTAACCCTACTTTGAAACCCTAACCCTGTTTTAAAACCCTACTTTGAAACCGTAAGCCTGCTTTGAAACCCTACTTTGAAATCCTAACCCTATTTTGAAACCCTTTGAAACCGGCCTAATTTCAAACCCAAACCTTTTTGAAACCGTAACCCTGTTAACCACTATCAAGACGAGGTGGCCGAGAGGTTAAGGCGATGGACTGCTAATCCATTGTGCTCTGCACGCATGGGTTCAAATCCCATCCTCGTCGTCATTTAGCATTATGCTATGTCGTAACACAAAGCCGGTCTTGAAACCATAGCCCTTCTATGAAACTTTATTCCTACTTTGATACCGTACCCCTCGTTGGAAACTGTTTTGAAATCCTAACCCTACTTTAAAACCCTAACCCTGTTTTAAAACCCCTTTGAAACCGTAAGCCTGCTTTGAAATCCATTGAAATCCTAACCGTTTTGAAACCGTAACCCTGTTGACCACTAGCAAGATGAGTTGGCCGAGAGGTTAAGGTGGTGGACTGCTAGTCCATTGTGCTCTGCACGCATGGGTTCAAATCCCATCCTCGTCGTCATTTCGCATTATGCTATTTCGTAACACAAAGCAGGTCTTGAAACCATAGCCCTTCTTTGAAACCTTATTCCTACTTTGATACCCTACCCCTACTTGGAAACTGTTTTGAAATCCTCGCCCTACTTTGAAACCCCAACCCTATTTTTACATCCCTTCCCTGGTTGGAAACCCTACTTTGAAAACCTACCTTACTTTTAAACCCCAACCCTAATTTCAAACCCTACTTTGAAACCCTAACCCTGTTTAGAAACCCTTCTTGGAAACCGTAACCTTGATTGAAAACTCTACTTTGAAACCCGAACCCTACTTTGAAACTGTATTTCAAACCCAAACCGTTTTGAAACCGTAACCCTGTTAACCACTAGCAAGACGAGGTGGCCGAGAGGTTAAGGCGATGGACTGCTAATCCATTGTGCTCTGCACGCATGGGTTCAAATCCCATCCTCGTCGTCATTTAGCATTATGCTATGTCGTAACACAAAGCCGGTCTTGAAACCATAGCCCTTCTATGAAACTTTATTCCTACTTTGATACCGTACCCCTCGTTGGAAACTGTTTTGAAATCCTAACCCTACTTTAAAACCCTAACCCTGTTTTAAAACCCCTTTGAAACTGTAAGCCTGCTTTGAAATCCATTGAAATCCTAACCGTTTTGAAACCGTAACCCTGTTGACCACTAGCAAGATGAGTTGGCCGAGAGGTTAAGGTGGTGGACTGCTAGTCCATTGTGCTCTGCACGCATGGGTTCAAATCCCATCCTCGTCGTCATTTCGCATTATGCTATTTCGTAACACAAAGCAGGTCTTGAAACCATAGCCCTTCTTTGAAACCTTATTCCTACTTTGATACCCTACCCCTACTTGGAAACTGTTTTGAAATCCTCGCCCTACTTTGAAACCCCAACCCTATTTTTACATCCCTTCCCTGGTTGGAAACCCTACTTTGAAAACCTACCTTACTTTTAAACCCCAACCCTAATTTCAAACCCTACTTTGAAATTCTAACCCTATTTTGAAACCCTTTGAAACCGGCCTAATTTCAAACCCAAACCGTTTTGAAACCGTAACCCTGTCGACCGCTAGCAAGACGAGGTGGCCGAGAGGTTAAGGCGATGGACTGCTAATCCATTGTGCTCTGCACGCATGGGTTCAAATCCCATCCTCGTCGTCATTTAGCATTATGCTATGTCGTAACACAAAGCAGGTCTTGAAACCATAGCCCTTCTTTGAAACCTTATTCCTACTTTGATACCCTACCCCTACTTGGAAACTGTTTTGAAATCCTCGCCCTACTTTGAAACCCCAACCCTATTTTTACATCCCATCCCTGGTTGGAAACCCTACTTTGAAAACCTACCTTACTTTTAAACCCCAACCCAAATTTAAAACCCTACTTTGAAACCCTAACCTTGTTTAGAAACCCTTCTTGGAAACCGTAACCTTGACTGAAAACTCTACTTTGAAACCCTAACCCTACTTTGAAACCCTAACCCTGTTTTAAAACCCTACTTTGAAACCGTAAGCCTGCTTTGAAACCCTACTTTGAAATCCTAACCCTATTTTGAAACCCTTTGAAACCGGCCTAATTTCAAACCCAAACCTTTTTGAAACCGTAACCCTGTTAACCACTATCAAGACGAGGTGGCCGAGAGGTTAAGGCGATGGACTGCTAATCCATTGTGCTCTGCACGCATGGGTTCAAATCCCATCCTCGTCGTCATTTAGCATTATGCTATGTCGTAACACAAAGCCGGTCTTGAAACCATAGCCCTTCTATGAAACTTTATTCCTACTTTGATACCGTACCCCTCGTTGGAAACTGTTTTGAAATCCTAACCCTACTTTAAAACCCTAACCCTGTTTTAAAACCCCTTTGAAACCGTAAGCCTGCTTTGAAATCCATTGAAATCCTAACCGTTTTGAAACCGTAACCCTGTTGACCACTAGCAAGATGAGTTGGCCGAGAGGTTAAGGTGGTGGACTGCTAGTCCATTGTGCTCTGCACGCATGGGTTCAAATCCCATCCTCGTCGTCATTTCGCATTATGCTATTTCGTAACACAAAGCAGGTCTTGAAACCATAGCCCTTCTTTGAAACCTTATTCCTACTTTGATACCCTACCCCTACTTGGAAACTGTTTTGAAATCCTCGCCCTACTTTGAAACCCCAACCCTATTTTTACATCCCTTCCCTGGTTGGAAACCCTACTTTGAAAACCTACCTTACTTTTAAACCCCAACCCTAATTTCAAACCCTACTTTGAAACCCTAACCCTGTTTAGAAACCCTTCTTGGAAACCGTAACCTTGATTGAAAACTCTACTTTGAAACCCTAACCCTACTTTGAAACCCTAACCCTGTTTTAAAACCCTACTTTGAAACCGTAAGCCTGCTTTGAAACCCTACTTTGAAATCTTAACCCTATTTTGAAACCCTTTGAAACCGGCCTAATTTCAAACCCAAACCGTTTTGAAACCGTAACCCTGTTGATCGCTAGCAAGACGAGGTGGCCGAGAGGTTAAGGCGATGGACTGCTAATCCATTGTGCTCTGCACGCATGGGTTCAAATCCCATCCTCGTTGTCATTTAGCATTATGCTATGTCGTAACACAAAGCCGGTCTTGAAACCCGAGCCCTTCTTTGAAACCTTATTCCTACTTAGATACCCTACCCCTAGTTGGAAACTACTTTGAAACCCTAACCCTACTTTGAAACCCAAACCCTGTTTTAAAACCCTACTTTGAAACCGTAAGCCTGCTTTGAAACCCTACTTTGAAATTCTAACCCTATTTTGAAACCCTTTGAAACCGGCCTAATTTCAAACCCAAACCGTTTTGAAACCGTAACCCTGTCGACCGCTAGCAAGACGAGGTGGCCGAGAGGTTAAGGCGATGGACTGCTAATCCATTGTGCTCTGCACACATGGGTTCAAATCCCATCCTCGTCGTCATTTAGCATTATGCTATGTCGTAACACAAAGCCGGTCTTGAAACCATAGCCCTTCTATGAAACTTTATTCCTACTTTGATACCGTACCCCTCGTTGGAAACTGTTTTGAAATCCTAACCCTACTTTAAAACCCTAACCCTGTTTTAAAACCCCACTTTGAAACCGTAAGCCTGCTTTGAAATCCATTGAAATCCTAACCGTTTTGAAACCGTAACCCTGTTGACCACAAGCAAAACGAGGTGGCCGAGAGGTTAAGGCGATGGACTGCTAATCCATTGTGCTCTGCACGCATGGGTTCAAATCCCATCCTCGTCGTCATTTCGCATTATGCTATTTCGTAACACAAAGCAGGTCTTGAAACCATAGCCCTTCTTTGAAACCTTATTCCTACTTTGATACCGTACCCCTACTTGGAAACTGTTTTGAAATCCTCGCCCTACTTTGAAACCCTAACCCTATTTTCAAACCCTACTTTGAAACCCTAACCCTGTTTAGAAACCCTTCTTGGAAACCGTAACCTTTATTGAAAACTCTACTTTGAAACCCTAACCCTACTTTGAAACCCTAACCCTGTTTTAAAACCCTACTTTGAAACCGTAACCCTGCTTTGAAACCCTACTTTAAAATCCTAACCCTGTTTTGATACCCGACTTTGAAAATTAAACTCTGTTTTGAAACCCTAGTTTGAAACCCTAACCCTGCTTTGAAACCCTACTTTGAAATCCTAACCCTATTTTTTAAACCCTACTTTGAAACCCTAACTCTATTTTTAAACTCTAACCCTTTTTCGAAACACTTCTTTCAAACCCTAACCCTGTATAGAAACCCTACTTGGAAACCGTAACCTTTATTGAAAACCCTACTTTGAAACCCTAACCCTATTTTTAAACTCGAACCCTTTTTCGAAACCCTTCTTTGAAAGCCTAACCCTGTTTAGAAACCCTACTTGGAAACCGTAACATTTATTAAAAACTCTACTTTGAAACCCTAACCCTACTTTGAAACCCTACCCCTCGTTGGAAACTGAAATCCTAACCCTACTTTTAAACCCTAACCCTAATTTCAAACCCTACTTTGAAAACCTATCCCTATTATGAAACCCTAACCCTGTTTTGAAACCCTTCTTTGAAACTCTAACCCTGTATAGAAACCCTACTTGGAAACCGTAACCTTTATTGAAAACTCTACTTTGAAACCATAACCCTATTTTCAAACACAAACCCTTTTTCGAAACCCTTCTTTGAAACCCTAACCCTGTTTAGAAACCCTACTTGGAAACCGTAACCTTTATTGAAAACTCTACTTTGAAACCATAACCCTATTTTTAAACTCGAACCCTTTTTCGAAACCCTTCTTTGAAAGCCTAACCCTGTTTAGAAACCCTACTTGGAAACCGTAACATTTATTAAAAACTCTACTTTGAAACCCTAACCCTGTTTTAAAACCATGCTTTGAATCCTTCCATCCATCCATTTTCTGATCCGCTTCTCCTCACTCGGGTCGTGGGCGTGCTGTAGCCTATCCCAGCTATCATCGGGCAGGAGGCGGGGTACAGCCTGAACTGGTTGCCAGCCAATCGCAGGGCACATACAAACAAACAACCATTCGCACTCACAGTCACACCTACGGGCAATTTAGAGTCTTCAATTCACCTACCATGCATGTTTTTGGGATGTGGGAGGAAACCGGAGTGCCGGGAGAACATGCAAACTCCACACAGGCGGGGCCAGGGATTGAACCCCGGTCCTCAGAACTGTGAGGCTGACGCTCTCACCAGTCGTACACCATGCTGCCTGACACCCTACCACTAGTTGGAAACTTTACTTTGAAATCCTAACCCTAATTTAACACCCTACCCCAAGTTGGAAACCCTAACCCTCCCTTGAAACCCTACTTTGAAACACCAACCCTGTTTTGAAACCCTAACCGTAATTTGAAAACCTACATTGAAACCCTTCTTTGAAACCCTAATTTGAAACACTAACCCCGTCTTGAAACCCTACTTTGAAATCCTACCCCTGTTTTGAAACCTTACTTTGGAATCCTAACAGTTTTGAAACACTGCTTTGAAACCCTAACTCTGTTCTGAAACGGTACTTTGAAACCCTAACCCTGTTTCGAAATCCTACTTTGAAACCCTAACTGAGTTTTGAAACCATAACCCTGCTTTGAAACCCTAACCCTACTTTGAAACCCTAATTTGAAACTGTAACCCTTTCATAAAAACCCTACCCGTTAACTCCACATACAGTATGTTCTGTAGATTTCTATGTGAGCGTTGATGCAAGCTCTCAGGCTGGCAACGCTGTACTCTCTGTCGGTCTTCGTTCACTGGAAGACGGCCTAAAATTGTCACAAGGTATTATTCGAAACATCAACGGTGAAGTGTTCCACTTGTATTTGACAGTTTTTTGTGTCTGAGTATTTTAATGGCCCATTTTGTTGTTTACTTTTCATTGCTTTCCTCATTCTCATCTGCGAGTTGATTTAAATTTTATGGAATCAAGGCTTTGTGTCGCTTCATTTTCCCCTCAATTCCTCCGCAGCATCCCTGTCATCAAAAGCCAAATAAACTCAATGATTCAATCACTCATCATTGTTTTAAATTCGCTAATTTCTGTTCTCAGAAAATCAGATTGCTATGTTTGCTCGTATAAAAAAAGGGCGCTGGATTATAATTTGGAACAATGTCATATTTTCACAGGAACTAGAGTCATTCGAAGGGTGTACATAATCAGTTGATCATGTACACCGGTGGAATTTTCTGAGCCAATCAGAACCAAATATTCACCAAGACCGTGGTGTAGTTAGTGTAATAAAATGTTCTCACCCAAAAATGCTTCCAAGTGCGTAAATAAGAAACACAGATTGATTTATGTATTTTTTTTTTAGATATTAATAATTATTATTTTTATCAAATAGAACTGTCGTAACTTTCCTGAAAAGATGAATATTTTTCAATACAATAGTTTCCATTTTCCAAACATGGAAATGTATGAAATCAAATTCCATACTTGCGTAGGAAGCCCGAATTTTCTTCGGACTCTCTAAAGGCACAGGTGTTGGAAATCACCTCTCCAAATGACAAACATGAGCCACTGTACATACAGTTCTACTATAAAAATCCATTTTATTTCTTATATCAAAAAGAAATAGAATCATAAAAACAATCAGAACCACACGTAATATCCATGTGGGTTTTTGCCAACAAATAAATTTCTCCAACTGAATGATGATTGTTCTAATTTACATGGTCAGATGTTAAAAAATAGAGAACACTGTTAAAAATGGAGGGGTAAACCCACTTTCCTGTAGAATGTACTGGCTGGGTGCGTGTGTGTGTGTGTGAGCACCATGCAGAGTTATATGGCAGGTTAGGGCCCACGAGCTCAGTTAAAGCAGCACGGCTAACAGTGCGACACAGCGAGAAGAACATTCCCGAAACAGACAGATGGTTAGCATTAGCAGCAAGGCAAAGGCTTTAACAAAGGAATGCTTATCAGAGAGCTGATCAGTCTCCGTCCTGGGAATGCAAGTATTAACTGTGAAAATTAACCTAAATGACCTGACCATGTAATTACACATAATAACGAGAGAAAAAGAAATAGTCTCCCATAAACACACGTACCATCCAATGATAACCCTGGCCTTTCCTCAAAGTACAGTTGTGGTCAAAAGAGAAGGAATAAAAGCAACAACTCTCAGCTAATTTATTTGTCACACTTGTTTTTGTTTTGTTTTTTCTTCTGGAAGTTCACTTAAGTCTGATGTCACCTTCTAGAACTAAATATGCATCCTACAGTAAACCAAGGCCACAGTTGCCATCCCAGATGCTTCATCCTGGAAGGTTACAATCATCATCATCATCATCCAGCACTCACACACTCACTCATTTACTGTAAAGGACTTCAAAATTGTTATAGAATTACTGACTGCTATTGGTTACTGATGTTCCTGGGTATATTTTCAAGACACTTTGTTAATAGGTTTGCGTATATATATCATCTATATGCAAATATTACGTCTGTCTGTGCAAGGAGGTAAAAGACAATCACTTGAATGTAGCAACACCTCCACGAGTACGTCGGGTGCAGTTGGAAAAACAAAATAACATCTTATTGATGGACCTGAAATAGAGATGAACTCCGTTTCATCCACAACACAAGATAGACTTAATTGGTTTTTAAACGTTTTCTTGGATGAACCAATACTCTTTTCTTTGCCCGCTATACAATTCACACAAAAAAAATAATAAAAAAAAAATCTTCCACTGCAATTTGTATCTCTCTTTCTTTTACATTTGCACAGAGGTAGTGGCTATATGCGTGAGAGAGGAGGAAAAGCTGAGGGGAGGTGCGCAAAAAATGTAAAATAATGTGTAAAATGTCTATAAAATGGTTCCTTTTCCGTCACCTTTTCTTGTTGTCAAAGAACAAAATATAATACTGCAATCACTTAAAAAAGTAGTCCTTCATTTTATACATTTTATACAGCGTTCCCGATTTTGTCGTTGTCGTTTTGTTATGTTGCTTCTCTTTTCAGGTGGGAAAGGCATAAGATGAGGGAGCCTTGTGGGCTCAGCACTAGCTGGGCAGGGCGATCGCTGGCACAGTTCAGGGGGTTGCGAGGCTTTACGCCAGGGGGTCGCTCATGCTCTCGTCGCCCTGGGAGAGGAGCTCCTTCTTTTCGTCCGTGCTGGCCAGGGAGTTGTTGCTGTTGTGGGCGCCCATGTAGAGGCTGGCGTACACGGGGTTGGTGAAGTTGGTGGGCTGCAGAACAGACAAGAGCCGTTTAAGCGCAATGGGCTTGGAGGATACTTCTACAGTGGATATAAAAAGTCTCCACACCCATGTTGGAATCAAAACCTGTGCAACTACATTATTTGAGTTGTTCATTTTTACTTCCCCTCGCCTAAAGGCTATTATTCAATTTTTCTATTTTACTGGCTATAGGTCACATTAATGGTGGAGAAATATTATAAAAACCTGGCATTTGAACAGGGGTGTGTAGGCTTTCTATATCCTCTGTGCTTACAGTATAGTAAATGTCTTAGATAGAAGCTAGGTTAGGTTAGGCCAGAGCCAACCCAAGACATAAGAGAACCTGCTTAAGGCTCCGTAACCACTAGGGGGCCCCAAAAAGCGATTAACAGTCAACAGCCTGGAGTAGTATTTTTGCTGTTGTTGTTTGTTAATCTTTGAACATTTAAACATTGTTTCAATTATTAAATTCACTTATTCTAAGTGATTTTACTTGTTCTTACACTACACTTTTCTGCTTGTTATCGGCAGTATTGGAAGTGGACCAGTATCGTCGTCGTCGCTGTCACCATGGGACCCTTACTGTTGCTGATATGGCTGTTGTTGTGCCCATTTTGCTCTCGTCCCTTCCACCGGTTGTTCAACCACTAATTATTATTTTTTCCCTGTTATGAATTGGCTTTATTTAAAAAATTATTTTGCTCAACATTGCTGTTGAAGTTTTTCAAACCAGAAATAATAAACCGGATGACACTTTTACAGTAAATTCATAGTACTACTGGTATATTTTTGTTACTTTTAGTCAGCCTAGAGACACTTACACCTACAACTTACATCACTTGGAACATTGTGTAAATTAACCCCAATCCAATTTTGTAGTTGAATGTGCAACCTTTTGATTTTGAAACCATAAATAAGTCAGGCTCACAATAGGGTCATGTCAACAACACTGCCAGATTGACTGCTGCAATGAGTTTACAGTAGCTGTGTGAATGATCAATAATAAATATAACTGGCAGAAATAGAGGGCCCTAAAATCTAATTTTGCTTAAGGCCGCATCCAGGCGAGGGCTTTGTGTTACACGGATACTTTATTGATTCTGGTCACCCAGAACATCCAAAGTTGCTTTCATACAGATCATATTGGGTAATATTAACATCTACTTACCTTCTCTGGGTCCAAAGCAAAGTCTGAATCAAGGAGCTCCCCAGCGTCATCGTCAGGGTCTCCTTCATAGATTTTGTAGGCGGGGTTGCCGATCTCGACATTCATGGCGCCGTTGGTCATTCTGTGGTGCTGGAAGCCCTTGGCACTGCAGCAAATAATAACATAGCAAATTTAGTAAGAATGGGGCAAATGCATACGTTTAAAAAATAAATAAATACAGCAACAAGGGGGAAGTAACATATAATCCACACAATCAAGACAAAGTTTATCAAATGAGCTTTTTCTGTCAAAAGGCCCATTTGATTAAACCCAGGGAAATGCTGCAGCATTGGGACAAATGCTGGACAGTCTACACGCTATCGTTGTTCAGTGATATACACTTAGATACTTTACCAAACAAGCACACAGCATAAACCTAACATACAGTATGTACAACAGGGGACGGTATGTAGAGGCAAGAAAAGAAAAAAAAAAAAAAAACATTACAAACAAGAGTCAACAGACTCTTAAGCCGCATTTCAACCTAAACTTCCAGGATCTTTTAGTTTTTGGTTACTGTGGGCCCATTGTATCCACAATTTTCGCTAACTGACCAATTTCCCTGGAACATTGAAGTAAATAAGGCTAATGATACAGCGCAAGTGAGTACATTACACCTGCAATGCAGTCGGTAACAGTAGAAAGAACCATGATGCCATTAAAGTGGCGAGGCACTAATAAAACAAGTTGTAGACTGTTCAAATGTGAAAAATGCAATGAGTTGCCTCCAATCTGACCCACCCCAAAGGTTCCTGGACCTGATGAGAATATTACCCGCCTTAGCATAGTCTTCTTCTGGCCCTGACCAAAAGCTAAATGTAGTATATTGTCCAAACACACAAGTTCGAAGTTGCAAAGTAAATTTCCTGTGGTCGAAATGCGCCTTTTGGATTCTTGGGGAGTAAGAGACAGGCAAGGACGGGCAGATTTATAACAGAATGGGCATAGGGATGGGTGTACTGCATGACCTTTGTTGATATTAGGGAGGGAAGGGGGTTAACAATGTCTGAACCGGTGAATAATGTAACCCTATGACGTTACCGCGAGCCCCGAGAGCGAGATTTCCCCAGCCATTGAGACCTGGGAGACAGGAAATAGTTGGTTGATGGAGATGGAAAGAAGGAAGTTTAAAACACATCATTACAACAGGACCGACCCTCGCATTCTCCGCTTGTACCACAGGATGGCGCCAACCACCAGCAGTGACAGTAAGAGCAGTAGAAGCACGGGGACAACCACGGAGGCCGTTTCTGGGACAGAGCAAACAAAGTGTGCAAATTGAGCCAAAGTGCAAGTTTTTATCAGCACTGCAAAGAAGTGTGACTCACTTCCACTGGACATGGAGGAATCCATGGTTGAAGCATTTTCACACCTGTAACCTCTCCATGTTGCGGGACACCTGGACACACAGCGAGACACAACTATTATGTACGTGTGTGTTATCTCTTTTTTTTTTTAAAATAGTTTTGTACATGAGAGAAATAAGGAAGTGTTTGGCGAGAGTGTCACATCTTACTGGCACTGGGGCAATAGTGTGCGCGTGTCAACTGTACATTGTCCATTGGCGCAGTAGTCCAAGCAAGTATAGCAACTGGGTTGGGTCTGACCGTTGGGGCAGCTATACACGCACACGCACGCACACGCACGCACACACACACACACACACACACACACACACACACAGATAATATCAAATAACTAAAAAAAAAAACAAACAGAACAGCCTTTACAAGGACAATAATACTTGATACTTTGTGGTTGTTGTGGTGTAGAACTGCACCGCATGCCATTGAGAGGCGTCTCTAATATTTTGAATCTTGTGTAGCTTTAATGAGGTTACCAAAATATTAACAACTGCTCTTATTAATTCAAAACTGTTCATTCATTATGTGCCTTATTCTTACCAGCAGTGGGAACACAATTGTATTGTTAGTTGAAAACAAAAATATAGAGTTGCCCTAACATGCAGTACATTTTTGCATTTGACTAACATAATACAATTGACTGGTTGACAACATAATATTAATTAGATCCACACATTTTTAGTGACAAGATTGAATGTCATGTTGTTTTGTTACAGTACAGCGGTGCCTTGAGATACAACTGGCACGACTTGAGAGGTCTGAGATACAAGTTGTCGTTCAGGCTGATTTCTTGCTTTGACCTGTGTGCGAAAATGTGAGATACAAGCGCTGTATGGTGACAGTGAACTCACAACAAGCAGCAGTTTGGCAAATAGTGAACAATTAACTAATTAATTATGGGGTTTTAAGCCATTTAGTGCCATTCCCAGTCGTTCACTGTCAAACTAAACATGTGTGGCTAGCTTAATGCTAACACATAATAGGAAACGCCATAGACGGGCTAACAAATAGCATGAGTGCCTCAGGCAAATATCTGGACACAACCGGTGGGGCAACACATGGAGACAGACAATATATCACTACTCAGAGGCATATTTTCCTCATCCTATGTGAAAAACAGACAGCCAAATGCTCAGGGCCGTGGGCCAGTTGTCCCCTTTTCCACCCTGTTCCACGCCCCTGTTTATAGATCCAAATGTCATTTAACTTGTCTAGGCTCCAGCGTGTTTACCTGCAGGACACTTCTCCTGAGGACGACGTCAAACAGCGGCCTGTGCCACAGAAGACGCATTTGTCCAGCTCGCACTGGTGTCCGATGTACTGACTGGAGCACTGACACACTTTGGTGCCGTTTGTGGTTTGCAAGCATGTGCCGCCATTTTCACAGAAGCCTTCACATTTACCTGTAGAGAAGGCGATCGTTGTAAGAGGTTTGTCAAAAGAAACGTGAATGCTCTTTGTTGCCGTCAGAGCATGTATACAGTTAGAATGTCAAATGTCCACTTACTGTACTGGCACTGATCTCCGTGGTACTCTGTCGGGCAGCTGCAGGTTGGCTGATTACCCGAGTTGACCGAGCAGTTGCCGCCGTTGTGGCAGTAGTTCTGACAAGTGTGACGGTTGCAGGTGGGCCCCGTGAATCCTTTTGGGCATCTGCATGTCGGAGCACCTATGATAAACATACCACTTACAACAATGACCAAGAAACCACTGCGCCCGAGGAAGAATTAACTATCAGAGATAGAAGGGCTGACCGACGAGGTGTCAATCATTTGCCGTGGACTCAAAGGCACAACCATAGCCGGTCACCTGCACACCCCCATAGCCTCGCACTGTCCTGTTCCATAGGCCTTCAGGAGTTTTGCTGAAAGTATGGTGGAATATCCACCTCCCGAAACAAAAACAAAAAAATGCCCATTCCTCGTTTGCTAACAACTCACTATAAGATTAGCAAACAGAAGTAGAGCGATGGGACCCCAGGCAGCTGAGAGGATTCAGAAGCGATGCAAAATTAGCAACATTTCTGCTCAACAGGTAAGTTCTCACCGCTTCTTGAGTTTTAATTGATTGTACATTCCCAAAAATAAAACTTCAAACTGACAACATTTTTAATGTTATATTAACACTCCAACAAATAAGTCACACTTCCAGTGTAGCAGCTGTGACTAACGCTGTCTTGTTTACAGTGCTAATGCTAGCTTAGTATTGCTCGTGCTGCTATTTTGTTGAAGATGGATATGCATTCTTGCTAGCAGTTTTAATATTGCAGTTTCCCCCTTCAACATGTGTGACTTTTTTTTTTTTTAACCCAAATTGAAATGAAAGTGATCCTATGTGGTCTGTTATGATAACATGCATGGAAGGAACTGTCATAAGCGTGATTAAAAGAAATCAGTTACAAAGTGATAAATGATCAGTGATAACAGTGGAGAAAAATAAATGTGCAGATAGAGCAATGTGAGGGTGAAAATGGTGACCTGTATGAGAGCTAAAAGATCAGTGAGGACTAAAACCAACTCTTGCCTTTGCCCGTCTATGTCAACTCACCTGTATGAGATGCGGTGCATGTGCCGCCGTTCTTGCAGTAATCCCTGCACTGGTTGATCTCGCATCTCTCTCCGGTGTAGCTGGGCTGGCAGCGACACTTGGCCACCTGACGGGCGTTGAGAAAGCAGCTGCCTCCGTTCTGACACTGAATGTTACAGGGGCCTGAGGGGGGAGCTGTGGAGATAGAAGGACACCCAGTAAACGCCACCTAGCAAGCAGTTACAGGTGCATCTAGCCAGTAGATAGATGGAAAAAAAAGGATTATATTGTATTTCCTCTCACAGAAACAAGTGTGTTTGTGGGCAAGCAGACTTACAGAACGGCGACTGGGTCGGGCCAGACTTCTCCACACACGTGCCGTTGTCAGCCATGTAGTTGTTGGGACAGGTGCACACCGGTCCACTGGGGCTGAGCAGACATAGCCACTCACACTTCTTCCTGTCACATGGGTTTGTCACTAATGCAGAGAGACCACAGCACAAACAGTGAGAATCCTCCAAAATATACGTTGATATACAATATGGGATGATTTTGGATTGAGGATGTAGTAGGAGATGGACATAGAAAGAGAGCTAGACAGATTTTTTTTTTTTCATAGTTATGTTCAATAGGTCTTATATTTTATGCAAATATTGTGGACATACAGTATAACATGTGTCCAGTATCTGGTGCGTTATAGATTATTATTAACATGGCAGACACACAACATGTAAAATAGTAGCTACTTCATTAGAGTTATGTCTTGAAATAAGAGTTTAATTTGCTATGTGATGGCACTCTTGGAAGGAAAATGGAATGCAATGGAAATGCCATTTTTTGAATATAGAAAATAGCAATCTATAATACTGTACTTCTAAGAACATACAGTAATGACATGATTAAAAAGAAAGTAATTATTATTTATTTATTTATTTATTTTTAATTGAAAAAAAAATCTGCGTGTTCTAAAACTTTTCACTGGTAGCCTGAACAGTCAAATGTTTTAGAACGCGCCAATTTTTCCCTTTTTTTTTTTTTTTTGCTTGAAAGTCAAGTAATTCAAGTCCAATGAATAGCCACACAGTTATGGGAACTTCCACAACTGAGTTGGGAAGAACTTTCGGAAAAATATTTCATTTCCATTTTAGGGATAATGCCGCAAGTGTGTTCAGTTGTTATGTCTGCCCAAAGTGGCTACTTAAATGGAAAGGTTTAGAATACATTTTTGTTTTGTAAATTGATTCCATTATTTCTTTTGTAACTTGAATAGTATTGTTCTGTGCTTTCATTTCAGAGTAAAATGAGAAATTGACCTGTATAAATTTGAATTTAAAAATAGCTGGAAAAGTGTGGTGTTCTGAAACTTTTGACCAGTAGTGTATATATATTATAGTCTGCATAAACCAACAAATCTACGCTTGATTAGCTATGATTTTGACACAGTATTTTATAGTACAAATAAAATATGGATGACACTCACTCTCTGGCTGCTTATATCGGTGGTACAAGACGATGTCAGTAGCGTGGTTGATGCCTGTGGTGAGAGTTTCCATGGTGCCTTTTCCAAACTTGTTGACCCGGAAAACAAAGTTATTGACTAACGTGACTCCATATATGTAGTCCTCAAAGATATCGATGCTAAACGGATGGGCAAGGTCTGGAAGTGAACAAAGAACATATAATGTTAACATAGGCAAACTTTTAATTGACTTCTAGTAGTTATTTTTTTATGTCATAACTTCTTTTCTTAAACTCAAATAACTCAACTGTTTTTGATGCCAGAGACCGCTATGACGGGATCTGAGCCATCCAGGCGAACACTGCCAATGACTGAAAGCTTTGCATCTGCCCAGTAAAGGCGTTCATTGAAGTAGTCTACTGCCAAACCTGGGGAGTGAAAAAGACGTTGTAGTATACAGTATACTGCATATTTGAAGCTGGGAGTTATTAATGTCAACAAATACGACCTGTTGGCCACTGGATGTTCTCATGGACAAGGGTCTGTCTCAGCGTTCCATCCATGGCAGCTGTCTCAATTTTTGGATGATTCCCCCAGTCTGCCCAGTACATGGTACTGAAGCAGAAATGAAGAGTTCAAATGAAAATCTCAAGCCTTTGTTTAAAAAAAAAAAAAAAAAAAAAAAAAGAAAACTGAAAAAAAAAAAAAAGCTCAAGTTCATGTTGTACCCTCTTTGTGGATCCACGACGATGGCATATGGTTCGTCAATCATGCCAGAGATGAGGGTCTTGCAATGCTGGCCTGACATCTGAGCCACCTCAATGACATCTCGACCAGAGTCGGTCCAGTACAGGTTACCAGCCACCCAGTCCACGGCTATGCCTCGAGGCATCTTCAGCTCTTTAATCTGGATGACATGAGAGAGATTTACTAGTCTGCCCTGCTAAGAAGTCAAACTCGTGTTTCTGTGTATTTCTGAAGAGTTGTACCTGCAGGTTGGTGATCCTGCCCACACTTTGCCGTCTGTTACGGTGGGAATTGGACGACAAAGTTGACTGTCCCGGAAGCTCATAGGAGGAGATGCGGCCTGTGTGCCAGTTGGTCCAGAAGATGCGGTTGGTCTTCACGTGTAGGTCCATCGCATCAATCCGCACGCTAGCATCCCCTTGGAAGGTTTGTTCATAGCGCCAGTTGGGCATTCCAGGATCCAGGCTGCGGATTTCATTGTCATCGGCTATGAAGAGAACCTGCTGACTGCTGTTCATGTCTGCAAGAGAAAGGAGGACTTAGAAACACATGGTCCTAGACAGCCACAATTTATTTCACCGAGCAGCCTCCATTTTTTACTGATATTGTATAAAGTGTTAGTCTGTTTCCACGTCGTCTGTTACCAATTAAATGTTTACAAAACACATTGAAAACAAATCTATTAACTGTCTTGGGCACTTGAACTGTCTGAGGAATTTCATAAAACTCTTGTCTGCCGCTTTCTCACTCCACAGGAGCCGTGCGGCATTATGTTGCCTCAAGATTTAAAGTCTGGATGGTTTTTTTTGTTTGCTTGTTTGTTTTTTGTTTTTGTAGTTATGTTGGATACTTTTGAGTAAACCTGTTTTGTTTAAAATTGATAGCTGTAATGCTTTGATATAGTAGTAGTAGACATGTCAGCCACAAAGGTAAGTTTGCATGCAGAATCATTGCCACCGATTACACTTCCTGGTAAGGTCATTGTTTTATTTATTGAATCACTCATGGCTCTTAGACCTTCGAAAAAGAGTTTGGGAAGACTATGTAACCACAGTCGTTTGCTTTGGTGAAGTATTAAAGACTTCTTGTGTGGTTGGGGTTGTTGGTGTGAGTGCAGACTTTGTTTAAATTAGCGGTTTGTTTAGCGAATTAAATTAGTGATTGAACATGATTTTGGGGTGGTGTTATGTTGATGTTGGTGTGTAATAATACCAACAACTATGCTGTGTGTGGTTAGTCAAGCAAGATAGTTTTTTCATTATGATTATTATTTCCTGAAAAGTAGTGGTTTTGGATAGGATTCCGCCAGACAGGAACGATATGTACCACAAACTTGTTCAACACAACATATAATAATCCCATAATAAAGTCAGCTCATATAAAGCTGTTAATGTCTTTGGAATGACATTAAGTGTAAAAGAAAACATAAAGGAGATACCGTTTCGGCCCATATTGAAATGTCAAGTATTGTTACACACACAATTTTTACGTGCTCCACAACAGAAATGTCAGCTGTGTTCTGCACCTAACAAATCAACTTTTTGAAGGTGATCGCTTCGTTCCACTGCCTTGAATTAATTGATGAGTACATTAATAGGGATCGAGCCCATAGTGGAAAAAGCATGAGTAATTGATGCCACCACTAAAATGTTTAGAATTACCTATAATAATAGTTTAAACTGTAGATATCTGTCATGTTATGACAAAATACGTTAATACAATTTCAAACTCATTTTAAAACATAACCCTTAAAAATAAATGGTTTACAAATTATTAGATTTTTGAAGAAAAAATAAACAAATCATAGACATACAAAGCTTGTCTCTTAGTAGAGATGGACTATGTCAACATACTTTCTCGGGACCGATTCCTATTTAGACAGGGCTTTGGTGCCATCTTGTGACATCTTAGAGCCTTAAAGAAAGAGCACACAAATGCCAAAAAGCTGAGTTTTTCAGCAAATAATGGAGGATAGGCTCCATCGAAAAAATGTGGCTAGGTGAATTCAAGGCTAGTGAACCACGATTAGGCATTGGAATAATGTCATGCTATTTACACAGCTATCTTCATCCCGCCTACACAAACCTGGAGGATACCTCGCCGAGCAAAACTGGACTGAATGGTTGCATAAAAGCTTGAAAGCAAATATATATTGGTACTCACTGTCAGCTTTGCAGGTGTCATTGATCCTTGTGAAGTACTTGTAGCAGCTGCATTTGTAGGAGCCCTTCGTGTTGTTGCAGATGTGGGAACACGCCCCAAACTGAAGACACTCATTCTTGTCTGAAAAACAGGAAAGAATCCAACTCATCAAATGAAGTTAGGTTATAAAAACATTTGGCTCTGTAGCTTTTGTGCGTGTTTACCTCCACATGTGCGATATCCTATTTTGTGGAAGCCCGGTTTGCAGGAGCAGAAGGCGTCTGTGCTGTTGGTGACACAGTGGGCCTCGTCCCCATCGCCACAGTGAGTCCTGTTACTCCTGCAGTCATTCAGTTTGGTTTCTGTTAACACGCACATTGACTTGTTAGCAAAGATGTTTGATCAAGTTCTACCAAGCTAAACTCATCCAAGTATGCCCTGATGTTTCCAAACTGTTCCCGCAAAGTTGGAAGCATACATGGAAAGTCCCCCGATGACCCGGTGGGGTATATTACCTGCAACCGGAGGTTGAAAGGGATATATTTTTGCATCTTAAACATGTAGGGATGTGAAAGCATAAGGAAGTTTCTAGACAAAGTAGCAATCATTTTTCAGTGGGGCGTGGTTTCACGTATTCAGCGGACACGTCCACAAAGTTTGAGAATAAAGACAAAAGCTTGATTTTTAACGATTTCAAAGCATTATTTTAGATACTTCGAGATTTTTCCAATCATTCAAATTTGGCAGGGTAGTTAACAACACTCTTTTCTGTGGTGTGTCAAATTTACAAGCCTTATTTTCACTTGAAGAGGGGTATCCCAGCACTTCTGTTCATTCAGCGTAGAAATTAACCTGTTTTGCAGTTGATCTCGTCCGAGCCATAGTCCTCGCAGTCATTAAAGACGTTGCATCTCAAAGTGGAGCTGATGCACTTTCCGTTGGCACACAAGAACTCGTCTTTCTCGCAAGTAGGAACAGTTGGATGGGCTTCTGTGGGATACAGATGACTCAGCAAACTCCTTCAAAAATCATCTTGGTTGATTTCAAAGCTACTGAGCCACTTACCGCAATTCAGTTCATCCGATTTGTCGCCGCAGTGATTGATGCCGTCACATCTCTTTGACATCTGAAGACATACGCGGTCATTTTGACAGCGGAACGCTCTGGTGGGAGGACACTGGAACTTCCCTAAGCATCACACGGTAAAAAGTGTGACAAAGAGTTGAGTAGCCGAGTAAAAGATGAAGGGAAAAGAAAAGACTAAAAAAAGAGAGACTGAGATATTCAGCTATTAAAATACACGACTGTGTGAGAGTGTGAGTCACATGCTGGCACTCACTGCACTCTTCCGGATTCTCATCCGAGTTGTCCCCACAGTCATCTTCCCCATCACACTTCCAGGCGAGAGGTTTGCACAGACTGTTGTTACATTGGAACTCATCCAAAGGACAGTGACGGCCAGCTGAAAGAACAGGAAGTAACTCGCAGTTTAGTTCTGTCAAACTTGATGCAACTCGATCGGAAAACGAGAAGCGGGCAGTAAAATCGAATTGTGCACTCACCAGCAGTGTGGCAGTTCTCCTCATCACTGCCATCCATGCAGTCTGGGTCAGCGTCACATCGCCAGCGAATAGGAATACAGTGTCCATTCTTACACTGGAACTGGTCATTGTCACACTTGACATCACAGCCATCCTGGAGGAAAAAAAAAAAAAAAACATAGCCCAACAGGCAAGCAAGCGTCAAACTTCATCCTCGTGAATGAATACTGAACACACAAGCGTGTGAGACACCTCATCAGATCCATCGGCGCAGTCGTGGTCTCCGTCGCACTTCCACCGCCCAGCGATGCAGCGGCCGTTTGTGCAGGCGAACTCGCTTTCGGAACATTGCCGAGGCACTGCGCGAAATGACAAAGCACGGTTTGCATTAGTGACAAGTTCCAGCCTTTATTCATCTTGCATTCCACAAAGACATGACAGCAGGTGGTCAGGGGAGAGAATGAAAGGAGCTCAGCAAAATTCAATCCAACACATAAACTGTATCAGAAAATCCCAGCTTTACAAAGACAATAATGATATTAGAAACAGCTCTCAGTATAATGCAGTGCTCGACCACTGCAAACTACAAGCACAACAACAAACACGTTGCTACATTAATACATCTTTAACAATATTCATGATGAAAACTGAGCATTAATATCTTTGTAAAAGGAGAATTTTAACACTTTTATAATTCTATTCAATGAGAGGGTACCCAATGAAGTGTCTGTATGATTAGCTTGAAATGTACGTTTTTATGCTGTGGGTGATGGAAGGCGTACAACGCATAATTACAATTTATTTTAAGTCTCCTTGCAGACTCTCACAGCTGAGCCGGGCTCACGGGTGGACAAAAGCATGACAGAGAACTGACAGGAAAATACTGGAATGTTTGACATATGAATGCTGAAGAGACTCACCTCTAGCTCATGCCAACAGGACAGTATGAAATGAAACAGACATCAGATGAGGTGAAATGCATTTGCAATGACAGTGACTGGATGTTTTTGACAGTAAACATCGTTAGCGCAAAGGGAGTTGAGAGTTAGTGAGAGTGGACAAGGGCAGAGTGAAGGCATGACACCAACCACACTTGTCTTCATCCGAGTTGTCGCCACAGTCATTGTCGTAGTCACATTGCCAGCGGCCCGGCACGCAGCGGTTGTTTTTGCATCGGAACTGGTACGGCTCGCATGTCCTCTCAGCTGCGCACATTAGCATACCACGATTGTAGCAAGATTCAATAAAAGCAGACTGACAGATCGCCTAATGAAGGGGAATCCGAAGTCTGTGACCGGCCATCTATTTATTCACAGCCTGCTAATTTTAGTTTGGTTATCAATTAAAAGTTAAAAATGTCAAATTGGCACTTCTATCCTTTCATTTGTCTGCCTACAGAGGAACATGTTTGGACAGCCCTGGTGTAATGTGACTGCTAAGTCGTTTCAGCAGAGATCGAGATGCTCACCACACTCCTCCTTCGGTTCGTCGGAGGCATCGCCACAATCGTCTTCCCCGTCGCACTTCCAGCGAGCCGGGATGCAGCGTCCGGAGTCTTTACAACGGAATTCGTCCACGCCGCATGTCATCTGGGCTAAAGTTGGGAACAATTTCACGGTGATCTTACTAAGGTTTTAAAATGGATGGCAGGAGACGGTAAGAGTTTATCGAACTGAACATCCTCCAAATATTTATGCATTGTGGGGATGAATCATAAAGGAAGTCAGCTTTTAATGAGTTCACAAGGACATTGTTGGGCGGTCAACCTAAATTCTAATAGTTGTCCAATGAAATTGTATTGATTTATTCCCAACTGTCTATTTTGTTTTTGGTAGCATTTCTATTGGCTGCACTGCTTCTAGTACGCATATCCTTTTTGGTCCAATCAAATTTTAAGATTCTATGTGTTGCCATATCAATCTAATCTGTCCAGGCCTTTCACAATCACTTATTGTGGGTGATGTGACATTACCTATATTAGCAATGGGACTTTCTTTAACTCCCAGAATTGTCCCTTCCCCTGATTGGTTGGTCAGAGCAAAACTTGCTACAGCCAACTTCAACTAGCAAAATACTTTAGTAGCAATCTACTATTTTGCGTTCTTCTTTACAGCCGCTGCTAAGAAAATGCCTGCATGACAAAAATGTAGTCAAAATATTGTGAGATAAATTAAAAACATGTTAATCTGTTGGAACCAATTCATTCTTTTCTATCAAAATTCAGTTCTTACTGCAGTTGGCGGGTTCATCAGATCCGTCCACACAGTCGTTGTCACGGTCACACACCCAGACGCGAGGAATACAGCGTTTGGTAATGGCACACTGGAACTGGGTAGGTGCACATGTGACCTCAGCTACAGAGAGAAGTGAGCAAATATTTTATTACAGTGAGAAATGAACCATCTGAGCAGGATGAAAGAGCGAAATACTCACGGCAGTCCTTCTCGTCCTCTCCCTCACCACAGTTGTCTTGGCCATTACAGCGGAAGATTCCTGGGATGCAGCGACTTGGGTGGGAACATTTGAACTGGCTGGGCAGGCAAACATGAATATCTGCAGTGTAGTTACACAAATACACAATCAGCATATGTGAGGACTTGTGAAATTTCAAGGGAATAATGGATGCTTCAAAATAGGCAGTGATAATGTCATAATATGCGCTGTACCGCAGTTGGCCTCATCTGAATTGTCCTGACAGTCATTGTCTCCATCACATATGTATGCAGGGTTGGTGCAGATGCCTGTGCCACACTGGAACTGGCCCGGTCTGCATTTGAACTCAGCTGTCACGAAAGGAAGAGCGAAATATTGGTCTGAACTTAATTTCAACCCAGCCCGCTTCCTCAATGGTTAAAAAAAAAAATAATCTACACTCACAACAGTCGGCAGGCTCGTCTGAGCGATCGCCGCAATCGTCCTCCGTGTCGCATTTCCACCAGAAAGGAATGCACTTATCATTCTTGCAGACAAACTACGAGACGACAATGGGAAGTGAATAAAAGCACACGCTGAGGGAATGATGAGCAAGTCTGCGCAGCTCCCATTACCTGGCTGGCCGTACAGTTGGACATGCATGTGCGGTGGTCATTGGCAAGGAAGAAGTTGGTGGGGCATGCGCATTTGTAGCCTCCTCCAGGAGAGAGGAGGCACAGGTTACTGCAGCCGCCGTTGTTCGTCTGGCATGGGTGGTTGCTCACTGGCAAACAGATAACACTCAAGAAATGTTCAACGGCACAGAATAAGATTTTCTGGTAAATTTAGAATACAACATGTGCATCCATGCCTACCAACTATTATGGCATGTAATTTATATCAAATGTATGATAAAAATGTACACAATCACAAATATGTACGTACAATTAATAACATTTTTAATCAATACACAATGGCAGACTAGGTAAAATGTCATTATGATGAATAACAATTTTGTTTTCCACCTTTTTCCATTTGATCAAAACAACAAACTATCAATTAGATATTCTTGCTTCTAAATTAAAGATGGTTTAAATTCAGAGATTTGTTTCTAAACACATGATACATGTTTGAAGATAATTGCTGGAAACATGCCAAGATTGAGAACTATGCAGTACTCAGTTGTGGAGATATAGAACTAAACTGTTTTTCACCATTTTAGTTTTCCTGAATTGGGGCCCAATGATGCACCTGTTCCCTCTTATGAGTCACCTCTCTCCCACTACGTAAGAACTTGAGCACCTTTGTTTGTATTAGCGGTTATCCGGTGCATTTGCAACGTGCAGTTAGCTAGCTAGCTATACCTACACCCCAAAAATGCAACTACCCTCCAGAAAGTTCACTTGGATGAGCGCTTGAGAGTGCCTTGTTGTCGGCCGCGAGTGCATGCACGTCACGGAGAGAAGGCGGAAGAGAGGGGGGGGGAAAAAGTCAGACTTGTCGGTCAGCATGTGGACCAGGGCATTGCATTGGTGTGGCCACTTTAGAGCGCCTCGCTGTCAGTGTGGAAAAGCCCCGCGACAACCCAATGGGAATATATTCCAACCACGGTGACCAGAGGCTTCAAGCGGATATATTTTCACAGCTCAAACATGTATTCATGTGTAGGCATAAGAAAGATGCTAGATGCTTGACGGAGTATTTGATTGACAGTTTACAGTCGAGAGGGTTGTGGTTTCAGGGCGTTCAGCGGACACACTCACAACGTTGGTGAGCGGAAAGAAAGGCTTGATTTTTCACAATTGTGAAGCCTCATTTCATATAGGCCAATAGTGTTTGCAGTTGTTCTTAATCATTTAGATTTGACAGTATTGCAACAACAACGTGGTGTATCAAATTTAGAAGACATTTATTTTCACTTTACAGGGACTTGAAGTATCTTACCCTGGGGCTGGCGATAGGGATGGTAAATATGCACATCCATGGGCCGATGCAGGGTGCTGATCAGGGTGGTTTTGTTGGTCCCCAGTGTCTTGTGAGCTCTGTTGATGGACTTTGTCTCCCAGTCTGTCCAGTAGATGTACTCTTCAAACAGCGTCATGGCAAAGATGTGTGGGATGTCTTGACTAAGAACTGCCGAGGTGCAAAAAACATGTCACAATTCAAAAGTGTTTTACCATTATAATACTCCTCAAAGACTATTACCCGAGTTCAACTTTGGAAAAAAATGCACTAACTGGCCACATCAATTGAGCATCATTATCTTTGTAAAAACAGACTTACTGACACAGCTCTTCTATTAAATTTCAGACAGTGGATTGCGTACCTAATGAAGTCACCAGAGTGCATGTTTTAACAATTCGAATTCGTTAGAAATTCATTGAGGAGTTAAATTGTTTATTGTTGAATAATTCCAGGGATATGACATTTTAATGTTGGAGCTGTAATGTGGCTGAGCAAACATCGAGGCTCTGTTAATATTAAATGGGAGCCGAGTGGGTGCACGAGAACATGGCCGACGCTATATCTAGTGTTATATAATGTTCAATATGCCTGATTAGATTTTATACTCTCAATGTTCTCTTTATGCTCCCATAGACGGCATGCATTTGCTTCCTGTGTTTGGTGCAAGTGTGTAACACCTAATCCGCTTCGCTTGTAAAATACAGTAATAATCCATATCAAATCACATTTATTGATGTGCAACACACGTCGTCATTAGCTAATCAAAAATGTTGTAACCTGGGACTGAGAAGAGTTTCAAAATTTGAACTTTGATAGCATGATGTGACCTTTAGTATGTTTTTAATCAGAATCCAAAAAGGAAAAAAAAAAACATAGGTCTTTAACTTCCTTATTTCACCACCGTGTCATCAGAAAATCTGAGATAGATAAGAGCGATACATACTGTATGTTACAAATCTAATTGAAGGAATTTGGGTAGCAAATAAAAATGTCGAAGGACTTATTTCGTATCCCATCAATGGTCCAAAATATTTCAAGTGAGCAATGATATGTGACCTGTGTGTCTGCTGGTGCCATCCAGGCTGGCAAACTCAATGTAATCCTCCCGGGCGTCTGCCCAGTATATGCGGTCATTGATGAAGTCCAAGGTTAGTCCATTGGGCCATGTGATCTTATCCTGGATGAGCACGCTTCTGTTGGTGCCATCCATCCCAATTCTTCCAATATGGGGATTGTCACCCCAATCAGACCAGTACAGGTACCTAGACAAAAAAGTATAATTTTATGCATCATAATTACACATTACGTTCTTCAAATTGCAAATACCGTTATCCCTCATTTATCACGCAATAGACGAAATCTGCAAAGTAGCAACCAAATATTTATTTTATTATTTATATATATTTGAAAGCTTCACACATATAATATACCAACTTATATGGTATTATTTTTGCCCACATGGGGTCACCATCCTCACATTCTACAATGTAGTATCTGTGAGGTTGAATGTGTACGTGCCTTTAAAAGGTGGTCTTGGCCTGTTGAGTGACTGGAAGTGAGCGAATGAGGATGTATAGTTAGCTGGCTGTGAACTGGCTAAAGCGTTAGCCACTGTGTTTTGTAGAGTGATGGCTTCAGTTGAGGCAATTGGCAGGTCGGCTAGCTTCCATCTTCCTTCTATCCTAACAACCTGTTATGATTACAATTCATTCTAACTAGAGGTGGTAGGCTATATTAAAGGTGCCATATTTTATCAAACCAACCTTTTCTCGTATTTGGGATGTAACATTGGCGCTATGGTGCTTCAGTAAATATGAAATATGAGTAACAATCATCCACTTATTCCTGAGTTCCAGACGTTTGACTTGAATCTGGACGTTCCAGGCGTTCAAATGACCTGAAACCAGGTGATTTGAATTCCTCAAGCTTATCTATGTCGCTAGCGAAGATCTCCCTACCTCTCCGCTCCCGAGCCAGCGCTGTAGACATAAACGTGTGCTCTTACAAGGAACCAATTAGAGGCAAAGGGCCGGGCTTAGCCAAATATGGACAAAGCGGATACAAAACCGGGTCAAACAGAAGTCGCTGTCAGAGGGGCCTTTTCTGGACAGTCGTATGACAAGACCAAGATGTTTTTTTTTTTGTTTGTTTTTTTTAAATGGAATTGACACTTTCATACTGAGTCAATGGTTAAAAAAAATTATTAAAAAATAAACAAAATAAAAAAGTCATTCTATGGAGGTCTAAATTGCCCAAATATGGAACCTTTAAATAAATTAACGATGTTTACCGTAGAAGTGCAGTTGTGTAATTTAAGCCTATTTTAATTTGCAATAGGCACATTGCACTTTGGAGTCTTTTATTAAGTGTGAAATGATCCCAAACTTTGGACATTCTATGTCTTTCCTCCTGGCTTGCACCTATTGCTACGTGAGTCAGCAGTAACAGTCCGTATGGAAAATTAACCACCACAAAATCCCACGCTATAGCGAATAATCTGGAATATAAGTAAAATAAAATGATGCCCTGAACCCACAAAAAGTGAACTGCGATATAGCGAGGGACCACTGTACCCCTCATTGGTTCTCACCCGTAGCGCACATCCACGGCCACAGCGCGAGGTTCCCTCAGCCCGCTGGTGACCAACACTGTCCGGTAGGCTCCGTTAAGTTTGGACACTTCAATGGTGTCTCGGCCTTTGTCACACCAGTACAAGTTTCCACCGACCCAATCCACTGCTACGCCGTCTGGGTTACTCAGAGAGGTCCGGTGCAACACCTGTAAGGTAATTACGCAAAAATGTTTACTGTATGTGCATTACCAAGGGCCCAAGGACGCTTATTTTGCTGACCAACCTCTATGTTGCTGCCGTTCATACGCATGCGTCGGATCATGCTGCCTTGAGTGGTGACATCAGTCCAGTAGATCATCTGCTCTGCATAGTGGAAGTCCAGTGCCACAGCATTATTCAGACCCTAAAACAGCGGCAAGTGTGTGTTCACAGGGGGCATTAAGGGAAAAAGACCACATATTCTTTTGGTTCTGTACCTGTTTAATAAGCGTGTAGTTGGAACCATCAAGGTTGAGCTTTCGCAGGTAATATCGGTTAGCAAAGATCAGGTAGGCCTCCTCCTCTGCACACAAAAATAAGAGGAACATATTTAGGATTTAATGGGCTATAAGCAACCCAATAAAACACTTCTATTTGCCAATTTAGTGTAGTACCTGATGTGGATTTGCAGATGGTGGGATCATTGGGGCTGACTTCAAAGCCATCCACGCAGAGACAGTGGAAGCTGCCGTGTGTGTTGATACAGCGCTGAGTACAAGGGTAGGTGGTGGTGCACTCGTCCACGTCCACACACGTCTTCCCGTCCCGCTTTAGCTGGAAACCATGATGGCACCTGCACTGAATGTGCCAAGTGCACGAAAGAGGTCAGCATCTTTTTATGGACAAACATCTTAAGCCTCACATACACAGTTACTTGATTTGGCTTTTTTTCCCCCCTTTTTGTTTCTGTCATTTACTGTATATTTAATGCAGAGGTGTGAAATGTAATTGCAAAATGTACAGTGGTGACTTAATTCATGAGTTAAATTTGTTCCGTGATCATGCTCATAACTCAAAACATGCATATTTCAAATCGTCCTTCGCGATTGAAATGAATAGAAATCAAATTTATCTTTTAGCACCCCATAATTTGAAAAATAGCACACTCCAGAATTGTACTTATAAAAACATACACTAATAATGTGATTAAACAGAATGTAAAGAGTTAAGCCAGTACAGTACATAGATAAACAGCTGCTAGTTTGCCATTCAAACAGCCAAGAGGGGCCTTACTAGCATATGCCAACATTTTAATTGGCGTTTGGAGTGGAAACATTTGCACACAATAAATTCTACCTAGCAACAAGCTGCTGGGCGAACATGATGTTCTGGGAAGTGAAAATGCAGAGTTTATTACAGTGTTCTACAACAGATTATGCTTGCAGTCCTCAGGATTCTGTCAAATGGAGAAAAAGATTGTTTCCTCAAAATTTGCGTAATACTTTTCAAATTGCCATCTATTAATAATAGGTTATATCTATCACTTTTGCTACTACTTTCTTTTGAGTCATTTACACATAGAAGATACCCATTAAACAATTAAAAAACAACTTACTCAAAATTGGCCCGGGGTAAGAATTATATTGGGCCTAACTGTACTGTATATACTCTAAATGATTTACTTCATCTCAAACACACTTACCAGAAAAGGCTAGGCCATAGATAATAAGATTGTTTTATAAAATCAGATGGAGAAGAAATAATTTTAAAAAGTATTCAATATATACATTACCTTTTTTTTTTTCTTACGTATTATGTATCTGCTTGTAAAATGTAAAGAATTGTCATTCATTCATTGCTATAATAGTTATTTTAAGCACTTTATCAAATATTCAAGAACTCTGACCATTTCGAAGGACCCCTGGGATCTTTGGAAATATCATATGTAATCTAATAAGGCCCTTGCGCGTCAAAATCAGCCGTCTATTCTATGAAATTCAGGCACAGTCACTTTGGTTGCCAAGTAGATACGATAAACTCCTCACAATCAACACAGTTCACATTACTAGCCTTGTTCTTATGTAAACACCAAATTTACATGATGACTCAAGCTGGTTCATCGGTAGGGTACAGGCACTCCTAATGATTTTCAAAAGAAGCTCTGACCGCGGCCTCGCTACTACAAACATGAAAGTTCATGCATAGTTCAAGCTGTTCTTTTCGCGCCTCCTACTTTCAGAAAGGAGAGCCAAAACAAGTTATGGTCTTACGCAAGCACATGCCTCAAGTCAGATTCCAACCTGTGCGCCCCGTTTGTCAGGAAAATGAGTGCAACTATTAGGAAAACAGTGGTGCCTCAATCCTCGATCTACTAATTTTATTTGTTCCATAAACATGCTCTTAACTCAGAACACTCTTATTGCAAATCATCTTTCCCCATTGAAATGAATGAAAATGCCATTAAACTGTTCCAGCCCAAAAAAAACACCAACAAAATGTTTTGTGACATGTTTTCTAGTAAGAAAACTAGCACTCTAGAGTATACTTTATTAAAAAAAAAAAAAAAAACAGTCATAACATAATTAAATAGAATGCAAAAAATATATATATATTTTTTTAAAGTTAAAGGTTTGTGCATCATGTTTTCATGTTTTGACTGCGCTTCTTCAGGTGTGTGTGCCCTAGTCACCAGGGAGCAATAAAATAGCCATTCATAATAAACAAAGAAGAGTTTCACAAATAAGTGCCTCGATAAGCTGCAGTAATATTAGTTGTTTTTCGCAGAGGTGTGAATATTGTTATATTATCTATCTCCATGTGTTGCTGCACCCGCTGTGTTTAAATATCCGTTGCTCAAAGGTTTATAACTGCCGCAACATCGGTGCTAGTTTCTTTAGCCTGTCTGTGTTGTTTTGCATTGTGTGCTACCATTAAGCTAGCAGATTTTCGTATAAGTTATGGTTTGGTTAAACACAAGACGTGTAATTGTGTCAGTGTTAAAGGGTTAAGCTGGGAATGGCAATTAACAGCTTTTAGCAAGCACTTGGCCTCCTTTTTGAAGAATTGTTCACTCTCTGCTGCTTGTGAAATTTACTGCCACTATTTACCCCTCATAACTAAAATAATGGCAGAGAACATCTCGTATTTAAAAAACTTGTAAGCCAAGGTACCAGGGTACACAGTAATTGACATACTGTGTATATGTACTTGGACATTCAGTTTTTGCTTAGATTTACTGAGCAAATGCAGGATAAAAAGTAAAAGAAGAAAAAAAACACAGACGGCTTACCTTGTAGCCAATCTTTAGGTCATCGCAGAGTTGTGAGCAGCCACTCAGTTTACTGTTGAGACACTCGTTAATGAAGCAGTTGAGTTCATCGGAGCCGTCGCCGCAGTCATCATTCCGGTCACACAGCAGAGTCTCGTTCAAACAATTTCCATTGCGGCACATGAAAGCCGACTCGTTACACATCCTCTCTGAAATCACACGCAAATGGCACGCTGAGCGCTGCGTGATTTGTACTGCATTAAGTTGTACACAAAAAGCGGGATACTGTGGTAGAGGTGTGTATTGGTCGTCCCAATGAAATGAGAAATGCATGGTCGTAGAAGACTGTTGATGATACTGTATGTGGAGGTGCACCGTAAACATTTCCTATGGTGGGATACTGTACAATAATCACTGAATCAATACGAGAATTCCCCCGATCAAACACAAATCTAGTTTTGAATGCTAAACTCCGATCTAGCGCATGTTTACAGATGTGGTAGCTATATGTGAACACAGTGACATCATGGTACTACAACACAGTATAACCCACCCATGAATTCAAAAAAGAAAAGAGTAACCAAAGACAAGACGGAAAAGACCATTCTCTGTCAACCAATCAATTAGAGCAATTTTTAAAGCTCTGCCCTTTTGGTACAACAACATTTTGCTTTCCAATGGACATACAATTGTGTAGTGTAGCAAACTGTACTGCTTGTTGTAAATGGGAGAAACAATCCATGAGATCGGAGGGACAGTTAGAAAATAATCACTGGTGAAAAGTATCACTTTGACACTAGAACACTAAATGTGAAGATCAGTGGAGAATGGCAATCAGCAGAAGGAAACCACTGGAGACGTTCCTTATGCAGACACTGCGCTTCAAGACCAGTCCCATGTACAGTACAGTATTGTCAATGCCTGTTGTACAGTAGACTGGTAGAAGACTGTGACAATTCCAACCTGAGTCAGTGCACCGCGGGTTCTTGGGAGCTTCGTCAGAGTGATCTTGGCAGTCAAATTCGCCATCACACTCCCATTTCTTCTGATTGAGGCAGCGGCCGTTGGCGCAGCGGAACTCATCAGGACCGCACGTTGGATATTCTGCAAAAGTAAACAAAGTAACTTAATTTATTCCAACCTGAGTGGGTTATGAATTCTGTATCAAGTTTCTCAACGCAGACATTACACACTCACCACATTCAGGAGACTCATCTGAACCATCAGCACAGTCAATGTCATGATCGCACACAAAGTGCTTGGGAATACACTGTCTATTCTGGCACATGAACTCATTTTCATCACATGTGTTGTTGGTGTACACTGAAAGTGGAAAGGAATACATGTATGGAAGTATTCACAGAATTTCATTGAAGATAATTAAGACAAATTGGCTGCTCTGTTTATTATGCACAGGTCCAACTCACAGCAGCCCGCCGTGACACTCTCGTCAGCTCCATCCGGACAGTCCTTGTCTCCATCACACTTCCAGCGCTGCGGCACACACGTATGAGAGCCGGGACACTGGAAGGCCTCAGGACTGCAGGTTTTGGATTCTGGATTCATACGAAAAGTGAATGGTACCACATAATGACTCAGTTTGTAAAATTCCAGGAATTTTCAAAGTTGGACATTTTCCTTGGGAATTAACCAGAATTTATTTTGAATTGTATTATTTTGCGAGGACCTCTTCTTATGACAAAAAGTTTATATTTATGCTTGAAAATGATACCTTTCCATTAAATTACCCACAATACATCCAACTTTCTGGAAAAAGAGCTGCTTGCAATTGAGTGCATCGCTTACTGCATTTCTCATCCTCATCCGATCCATCACCACAGTCGTCAGCGCCATCGCACACCCAGTGGCTGGAAATGCAGCGGTGGTTTCCACATTCAAAATGGATGGATGGACAAAATTTGTCTGCAAAAGACAACAACGTTTCTCTTATGTGCCATAGGCAATGGGGGCCAGACAGAGATAAACTAGAAAATGCAAAAATGTAAATACTGCTGTTGTAATTTTCAGTTGCATGACAGCACTCTATCATATTTAGGTGTTCCTAATATTTTGTCCCTCAGTTACAAATGTTATGACCATGTAGAATTTGAATGCATACAGTATATACTCATTGTACTTTATGTTCTAGCCACTGAGTGTAAGGACACTCCATCAACTGACCGCAGTGTGTCTCGTCAGCTCCATTCTCACAGTCATTTTCCTTATCACAAGTCCAGCTCATTGGGATGCAGCGGCCACTGGGGCAAGCAAAGAAGTTGACTGGACATTTAAGCTTGCGTTTATCTGAAAGACCAGACAAAGAAATCAGAAGTTCGCTTTAATGCACTTAAGCAGACTATGATGCATAAAAGCTAGCAAAGCTCCACACCAGGGCAGTTCCGCTCATCGGAGAAGTCCCCACAGTCATTGTTGCCGTCGCACACCCATGAGGACAGATAACACAGGGTGGTTTTCTCACAGCTCTGGAAGGAAGCGCCTTTCACTCCCAAGCGGAAGAAACGGGAGCAGTCGGTGGGTTCTGAGAATAAACAAAAGACATTTTCAGAACTCTGCTCCGAACAAATCTTAATTCATTGTCTCGCATCTTTTTAAGCGGCCTTACGGCAGTTCATTTCATCGCTGGCATCTTCGCAGTTGACAACCTGGTCGCAGCGGCTTAAGTTGCCGATACAGCTGCCATCTTTGCACTGGAACTCCCCTACTTTGCACAGGGTCACTACAAGTAGATGGTTTAAATCATAGTGATGAGCATAATGTCACTACTAATCAACTTCGCTTTACTTCAACCAATTCCAAAGCAATTCATGACTTGATCAAAACATATGGAAGACCAGCGAACCCATTCTCTAACTTTTCACCTGCAGTTGGTGTATTCAAAATAGGTAGATTAGACATGCATGCGAATGTCACAGGTTCGCACAATAACATACAGTGACGGAACGGACATGAATGACTTACTGTTGCAAGGCATTTCATCAGAGTGGTCACCACAGTCGTCAGTGCCGTCGCACCAGAACTGGTGACCAATGCAGCGGCCATTCATGCAACGTCTGTAGCCTTTCTTACAAATTCGATTGGCTGGAAAGAAGCAGTATGTTAGAAAGGCTCTCTCTCGCTCTCTCTCTAGATATATAGATAGATGGACCTAAACTGAAATGCGTTCAAAACGCATACAAGCTATTCTATCAGCTTAAAGCGGCACTAGAGTGGAAGAGTAGAATCATTTAGGCAATAATGGGAAAATCCAGGTTTTAAAGGTCCCGTATTTTGCCAAACCAACTTTTTCTAGTATTTAAAATGTAATATCTTCTTATGTGAAAAATGAATTAAAACCATCCACGCATTGATGAGTTCCAGATATTTTTCTGCTGAGAGGCGTGAAATCAGGTCGTTTGAATCTCTCAAGCTCATCTACATCAACTAGAAAAAGATCTCCGCCTCCTTCTCTACTCCCAAGGAGTGCTGTCAATATAACAAACACGTGTGCTCTTGCAAGTGGGTCTTCTACACAGAGGTAACCAATCAGATGAAAGGGGTCTTAGCCAAATATGGACAAAGCTGATACAAAACTGGGTCAAACAGAAGTAACTGTCAGAGGTGCCTTTGCGGAACACTCTTATGACAAAACCAAGGTCTTTTTTTATAATGAAATTGACACTTTTGTACTAAACCTCCTCCTCAGAAAGCTACTGTAATGGTTTTTGGAGACTTGTTTGGGATGCAAGAATAGCCATAACAAATATAGTATATAAGATGTTATAGTTGCATAAATTGCTCAACCCTTACCACAGTAGGACTGCTTCTCATCAGACTTGTCCTTGCAATGGGGCATGCCATCACAGGTCAGGCTGTAGTTGATGCAATCCCCGTTTCCACACTCAAAGTCATCCACACTCCCGCAGGAGATGTTCAATGCTGGTGAGGTACAAACATTCATTGAGTTTTATCATTTAAGCCACATTTGTGTTTTAAATAATTTATTTTCTCCTCCTTACAAGAGCAGGTGTTGTCTTCCAGAAGTTGTCTGTCTCCACGGCAACTGCAGTTGACCCTCCCATCAGAAGTGGGCAGACACAGGTCTTGGCAGCCTCCGTTATTTGTGCGGCAAGGAGAAAACTCACCTGAAGGATGAGCGACACAGGAGGGTGGAGTTATGTTGGAGGGAGAATTTTACCATCTCTGCAACAAATGACTCAGTGGAGCAAAAACCTAAAAGAATGTAACCTTGCAGGGCGAATTACGTAAAATGAACAGCAGTGAACGGAACTCACAGCTGTTGGTGTCATTGGCCAGTGCAACAATTCCCATTGGCTGCTGAGGGATGTCAGCTCGCAGTACTTTCATGTCTCCACCTGTGTACTTGTCAGCTCTGAGGACGGCTCTCCTCACCCAATCCGTCCAGAAGATGTAGTCTCCATACACGGCCAGGCCAAACGGATGCACAGGCTCGTTTTTCAACAAAACCTAAAAAGGAAAAGAGTTGAGGGGTCATTCCAAATAACTTGGTATCTCCTTTACTTCCACATCCTTACATATCGGCTGCTCCCGTCGTATTCACAGCGTTCTATCTTGTCCAGCGTGGCGTCAGAGAAGTAGAGCTTCTCTGCTCGGTGGTCTATAGCGAGGCCGTTGGGAGTTTTGATATCACTGCTGATGATCGCCAGCACGTTGGCTCCATTCAGGGATGCCCTCATGATGGTGGGAGTCTGCTCGTTCCAGTTTGTCCAGAACATGAGACTGTGGTGAGAAACAAAAAAACAAACACAGGACGGATAATCTAATCAGCAGCGGGCCTTGCCAAAACATGCCATTAAATAAAAGTAACGGCTGAGTGGAGTGAAACAAATGGGTTGGTGGGAAGAAAGTGGAGCGAAAAGCAGCTGGAACTGGGCCCAGCCTGGCCATGATTCCATATTAATGACTCACTCCTGACACTCGTCCAGCACAAAGGCTCTGGGGTGGTCCTCTCCAGACATGGTGACCACAGTGTTGCGGTTATAGGCCACAGAGCGGCTCTGGTCCACAGTATGCCGAGTGATGGTGGAGGTTGTGTAACTGGTCCAATAGAGCGTATCCCAACTGCGGTGGTACGCCAGGCCCTCGACTGAACCGACATCTGTGGACGAGAGGGAGGAAGTGGGTCTTTAAAGAACATTTCTGAGACCTTGTGCTGCTGTCAAGCCAGTCAGTACGAGTCAGAATCAAGTCCCCGTCAATGGAAAATCAGCCAATTTGCCTTTGCTAAGAAGGGTATGTTTTCATCTTCATTAGTATGCTTTTTAACAGTATTATGCGAACAATACTCCAGAAACCTCCACAAAGTGTATAAAGGAGGCTGGGTGGATAACTTGGGATTTACTTTTTTACATTCTAGTAATCTATGGGTGGGGTTTTCAACATCCATCCATCCATCCATTTTCTGAGCCGCTTCTCCTCACTAGGGTCGCGGGCGTGCTGGAGCCTATCCCAGCTATCATCGGGCAGGAGGCGGGGTACACCCTGAACTGGTCGCCAGCCAATCGCTGGGCACATAGAAACAAACAACCATTCGCGCTCACATTCACACCTACGGGCAATTCACAGTTGTCAATTAACCTACCATGCATGTGTTTGGGATGTGGGAGGAAACCCGGAGTGCCAGGCGAAAACCCACGCAGGCACAAGGAGAACATGCAACATGTGAGACAGTAAGCGTCCCCATACAGCCTATTTTGTGGAATTTTGAAGTCCCTTGAAGTCATCTGTTGCCAAAGAGGCAAAAACGGCTAATCAATGATCATGTTTTAAGAAAGCCACAAATATGTCAATTAAGAGTAGCATACAATCGCCGTTTTCAAACTTCTTACAAGGGGGAAAAAAAAGCCATCATTTGAGGAAAATAAGGAAGTGACACGGCACCGATCATGTGCACCACAACTGCTGTTCCTGGCGTGAGCTTAAAGCAATGTGTCGTCCTGACACTTCATGGCTGACTGTCTGCACATACAGATACAACTCCCTCTGGATCCCCTCATTCATGGTTGGAAAGAGAACTGACACGGAACAGCTTGACAAGTGAGCCTTGGGGGAGGCCAACCACTGCAGCTGTTCAAGTCCACTTCTTCCAGAAGACGGCAAAGTGTTTTTTCTAAAAGGCGGTGCCCACTTTTCCAACAATATAGGAATGCACTCTACCATGATGTCCTACTGCCTCCAATACGGCCATCTATTTGTTCTTAGTCATACAATGAATGATCTTTACAACCACTCAACACGACCATAAAAAGACGAACACTCCAAGCAGCTGTTTGCTCTCTGCAGCAAGTCAATAGAGCCTAATCTAAATGGAGGATAATTCCAGCGATTAATACCAAGTTGACTGAATGCACCTAAAAAGCAGGTTAACAAACACAGAAAGTCAGTACGAGACAGTGTTACGTGAGGGGATATTACAGCAACCCTCCCCTTGCTTGGCTTGTCCCATAGATACTGTGCAAACACTGGGAGACACCTGCTTAAAGAACATTACCACTCAGAGCAAGCATAGGGATTGTGCAGCATAGAGAACTGCCAAGCTTTTGTTACTCTTATTATGTACATGATCATTATTTATGATGAATATAATGATGGGTGGAGTCCACATGCTACAAGCTTGTGCGGCGCTTCCAATTGGACAAGTTGCCTCCTGCCACGGTGACCACTTAGCATCAGTTAGACTTGAATGCGTTTAAAGTGGAAGGACTGGGAGCAAACCACCGGAATGAATTTAACCATTATTGCATAGTGCCAAGAAATCGATACAAACATTGCTATCATCACGAGAGGTTGAGTCGTTTTAGTGAAGCGTGGTCATTGCCGTGATTCCCCTGATGCTGTGTGATCATCCCACTCTGATGCTTAACATTAACAGGCAATTAGATTAGTGACTAAGTTGACTTTAATTGGGAACACATGGAGATGCCAGGGCACCATGTAAACAGCAGTGAACCCGCCCAAAGGAACAAGGAAGAGGAGGCTGTGATTAAGGTTCTGGTGCCCATTCTGGACGGTCTAATCCTGGTGACTGGCTCGGTGGGACAACTCTTGGTCATCACCACCCTAACAGGGTCGGAAGCGTAAAGACCACCACCCCCCACATGGTACCGACACCCTGCTGCTGGCGCTGAGCGCAGCTGAGTTGTTATTGTTGCTTTGCCTGCCCTTCCACACGTCGGCCATCACTTTGGGATTCTGGCCTTTTGGGAACTTCATGTGCAAAGGCGTCAGTTTCCTCGGCGTGGCCTGCTCATCTGCGTCCGTATTTACCTTGGCGGCACTGGCTGTGACTCGTTACCTCACAGTGGTGCACCCCACCTGGGTGTATTGCTCGAGAATGCACCGGCGTGTCAAGGGGACAGTGACAATTCTGTGGCTTCCTGCCTCGGCAGCGCCACAGTTTGCCTTCCGCACGATTACAACTTCCAGGGCTGTGAACTGCTTTGCTTTTCTTTCAGACTTCAACCAACTTGTCTACAGCATCAACCTCTTCTTCTTCGGCTTCGCCCTCCCACTGGGAATAATTGTGCTGATGTATGCAAAGATCTACTGCTTTCTTCGACACCCACGGCTCTTTGGAAATGCCCCTCAGCTGGAGCGCTACCAGAGGCAGGTTACTCACACTTCAGCTATATTGGTCCTGGTCTTCACTCTCCTCTGGTTGCCGTCCTATGCTCTCATGTTCTCCATTGTTGTAAGAACGATTCAAGGCTCAAAGGGCTATAATACTGTTGCCATTTTGGCCAGATTGCTGGCATCCTCAGTAGTGGTGGTAAACCCCATTCTGTACCGATTCATGTCATGTCAGAAGTTCAGAAGAGAGTTGCTGGAGCTGGGGAGAGAGCGTTGGACCTTCTGCAAAAACTCCATGGCTGGTTGTCCTCACATGATGTTGGGTAGGGACATGGTGCAGAGCTTTGAACTGGACACAAAGCTCTGAAGCCTAAACTGACTTCTCCAAATTAATATGCAAATTATATGTTTTCTGAATTTTCTAGTCGATGCAAATGACACACAGAACATGTCCATCAGCCGTTGGATCTATGGGGGTTAGAGGCATTTCAAACTCAAGCAGAAGCTCTGAGAGGCTGTTCTGACATAACTTTGTAAAGAAATTCAAGCTGAAGGGATGAAAGAATAGTGAAGCTGCTATCAAATAAGGGATCCTATTATGTAACTTGACCTGCTAAGATGTTGTGACTGAAATAGCTTTTCATTTCACTAAATATAACCTCCCAATGCTGCTAGTCAAAGCTCAGTGAAATGGTTGATGAATTGAAAATTATGCAGACTGTCTTTAACGTTGACGATATAGAAAAATATTATTTGCATAATCATTTGGAAGGTGGTGTACAAAGAAGTCACGGCAGTACCTCTTTTAAATCTGGATTGATTTATTGTATGAAATGTTAGAAATGTGCTGTAAATATCACATAGCACTGTGTTCCAGAAAGCACTATGAACTGCTGGTTAGCGCATCTGCCTCAAAGGTCTGAGGTTCGGGGTTCGAATCTCTGCACCGGCCTTCCTGATTTGACTTTGCATGTTCACCCCACGCTTGCGTGGTTTTCTCCAGTTACGCCGGCTTCTTACCTCATTTCAAAAACATGCATGTTGAGTTAATTGAAGAGACTAAATTGTCCAGGTGTGAAAGAGCGCGTGAATGCTTGTTTGTCCATATGTGCCCAGCAACTGGCTGGTGACTAGTCCAAGTTGTACCCTGTCTCTCACCCAAAGTCAACTGGGCTAGACTCTAATACACCAACAAATCTAATGAGGACATGCGGTATTGAAAATGGATGGTTGGGTCAAGGAATAGAAATGTGCTCTTTAGAAAGGACAGCAACCAATTCAACTTGAAACCCTCTGCAGCGTTCAATGGATAACTAAACAAGCATAATGTTGCTTTAGAAGGAACTGACTAATGAAGAAAATCTGAATAACTGGCTATCCTTTTCACAATGTTTATTATTACACATTACATAATACACATTTAACATTATTAAACATGTCAACCCTGTGCACGTTTTCTGATATTTCTTTGGTAGTTTCAGAGCAGACTGCATAGTTCAATGTGATACAAATTTTTTTATCATGAAATGAAGAATTTGGTACACCCTCACAGTCAACTGATATAATAAAAGAATAGTGTCATGATTCGGCCCTTTGTTCTCACTTTTGATTGGCAAACCCCTCTAGATAATGCAGTGTAGATCTACAGAAACTAGAGGCATAATCAGTAGTGTGACTGCAAGTCCTTCTCTGCTCGCCTAAACACCATCGGAAGCACTGTCCAACATTCACAACTTAAACGAAATTCTATTAATATATTTTCAGCAGTCTATTATCCTTATTTCATAGCCATTCTTTTGGCTGCCGAGCTCGCAGTAGTGTATGTGTTATGTTCTGTTCTGTGTGTTGCGATGTCATGCCATCTGCCCAGGGCCTTTGGACTCAGGAGTACAGGCTCATGACACATATGCAGTATTAGGAATGGCTGTTTTCTTTGGTTTTGTTTTTTTAACCAATCAAATTGCAGATTCACCACACTTGGCCTTCATGTAAGCTTTGAGTGACATCGGCATTTTTCCGTCCTCTGACTGGTTGAGCTAAATAATCTTGTGACGTGCAAATGAGCGACGGGGGACGACGAATGCTGGATATTATTGAAATTAGTTTTCGAGAAAAACTCAACATTGTGAGAATAAGCCTGCCGACACCCTTGCTGGCTGGTTTTTTTCAACCCGGAAAAGGATTTATTCCGCACTTTCAGAGTGGCATATTAGCCTTACATCCTGCCTGTAAAGCAAGAACGGAGGTGGAGTTTATCTATAAACGGGCCCCGGTTCAATATGCACTGGCTGCCACTGGGCATAATAAACATATCCATCCATCCATTTTCCGTACTACTTTTCCTCACTAGGGTCGCGGGCGTACTGGAGCCTATCCCAGCTATCTGTGGGCGAGAGGCAGGTAGACCCTGAACTGGTCGTCAGCCAATCGCAGCGCACACACAGTATAAACAAACAACCATTCGCACTCACTTTCACACCTACGGGCAATTTAGAGTCTTCAATTAACTTACCATGCATGTTTTTGGGATGTGGGAGGAAACCGGAGCTAATAAACATATGATTAAATTAATACCTTTCTGGGAGGGAGCGCAACTTAGGAAATGTTGGGTGGGTTACACTGAGGTTGTCTGTTATCATATATTTCAATTTATTTCATGCTTTCATAATATTAATCCTGTATATTATACAGTATAGCTCTTGTATTAGGTCAGATTATATTGTGGAAGTGCACCTAATTTTGCAGCAAGTAAGTAGCACTCCTAAAGGTGTTTTGTGTCGTATGAGTCCATACTTACTATCCACCACAATCTTTCGGTCTGTGCCGTCGTCGTTGATCTGCTGGATGTTGCCAAAGTGGATGTCGCTGAAGAAGATGCGGTTGGCTCCCTTCCCGCCCCCTCCGTGGTAGTCAAAGCTCAGGGCGATGACATTCTTCATGTGGTCTGGGTCTTCGAACGGCTTTATGGGCGCGTTTAAGTTGGTCTCGTCCGACAGGTGGATGCTCTTCAGAATGGTGCGCTCAGAGTAGAGGAGGTAGCCGTCGTAATCGCGGCAGCTGCGGTTGTCCTCGGCGAGCATGCCGTGAGCACAGGCGCAGGTGTGCTGACCGTTGCCACGATAAAGACAAAGCTGTTCACAGTCGCCGTTATTATGTTTGCAGATGTTGGTGCCTGAGTAAAATAATGAGCAAAATCGACTGTTTAGGAACAGAATTTTGCCGTTCTGTTCCTAGTTAGAGACCACCAAGTGGTCCAAAAGGTACTGAAATATGAAACAGTTGGACGTGTATTCAAAAGTTAAGGTCAAATTAATTTCACCTGAAAAATGTATGGTGTCATTTAGGTTCAAACTGAAATTCGGCCAAAAGATGAAAGGGTGGCAACTTTTTATGAGAAATGTATGTTACATAATGTACATAAAGTTTTCCTACCTTGCTGCCTGGCCCTGTTAAACACTTTAATATCTTTTAATTGTACACCAATCCCAGTCCGAAGTTGGATGGCATCTGTAGCGTTGTCTTTACTGCCTCTTTTAATGGAGCCATTCGCGTGAGTCCTGTGCAAAACCCAATGATGCTCTCAATTAATATTATAAAACATGAAGCGTGTTGGCCTGAAATAGTTTCAGGCATTGTTGAACACAAAGAATCACTGTCTTCAGTACTAGAGTTTGGTGTTGAAGTCTATAGCCTGACCTGTCACTCCAGTAGATGTATTCCTCAAAAACAGAAACTGCAAACATATCCATGTTGTTGTTGGCCAGCACCAGTTCTCTATTCTCCCCAGTCTCCAGGTTGATGCGCTCAATCTTGTCTGTCCTGGCATCGCACCAATACAACAGCCCCTCCTACACCAGTAGATCCCATAAAACAGATTGTGTCAAGAAGCACAAACAAGACGGACAGTTAATGACGAAAGAGTAATGGCTGAAGTCAGCCTCACTCCCTACCGTGTAGTCAATGGAGATTCCATTGGGCCAACTGATGCTCACATTGACCAAGACCAACCTCTCAGAGCCATCCAGTCGAGAGCGCTCAATACGAGGGTACTGACCCCATTCTGTCCAGAACAAATACCTTTACAAAATATCACATGGAGTGTTATTGATGTACTTGCTCAGGACAACTGGACATAAAACAGTCACATGTTTGGAGCAATTTGCTTCAAGCAACATTCCACAATAGTAAGCAGTCTTACCCTTTCACTGGGTGGACAGTGATGGCTCTGGGCTTATCCAGGCCCTGGGAAATGACCACGTAGCGGAAGGAACCGTTCAGCCTGGCCACCTCAATGACATCAAAGCCCTGGTCGGTCCAGTAAATGTTTCCTATAGGAGCGGTTTGTCAATATAGCTTATTTTGTTGAAAAATAAAAAGAGACCATGCATATGAATAGAATGAAAGCTAAATGTTTCAGTGGTAAAAAATGTTAAGGGAAAATCTAAGCTTCTAAGTTCTTCACCGTGTTTAGTTTGCAGTTATCAAACTATCTCCCACTTTTTTAATTAGTAGACTAGTAGCAGCAGTCTAAAATGTATTCCGTACCAAACTGTAAGCTAGGCTTAAGACTGGAGTCATAATTTCACTTCTCTTAGTCCCGTTTCAAAGTGTAGCTAGTGAGCTGCATCTTTTTAATCCCATTTTAGTCAACTGGTGACGAAAACATCGGTGGAAGAAAAAGTAGCCCTGATCTCTGTTTGTGAAATGATGCAATATGTACAAGAGGATGCCCCACAGCCAGACCTGCAATCCAGTCAACAGTAATGCCCTCCACTCTGCCGATGCCATTGGTGACCACGTCTTCTCTCCATGTTTGATCTCTCTTGGCCCTGCTGATGGTGCTCAGGCCCATGTCTACCCAGTAGATAGTGTCATTCTCTGAAAAGTACCAGTATGTTACCCAACAATGCTTCAATGGGAGAGTATAAAAGATAGTGAGGCTGTCTTGGTACCGTTACCTCTCACTAGTTTCACTCACCAGCATGGAAGTCGATGCCGACAGCCAGAGAGGTGCCAGACACTGGCACCAAGGCGTCAGATTTGTCAGCTGGGTCAAGCGGAATTCCTCTGATTCCCTCATGGACTGAATAAAGCAGGAAAGAGCCCATACCTGCTCAGAGAGAGGGAGAGACCATATTTGGAGACATATGGGTCTCCTACCAAAAAGGTCTTGATGATGAAAGGCAGCGAGCGGTCTTACCTTCACACGACTGCTGTCCTGTCTTGAGGCTGTAACCGGCAGTGCACATGCAGGCCCTGCTGGTTGGTGAGGTGGGCAGACACAACTGGGAACAATCTCCATTGTTGTTGCTACACAGATTGATACTTGCTGAAGGAAAGACAGAACAGAGAGGCCAAATTACATTACACTAATTTCCCAACATAAAAAATACAGTAAACCCTGGTCACTCGCGATGGATAGCCACCTAGCCCTGCCACGAAAAAATATGTCTATATTATTAGACTAACCCTAAATATAACCCAAACGATATTCCCAAAACACTTTATCGGTTTAAGATCATTTTACAACATTACCATTAAAAATAAATTGCATACAGATCGTTTGAGTGCAGGAAAATGCACTGGGAGATCACAAAACCATGTGTAAGTGAGTTTTTCAGCAACGAGCTGAGGATAAATTCCACAGGGGGGGGGGAATAAATAAATAAATAAAATAAAAAATTTTAATTAAAAAAAGAATGGGTGAATACATGAAACGTGACCTGCGAATAGGCTCAGGTTCGGGTTTTTATCTTTGTCTCTCTTTTTTTTTTTTTAAATCACGAAAACTTTACATTTAAACAGGGGTGTGTAGACTTTTTTTTATATCCACTGTACATAAGGAGCATGTGCGACTTAAGTTACGCTCATGAGCTACGTAAAGTACAGTATCTCACGAGTGCATGTCATACCTCGCAGGCGTGGCATTAAAAATAAAACATGCTTATGTGGTCTGCCGGGTTCCGTATGGTTGTACTATAGTTTACAATGGTGTAAGAATCTACTACTGCCTTACACGGACCAAATTACACTGACTTGCTAGCTTACATTTCTGTACGTCCTCATCATAGATGGTCATATGCATCATAGGAGAGGTGTTGTTCCTTAAAACCGTCCAGTTGCCGCCATCCTTCTTGTCGCATGTTCCAATCTGATCAGTTGCATGGTCCGCCCACCAAAGCTTGTCTCCTGCAGAGAGGGAGATTAATTGGTAGAGTTATGAGGCTATCCATCCATCCATTATCTGAGCCGCTTTATGGGGGGAAAAGGGTGCGAAAAGCATTTTAAACTATGATTTTACCCATTATAGCCAATGCTGTGGCCTTGTTGAGTTTGCCTTTAATGCCTTCCAAGCTCTCTAATTTAGATCCGTCCAGCTGACAGCGATTAATTGTGCCATTTCCCGAGCTGATCCAGTACAGCTGCTCTTTCTCATAGTCGATAGATAGGCCTGCATGGAAATATTAATAAGACACTAATGCACACGCACGTCTGATATACCTAATTCGTCCTTTTATTTTAGGGTGAAATGCAGCTGCTCACCAACTGGTCCCTTCTGGTTGATGAAGAGTGTGGTGCGGTTGGTGCCATCCATATTCGACATGCTTATGCTGTCACCATCGGTCCAGTACAGCTTCCTGTGATCAGAGGTGGCAAAAGTACTCTTACTACACAGTAGAAGTACAGACACTTGTATAAAAAAAAGACTAGTATTAGTAGAAGCACTGATTTAACTCCTGTACATAAGGAAAAGTAAAAAAGTACAGATTCGAAAATGTACATAGGTACCAAAGTAAAGACACGTTTTCTGTTAATTATATACAGTACTAGGACTGTACAGATAACTTGGCACAATGATAAAATAAAATTCTCCGGACACAAAATAGTTTCCCCATTTGATAAACTTACATAGTACTTGGACTAAGAAGAAGAATTCAGGTTACATGTCACAGGTTGTCGTTAAAGAACAAGCGTTGGTTCGAAAACAACACGTTCCCATAACTTTCCTAAGGTTGTGAACTGAGTAACGAAAAATTCTAATAGAAATTAGCTAATGATAACTGAAAAATACACCTTACTTACTGAATGCCAGAAGCTGGTAGTTTTTTTAGGCTGGCACAATTCAATACATGAATGAATAATTTTATAGCCAACAACAAACAATTTACTTAAATAAAGCCATAGATGGAGAATATCTTGGGTCTCCAAATGTGTTGCTCCCTTTTAATGCTCCCTGATTCATGTATAACCATGTCGCTGTTGTTCCTGTCGCTCCTGTTTTTCCACCCCAAGACCCCAATCAAGATTGCAATCATAGTTGGCTCTCTCTAGTTCAGATTTTTTATTTTTTTTCGCCACATCGTGTCGTCATTGGTGGAAGATGAAAAAAGTGACAAACCTATTTGGACAAAGTAAGGTGTTCAAATGAAGCACGTCAAAGTCAAGTCTTCCGAAAAATAAATAAGTACAAGATACCTGAAACACCTACATAAGTACAGAACCAAAGAATTTGTGCTGCGTTACTTCCCATCACTTACTGTGGTGCAAGGAATTTCAATTGCGCTAAAGAAACACTGGAAGAAAACACTTTTAGGCGAACTAGCACAAAAAGCAACACCCACCCTAGTTGAGGATGCAGCACTAGACAATGGGGCTTGTCTAAACCCTGGATAACAGCATTCTTAAAAGAACCATCCAGTCTGGCCACATTGATCTGCTTCTTATTGGCATCATAGCTGGTCCAGAAAAGGTTCCTGGACACCCAGTCGACTGCTAGCCCATGAGCATTAGGAAGGTCTAATGAAGGTCACAATCACAGCACAAAATGTTAGGTCTCCCACAGCATGTACATTCTCAGAGGGACATTGGAAATTGAATCCCATCAACCTGGAATCGCAGACATTCCCGAAAGATGTCTTACCAGCAGAGACAACAGTTTCCACGCCTGTGCCATTGATGAACGCTCTTTTGATGGTTTGCGTTCGGACATCCGACCAGTAGATACGATGCTCCACCGCATCGTAGTCCACTGCTGTCACATTGTCTATGTCGGGCACGGTGAAGGAGATTATGTAGTTGTAGTAGGGGTTGTCGACGTCCACGCCCCGGATCTCAATCTGACGAGCATAAAGAAGGAACTTGCGGGACTCTGCAACACAAATATGAGCACAGCAGTGATGAAGATATTCTAATGACTAATGGCTTACAATTTGATGGATTTTGCTCATTTATAACTTAATAACACCAGAGAAACATGTTTGTAGACAATTAAGATGTATCCAACCACACATCTGTCATACATTCTAATACACAAACAAGCAAAAGCACAATTAGAGCATTGTTTTTCTACCTGGAGAGTGGGGGGGGCTCAAAACATACATTTCTACCAGTGTGATATAACATCGCAAGGGGAAGAAGCCCAATTTCAACCAACACTACACTCAATGCATCAAGTAGACCACCTGATATATGCACCACTGCTCAAAACTTTGGGGTCACCCAGATAATTTCATTTTTTCCCATAAACACAATGTTGTATATATAGGCTCAAAGTTTGGAGGTCATTTAGCAATGTCCAATTTTTTTTTTTTTTTTTTTTTTTAAGAAATTTGTTTAACACAATAAATGGTACTACTACTAACACTGGTATTTCTGATTAATTTATCATCATTGGAAAAAAATAACATTTTCTTTAAAAGAATTAGGACATTTCAAAGTGACCCCAAACATTTGAATGGCAGCAAACTGCCACCTCTACTTTATGTAGCTACATTGAAGGAAATAATTAGGTTTATGTTAACAGTGACAGAATATCCAGAAAGAAATTGCAGAAAAATCTCATTCAAAAAAGATAATGTCTATGTATTTCATTGAGTGAAACACTGTTAGTACTTGATCCCCTACCAACAGTAAAGAATGCTCCCACCGACCCAATTCTCTCACAAAGTACTCCTAATCTAAACTCCTTAGCTGTATGAAAGACACCTCAACTTGTTACCTGTATAAAGACACCTGTCCACAGAATCAAGCAATCAGACACCAACCGCTCCATCATGATAAAGACCAAGGAACTTTATGAGGACATCAGGGACCAGATTGTAGACCTGCACAAGGCTGGAATGGGCTACAATACCATTTGCAAGAGGGTGGGTGAGGAGGAGACACTTGTTGACAGAGGGTGAGGTTGACACTCTTTCTCTCAGCCGGAAAACTTAATATGGGCCGTGGATGGGGCTTCCAGCACGACGACGACCCAAAGCACACAGCCAAGGAAATGAAAGAGTGGCTAAAGAAGAAGCACATGGAGTGGCCTAGCCAGTCTCCAGACCAAAATTCCATAGAAAATCTATGGAAGGAGCTGAAGCTTACTTGAGGATTTGGAGAGGATCTGCAAAGTGGAATGGTCCAAAATTCTTCCCGAGATGTATGCAAACCTGGTGATCAACTACAAGAAATGTCTGACATCTGTACTGGCCACCATGGTTTTTTTTTAATCAAGTACCAAGTAATGTTTTGATAGGGGCTCGATAATTTGAATCTTGTTTTATGTGATTTTCTATAGTTTCTTTTTAATATTCTCTCTCTCCCTGTTAAAATACATCTACCAATACAATTATAGACCATTTCATGTCTTTGTCAGTGGGCAAACTTACAAAATCAGTGAAATCATTATTTCCTCCACTGTACATGTACTGTATCTACTGATCTATTCCTCTGTATGTTGCAGTATCTAACCAAATTCTCTTTAAATTACCAGTAACCCACTTCAAACAGTGAATGAATGCAATGCCTCACTTGGATTTCATAGGACACTTAATTACAAATAAAAATGAACATGACTATGCAGTCATGAGAAATGAGCATCCCTTGTGTTTTCCACTCTCTGACAACATGCAGAAGCTACTGTTTGACAATGTTGCAGTGTCCATGTTCTGTCAATGTAGCTTTTAGTATAATGAAAACACGTGCATGTCAAACTGTGTATGAATGCTGTCCTAACCTTTGCAGGTGCGTTTGTCAGCTTGCAGCTTCATGAGGTGAGGGCAGGCACAGGAGAAGGTTTGGTTGAAGTTGATGAGACAAAGGTGAGAACAAGGGCCTTTGCCGTCGATGGTGGCACATGGGTTTGGAGCTGTGTGGAAAAAAGATTTCTATTGAAACTATCAATCAACAAGCCATAACAACTTGGCATTTGATTTATGCAGTGTCTCAGTTTGAGCACTAGGGCCACTACGTAAAAGGTGTACAAGTGTCAAAGAAGAATGCAAAGTCTGGTGGATTAACAAGAAGGAATACAGATGTCATGCCACCTCTGAGTTGACTACCAAATAAAGTGAGTTAAAAGAAATACAAGACTGCTTCCTGAGAATACCAAAAGTAAAACTGCATCATCAAGTATAATTTGCAGTCAGCTAACAAAGTGTTACACTACATTACACTGCCAATAGGTTTTGTTTGCACAGAGGAAGCAAAACTCAAATGACTGAACGACCTACCCTGGGGTTGTCTCGACGGGTGATAGACCTGCAAGTCAAAAGGCTGCGTGTTGGTGCGCTGGACTACAGTAACGTTGTGCCCTGTCCATTTGTTGGCTTTGGCAAGAGTGTTGGTCCTCCAGTCAGTCCAGTAGACTTCACCTCCATACATGGTGACGGCAAATGGGTGGGACAAGTACTCGTGACCTCGCAACACCTCAATCAGCCCTGAGCCATCATACATGGCAGAGTAGATGGCATCTGATCTAGAAGATCAAGAAAGCAGATGTGTATTAACTGGCATTAGGGACAAAAGTAGAAGGACATCTGGCGACAAACATACAGGAACATACATTTGAAGATAATAGAGCAGCTGTGGCCTCATGCTACCGATGTAGCAGCTGTGCTAAGGTTGGCTTGTTTAAAATGCTAACGCTAGCTTAGTATTGCTACCGTTGTTACTTTATTGAAGCTGGCTATACACATCATGGGCCAGAGACTCAATGGGGAGAGGGATTAGTGAATTGAGGCAGCATTCAAATTTTGCGAGGATTATTAACAATGCAGCCTCCTTCTTTAAATTCCAGGTGGTATCATGGGGTTGAGCTGAACATCTGATTAAGGCATTAACCAAGAGATGCACCCCAAGATTTCTGTCCCTATTTATGACGGAGCAAAGTGTTGCATTATGTAAAAAGAATGCACCTGCGTGTTTATGAAACAAGGCGAGACTGAGTGGGTTAGTGGGGAGAAAGTACATGAGTAAATGCATCGCAATGAGAGTGCTCAGTGAATTCAGAGAGATAAACACTACCTGGCATCGATCCAGACAATGCGTCTCTCCATGTAATCAACGGTGAGTCCGTTGGGCCAGCCGCCGCTGCCCGTCTCCCTGTGGATGGTGCGTCTGCCCTCGCCACTCATAGACGCTGCCTCAATCCTGGGCAGACTAGCATCCCAGTCGGTCCAAAATAGGATACTGACGACACACAAGATGCATGTGAGTCTGGATTGTCACCTGTAAAGTGAAATACAGCAATAGGGATTGAATCAAAATTTCAACTGGCCGTCTTTACCCATCACGTGGGTCCAGGGCGATGGCTCGGGGGTGTTCTACTTCCCCAGCCAGCAGCGTTGTTCTCATGGTCCCGTCCAGTTTGGCCACTTCAATCTGGTCCAAATTGCTCTCCACCCAGTAGATATTTCCTGCTATCCAGTCCACCGCCAGGCCCTCGGGAGTTGCCAGCCCATATTGGATCACAACTTCAAAACTGGTCAGAGCTCCACACCACACAATGAGAAATTATAGTTTAATGAATGGTTCATTTCCATTTTCTGCCATTTAACAGTTTTATGATTGTACCAATCCTCATTTACAAACAGTAAGACCTTTACTCCAGATGAGAGAACATATTGCATGTTTCATTTTCAAAAAGAGTGCACAATGACTTGTTTAGAATTCCTAAAGCTTATGGAATCCATCAAGGAAGAATGGCACACATTGCTGCTGTGTGTGTCGGTGTGGCTTTGACACACACACACACACACACACACACAATATCTTCCCCACCACACAGCCAAACCTTTAAGAAAACCAGCCTTCAATGCCAGACTTTTTATTATTTCCCAGAAACAACTGGCTCTCATGCAAACTAAGTGCGAAGCCAGAATGTATAATCATCTCTGGCTGAGGGTGATTAGGCGAGTTCTTCACAGGCCCTTCAAGTGGCACTGCAATTACCGGTACAACTCAAGCAGGCTTGTTTAAAAGAATGCTGTAGTGGCTGGCTTTCTTCTACTTGTTTGCATGTTCATCTTGCAGGGTGACAACTGTAAAGGTTATTAAATGGCTTCAGTATCGCCACGGGAGCGTAGATACAAGCTCAGAGCTCAGAAGCACTGTTGGACCCGTGACGTTGGAAGACTGGGAAATGGAAGAGGCTGAGTCGTGCCTCCTACGCTAGATCAGTGCTGCAGGCTGCAGTCATGCACAGCGAGCGCTGAGACAAATGGGAACAGACAAAGCCTTCCATGTGCCCCCCCCCCCCTCCTCCGAGTGCTGTGCTGGGAACACAACCTTGATTGGCAAAGAGACCTGGGCTTCTGGAGGAGGAAAGGCCAGCCATGACTTGGGAGATTTGTTCAGGGTCACAGACCACCAATGCTGACACTGTGTATTCAGATTTTTTAGTAGAAATACCCAGTCAAATATGTTTTCCTCCATAAAGGAGGTTTTCATTAGTGTTTACTAAAGGAAACAAATTGAATTTCCATCAAAGCACATGGAGGGGCGCAATTAAATAAAATGTTTCCCACTTTTCATCCCCAATCTTTGTTAGGAAAACTGACAATGGAATTATTAGATATCTCTTTTGGCCATGTGACAGAATAAACAAGGTTCAAGATTTTATTCGTTAAAGAATAACAGGGAAACAAATTGAAATCACAAGCTATAATCCATGGATCGTTTCTCAGGAATGGGTGGGTTGTGACACGAAGGGCATCCGGAGTAACAATGCCAATGTCAAAAAAAAATAAAATAATGGGACCCCCTATGGGACAAGATGAAAGTCGCAACATATGCGAACAGCATAATTTCAAATGCTCATACAAGTGTTCCCACTCACTTGTTTTTTTTTTGTAAACGTGACCCAACAAAAGAGGCCACTTCATTCTGTGTACAGTAGTTCCTTTATTCCATTAAAGTGCAGAATTGGTGCTGACATAGAAGCATGTCATTGTTTGTGACACCTGACAAGATCCTTGACTGACCTCTTTAAAACAGAAGTAAGCTTGCAATTTTGCAAATGTTATTCTCAAATCTATCTATTTTTGTCCTTTTCGAGTGGCCTTTACATTCCTCTGTAATAATGCATGAATCTTAACGTAAACACTTTGCATTGACTCTTGTTGCTAACTCACCTCCATTTTCTGAAAGTTTCCCACGGTAGATCTTGTCCTCCACCACATCCGTCCAGTACAACGTGCTCTGGTTGAGGTGAAAGTCCAATGCGATGGTGTTCCTCAAGCCTGGTACCAGGACACTGAACTCCCCCTTGTGAAGCTCAATCCTTCTGATCTCATGTCGGTTCGAAAATATAATGAAAGGCTTGAAGGGATCTAACGACAATGACGGTGTGAGAGAGACAAATATTAGTGTCTTAACAAAATCCTTTTTCTAAAGCCTGAGTTGAAACTATTTTCCCTCACCAGTGCTTTTGCAGCTCTCCATGTCAGACTCCAGCTCCCAGCCCTCATAGCAGGAGCATTTGACGCTGGATTTTTCCTGCTCGCATTTCTGGCTACATTTTAGGTGTTTGGCGCAGAAGCTCTGGATGTGGCAGGTTTTGCTGTCTGCTCCAAGCTCCATGCCCAGGGGACAGGAACACATGAAGCCTTCACCGGGAATGATGCTGCAGTTGTGACTACAACCGCCGTTGTCCAGCGAACACAAGTCTACATGGCACAAACAGGAAGGACTTGGTTTGCAATGCAACAACTGGACACGAGGGGCGGGACAATATCTCAATACTGTGATATACAGTATCGTAGCTCACACGGTACAGCATCAACATACAAACACAGACGGTATCTCGCTGGGAGACATTCCGCTACGTGTCATTGCACACTTGCTGACAAGCTGAACCTTTTCATAGGATGGGAATAATGTCAGTGTTGTCCTCTATGTTCTGTCAACACTGCATATCTAAAACCGCCTTTCAAAATATTTAACAGATTTTTTTTTTTTTTTTTTTAACAGAAAAGCGAAGACTCACATAGTCAAGAATGGAGGAGAGTAGTTTTACTTTGTGTTCATAAACGAAGTGCGGACTTCGCTGGAAAATAAAGGAAATGTTTTGACCAGATGACTAAAAGTATATTTTCATTACAGACGGCGTTCAAAATCAGTAAATAAAAACTGTCCATATGCGTAAATATGAGTAAATAATAATGATTGCCGATATGTGCCCTGCTAATGGCTGGTGACAAGTCCAGGGTATTTATTCTCTTTCTCGCTCAAAATCAGCTAGGATAGGCTTCAAGCTCACCTGTGACCGTAATGACGACAAACAGTAAAAAAAAAAAAAAAAATTTCAATTACAATAATGTATGGATGGGTGGCTTTAAAAAAACAAAAAAAAAAAAGGAATTTACTAATACTGCTCTCTAGCTGAGAGAAAAAACATAGGAGACTTATTTCTTACCTGGCTGTTCCTCTAGTTATGCATTCTGAAGTTCACTTAAACATTTTAAAATTAAATTGTGACTCAGAATACAGAGATATATTTGTATGTCTGCTGCCAAATTTAACAATTCACTTTTCTTTGTGTTGTTTTAATGCAATAATAAATCAGTTTTCTTTTTTCCCCCACTTTCATAGATATCGTAATTGATTTCCTTCAACTATATTGGTGTATAATCGCTATTGCTTTTGAAAGTTACTCGGCGATTCCCACCCTGATTGAGGAAGGTGTACAAGTATACTGACTAAATTCTGGTGTTTCCTTCATGTGTGGAAATATGTACCACAAAGCTTCTCATCAGAGCCATCTGGACAATCGTCAGTGCCGTCACACAGCTTCTCGGCAGGAAGACAGATGGAGTCGTTGGTGGCACACACGTGGTGAGACAACTTGCAGACCAGCGCGTCACAGTTGACCTCGTCCGAGTTGTCCTCGCAGTCACTGTCACCGTCACACACCCAGGCCTTGCTGATGCAGCGAGCTGACAAGATCACATGATGGCAGCCTTCAGCATTCCCACCAAAACTGATGTCACAGGGCCTGATTTACTACAGGTTTGCTTGTGAAAAAACTGGCGCACATGTGTAAGCTGATCGGCTAACCGGGTGCAGCTAGAATTGTCTGCCGAATGGACAAAATTGCTGCGCAGTTCACATTGCACGTGCTGGGAGGAGTACATGATAATTTAGCATATGCAATTTATCAAATCTAAGATGTCTTAAAATGCAGCATCTGAAATGAAGGTGCAAACAAGCACCGGTCAGGCACAGACAAATGAGATGTGACGGGGGAGAACAGATCTGTTCCACTCATGGTAATATTTTTGAAATGCCACAAAGAAACTGTGATGACATATTGTCAATTATCGTTGACAAAATTTCTTTCAATTCTGCATTTCTTGCATCCAGGTCATTTCAGCGCAGCCTGACAATTTTTGCTGGCGACTCCCAGAGCAGATGTTTCGTTTCGAGTGTGCTTTCTCAAGTTTGAAAGGAAATAGGCAGACACATCTAATTTCCACACACTCCGTGCAAGATAAACTAAAAAAAGCATGGCTTCCCCTAAATGATCAGAGCAAAAGATTTGTTTTGTCTTTTTTTCCCCCTCTTCCACGAACACTTTCAATTACATCACTTGAAACTTCATTTTGTGCTTACAGTACTCTAGCAAATTTTCCAGGGTAAAAACATCAGTGCTACAACAGCACATCCAATCTGTGAGACTGAACACACAATTTAGCGCCCACTATTTGGCATCTTAGTAAATCAGGCCCACAGTCTTTAAGCAGCAACATGCATACGGGTTTGCGGAAGGCAATGCAGTAGCCTTAGCAATGCAATCATATGAAAGCGCTTTACTGCTGATCCACAATTATTTGAAGTAGCTACAGTACCAGTTGAGAATGTTCTAACCTGAATCCTTGCAACTGAACTTGACAGCTGGGTCACACATGTGAGTGACACCCTCGCAATTGTTCTCGTCACTTAGGTCCATGCAGTCTGTGTCACCGTCACAGCGCCACCGCATGGGGATGCACAAACCATCCATGCGACACTGGAACTCATCCACGTGGCAGCCACCTGGTGGACGAGTAGCTGGAGAGACAAAGAGGGAGGGAGTCAAAGAAGAAAGTTAGGCCGAACCACCGCTCATAGCCACGTAACTCGATGTGCAACATGAACAACAAACTATTAAACAGAAATCATAACACATGGCGCTCTGGGTCATACCATTTTAGATATGAAGTGAACCTCCATTGTGAGGTACTTCAGGGAGACAAATTAAATGAACTGCAACCTCTGCTATCGGTACCCACAACATGCGGCAAACACGGAATTTGCTGATAAAACTGGCCGGCCTAGACATTCATTTGACATTTTTAGTATTTAAGCCACAGGTGCTAAACTCAAGGCCTCTGGGCCAAATCTGGCCTGCTGCATCATTTTATGTGGCCCGCAAAAGCAAATCACGTGTGTCGACTTCTTGTTTCTTGCTAAAATACTAAAACTGCAAATTGTCTGCACTTTTAAAAATGTGAAGATATTGCAAGCTTTTATTGTTGTTACCAATATTCCTTTTAAAATAAATTTAATATTGGAAAATTTATAGCGTATATGTAATAATATGGGCAATCCTACATTCTAAATGAGTTAGTAATGGCCCTATATAAGGAAACTATAACTACAATGTGGCCCACGGCAAAAATGAGTTTGACACCCCTAATTTAAGATAATTAATGTTTATGTTGAGTAAAAATTTGCACAATAAAATGTGAAATTAAAACACTGTCGTTTCTGCATTTGTTGTCCAAGTATATATCAGTAGTAAAGTGACAATGAGAGAAATGTGAATATATATTTTGCAAGTCGATTTACAGTGCGCACTCCGAAATTTTCTGCTTGCGCTCCTAAAATTTTAAGTTGGGGGCCAAGTAAAAAAGTTAATCTGGAGCCCTGTATAAAATGTAGGAGAAGCAATCAGTGTTGTTGTTGTAGTGAAATGCTGCTCAGCGTTGGCAAACCAACGCTGAGCAATAACAACATTGAAGAATACATTCGTAAGACAAGCTAGTAAAATGATAGACAGACAAAGCGGATGCACTTGGTAAGAGAGACAACAGGGCTTTCTCGAAATTAATTATTGTGTTGATATGATGCGGTGAACAACCTGATGCCGGTGCCAGGTCAAACAACAACAGCACACACAGTTCTCCGATTGATGTCACAAGAGGATAAAGGGCACCACTGAGGTGGTGACACACTGTCTGTCCCTCATGACAAAGGTCAACATTTGGAACAGATACAGCAGGCCAACTTGGGCCTTCCGGAAGAGAACATCATTAATGCAGACAGGGGGAATGCGGTGGTATTGCTTTTTCATTTGTGGTAATGGTTTCAAGAGGGCAGGCTACAAACATATAGCGTACAGGCTGCTCATTTAGCCAGCAGGTCATGCTGAGCCTTGTTTTCTGCTTGCTGGGATTTGACAGCACTTGGCTGGGATTCCACATGGATCAAGCAGTACATTAAACACCAGAACACACACAGTGCACAGCGGTGTACACTCTTCTATAATACTGTCACAGCGGTTAACCAGAGAGACCCAATCTTCCAAAGACAGCGAACAGAGATTTGAAAATGTTAAACATCTGTGTCATTTGCACAGCACCACAAAACAGTCTAATTATTAGCTAACCTCAGAACATAACCACATCCTGAACAGAGACACTAAGAGGATTTTGCCGAAAACGATCAACTGAAGCTCGAGGCCAATCAGAGGGGAAATGTGGCGTGAAGGAAGATGAACATTTTCAATGTGACAGTGTGCCAGGCACAAACAGAAACACACATTGGACCTCAATCTCTACTGCGGCGCTAGGTGAACTTTGATTTGGTCGACTTTCATAACAAAGCAAACAACAAATTCTAATTGTACCACACAGTATGTTCCAACATAAAACTCTCATAAAACTAATGTTATTAAATCCAATGTTTTCATGACATTTCAAAATTGTACAAGCAGAAGTTAACTCATTTAATATGAATCATGTATAAACAGTAAGCAGTATTTAGAGACTTGTCTATGATGCCCTTCACAGTCTTATTTTTTTTTTTTTTTAAGCAGTCATAAGCATTTACGAAAACCAACGTCAACATTAGTTGAACAAAAACAGGAAGAGCATCCGACAAAAACAACATTACAGCTCATAGCCACATGACTACTGGCAATCATCTCCTTGTTCCAACTATCATTACACTAAAATGTTCACTTAAAAGCTTTTTTGTTTTGAATGCGAGACCGCTTTCTTCACAGTAACTTTTACTAGACGTTCTACTTATCTTACTACTGTCTTCCGTCAGAAAAATACACACGCGAGAGTTCATCTTTTGATGCTAGCTGAAATGAGGTCTAGTGAGGTGCGCTGACGGTTCGTGTGATATGATGACGTCACAAATGATGATTCAAAAAGGAACATTTTGAAAAATGACGTGAAAACAACAACCGGCCGGCACATCATGCTCTCTACCTTGATTGGTACAGTTGGCATGGGTCTCGTCACTGTAGTCTCCACAGTCATTATCGCCATCACAAGTCCAGTATTCTGGGATACAGCGACCGCTGTTACATTTAAACTGCACGCTGGAGCAGGAATGACTGCAGCCGGCTTCATCGCTGTTATCCCCACAGTCGTTGTCTGTACAGAAGCACGCCCACAAAACACATCTATCCGTTATACAAGGAGTTAGCTTCAATGAAGAAGGTCTGAGATTTGTTGTTGCTTACCATTGTCACAGCGCCAGTTGATGTTGATGCAGCGACCATTAGCGCAGGTGAACTGGGTGAGGGGGAAACACGTGGGATAGGCTAGGGATAAGGAAAGAAGTGGAGCGGTGTGAAATGAATTTCTCGTCTCTGCGCCATTCAAGCCAACGCAACAACAACGTGATGCAGTCCAGACGCACCACATGAGTCGGGTTCGTCTGAGCGGTCTCCACAGTCGTCATCCAGGTCACATGTCCAGGAGATGGGGATGCAACGACCACTGGCACAAGGGTATTGATTTGGAGGGCATGTGCGTGCTGGGAGTTAAGAAAATGGAAAACAAATGTTTGTATATGTAGCTCAACATGCATGCATGAGAAGCAAAATACACAGATTTTAGGATCTTAAATATTTTATAACAAACATTGATTGTGATGTCTAAATAAAAATACAACTTTATTATCATAACCTTACTACGATTTTCTAAAAAAAAAAAAAAAAAACTTTTTTTTTTTTTCCCCTTCAAAACAACTTTCCTAAGACATTTAGGGGTACACATGGTAGCTAGAGTATGGGTAATCCGTTAAGATTATGGGGAGTCTTTGGGATTATTTCTGCTCTGTAAGGGGTCCCTTACAAAACCCCCACAAACCCCCACAAAAATACATCTGAAAATGGGCAAATCCAAGTTGTTGTTTTTTTTATACCCCTGGTTCTAAACCTTTGCTATACTGTTAAAAAAAAAAACACACACAAAGCATTCAAATTCTCAGCCAATAACATCATTCATGGAATGTGATACAAACTGCTAACTTCACTCCCATCCCTCAGCTCATTCTCTAAACATCTGAAGAACTGCTTAGTGGATAATCAAAGCTTAAGCCATAAAACTGCATAAACTGATGTCTGCTGACATCTCACACTGCACTTCAATTCTGACTGTTAGTTGTGATTTAATCAGGTTTTGTTTCTACAATCATGACTTTTTTTATTCAAGGACGATCCACTAGGAAAGGGACTAAAGTGGAAATTAGCCATGGGCTACAATGGTCTATCACCCTTTTTCAAAATAAAGTTGAACTTCAATAGCCACCGACAAATCAGACGAATGCAAACTGAAAGGCGGTGTATACTTGAAGCATACCAGAGCATGTGGTGTTTGATTCGTCCTCATCGTTGCCGCAGTCATTATCGCCGTCACACAGCCACCGCAAAGGGATGCAGCGGTTGTTCTGGCATTTGAATCGGTCTGCCGGACAGGTGTGCTGGTCTTGTGGGAGACATCAGGAGCACCATGAGTAAAACCAGCCATATCATTGAGTTAATTTGTTTTTTATCCATCACACTGTTTACAGATCCACTACTTGCAAAACATTAGGGACTTTCAACTTTTTCAATTTGAGAAAACCAAGTATTATTTTGACCTTTGCTAGTCTTTTGAATGCACATGTCCTATTGTTCAACATTTCAGTACTTTTTGCACGACTTGTTTTTCTCTAACAAGGAGAGAAAAAAAAAAAAAAGAAAACGGCAAAATTTACAACATGCGCTTGATTCACAAATCGACCAATAGATTTCTGGTTCAATAAAAATTTATAATGAGTATTCTTCATGCTGTTTACATTTTTGACATTATGGGCCTGATTTACTAAGATCCCAAGTCGTGTGCTCAGAATTGTGTGGTGACTCACTAAGGGATTGTGCGTGGTGTTGGCAACAGGTGTAAAAGTGGTGGTGACAGCTGTGTTTAAAAGGGGGCTTTGCACTTTAGGTAACACTGATGGTTTTCACCATGGAAAATTTGGGAGAGCACCACAAGAACAAAATGAAGTTTCAAGAGATGGAATTGGAAGTGTTAGTGGACGAGAGAAAGAAACACATTACTGAGTAACACAAAAGACATCTGTCACTCCAATAATTTTGGGAAGAAGCGCATAAAAGCCATGTTTAATTTTTTTAATATCCTGCATCCCGAGTGCACGAGAATTGGATTCATGTGCCCATCATGCGTAACAATCCGTTTAAAACGTTTGGATAGCAAACCCATAAAAACTGCCCTGGGAGGGGCCAACACCAATTGCCACAGTGCGCTGAAATGACTCATCAGTTATATGGCATGACTCCTTCTTGTGACTGGCTCCAAGTTATCCTTTAGGTAATTCAGAAGCTCCAAAATTGCATTGTTCAATAATGGATTTTGTTTCTGGCATTTCAAAAACAATTACCCAAGCGAATAGGTTCTTCCAGTCGCTTCTCAAATTTCCTGCACTACGCTGACATCACTGTGTATGATGGTTTGCACCTCCCTTTCACTAGCTCTATTTTAAATCAGCCAGCGCAATTCGACACGGGTTTGATAAATCACATTTTGGGTGCTCAATTTGATTCATTGGCATAATACTCCTCCCACAACGCACTAAATGTACTCGACGGCAATAGTGCCTGTTTGACAGAAGTAATCCTGGGTGCCCCCAATTAGTAGACCAACTTCCACATCTTTTGGCATAAGCAATCAAATGTGTGCCTGTTTTTGCATGTCCAAACCTTTAGTAAATCAAGCCCTATGAGACCAAGAAGACATTTAACAATTGACCAACAGTGCTTCGCTATTGCTAAACTCCAAACAGAATTTTCTCAGATGGAAATGGCCACTGAGCCTAGAGTGTCCCATAGTGTATTCGGTAAGGTGCAAAAGAGAGTCACAAAACAGCACATAAGTCGATGTCTTTGGAACTTTTCATGGATCAAACGTGAAGCCTAAATTCCCATCCCAAATTTTTTGTGAGCAGTGTGTTGACCATTTTGGTGTGGGAGAAAAAAAAATAAAAAATCAAGCAACTCTTTACATATGAGACTTTACTGTGAAAATGAAAAACATCCAAGACAAATACATGCTGCCTGATGAGATGAAAAGTTGCAAATGACATTGTATGCACATAAGGGTGCTTGAAGGAGAGTCTTGGATGCTCCGGTTTGTGCTTTCATTGGTTTGCATTAGCAAAGTGCCTCAAACAACACTGTGTTTATTTCTGCGTTGCCGAGTAACCAAGATGGAGGCATGGAAAACTTACGGCAAAGCTCAGGGGCCTCGTCACTGTTGTCCAGACAATCGTTGTCCCCGTCACACTTCCAGCGCTCTTGGATGCAGCGGTTGTTCTTGCAGGCAAACTCCCCGGGCTGGCATTGCGGCGGGGGCACGTAGGAGGGGTTGGCTGCGAGATGGGATCAGGGAAAGGAGCAGAAACAGATGGCCCATTGAGACCACAGTTCCACACAATAGCCTACTGGTGGATTCAGTCCACCTTAAAGTTGCAATAACATTTGAAGATTCCATCCCCCAGATCTGGCAGCTCCACTGTAAAACTATATTGTATAGTGTAGTTTGTGGATGGAAACCTGGGTTTAAAACACTTTAACAGACTCCACCCCTCCTGAGTGATTAATTTCCCATTAAAGTCCACGTTGAGCTTTGATGAAAAATTCCAAGAAACCATTCTTTTTCGATACTATCCTCGGTCGAGAGCATGAGCCTGTCTCAGCTGATTTGGGATACAGTACATCGGTAACACCTGTCACACACAGGACTGAAAAAGTATGTTTTTGGTGTAAGGAACAGGATCGGACGCTGTTTGTTCTGTGTGAGTCACAGACAGCGAGAAAAAACTATTTGATGTGCTGCACATCTTTTTATCTTGAAAATTGTGTTTATATTGAAAGGCAATGTGCAACAGTCTGGTTTCCTCAAGATGGCAAAGCTGGGTTTAAAAAAGGGGTATTTTTGTACATTGAGGATAACCAATTGTGTGATATGTAGTGAAAGTGTGGGCTTTTATCAATTTACAGTTTTTGTTCTGTTGTATACACTTTAATACATGCAGTTGTCACGTTCAACCCCAGTTTGTGCTCTGGTTGCAGACAACGGTCTAATTTTGTGGCCTTTATTTTGTACATTTTTTATGTAAAATGAAATGGTCTTTTATGATTGAAAAACTGCCATGCGTGTACTTTCAAAGTTTTTGTTTTTTTTCCTTTTTGTGATGAATACATTTCCTTGGATTGCCTAAGTGAGAAGCCCTGCTCAAGCCGACACTTAAACTGAACCTGGAACCCTCTCACTGTGAGACAACAACACTAACCACTCATCCTCTGTGCTGTCTCACCTTTACAGGTGACGTTATCCACATCAAGGATTTGATCATCAGCACAGCCACAGGACCTGCCATTAGGGATGGCAAGGCAAAGACTGCTACATCCCCCGTTCATAACCCTGCATACATTGGTGCCTTTGCAAGAAAATAATAGAAATTGGCCATGAGTACTATCAGATGGTTAATACTGACTACTGTGAGGAGTGTTGAGGTACCTTGCTGCTGGTGAGCGTCATACACTCTAATCTCAAAGATAGGCGGCCTCTCATTTCGAAGAAGCGTGACTGTCTTCGTGACTTGGTCCAGTTTGTAGATGCTACCTCCACGGTACTCATTCCAAAAGAGAAATTGTTTATAGTGACACAAACCAAAGGCGTGGTTCAGCTCCTGCCCCTCATACACCACCTTTTAATTGAGGAACCAGAGGAAGATATCACTTTCATAAACATGTATGACGTTGACGGAAAAAAGAATATTGAGATTATACTGTATTCTCAAGTAAAACCAACCTTCCGTTCGGTCGTGTTGAGGTAAACCATCTCAATACGGTCATAATAGGCGTCAACCCAGTATAGTATACCCTGAGGAATGTCCAGACTCAAGCCATTGGGCCAAAGCACTGTCTTGCTAGTCAGAATCACTTGATGATGGGATCCATCCATCCAAGCTTTTTTGATCTTTCCCCTATTACTCTCAGTGGGATCCTCCTCCCAGTCGGTCCAGTACATCCACCTGGAAGAAGGTGAGGGAAAATTCCAATCAAAAGCCATGTGTGCTGGCACTCCATTTCCAAATTCCTTTAATGACCATTAGACAAGTGGCTCACCCATTTTGGGGGTCCAACACAATGGCACGCGGGTGGCTCATCTTGCCCTCTATGAGAGTCTTGTGCGTCTGAGAAGCCTTTTCAAGTCTGGCAACACTGATAGTCTTCTTAGGCCCGTCATCGGTCCAGTACAGATTACCTCCCATCCAGTCTACTGCCAGCCCCCCCACTGTGTGGATCCCTGAAATATGCAATGTAAAGCGCTTTGAAAAATGTATTAAACTATGATGCAAAGCAGCATTATATGTTGCTACACCAGCTAGCAGGTGAGGGGTGTGTGCTGGCCAGCAAAGTTCGTTGACACCAAAGTCACCTGAGCATGCATTTATGGACCTTGTTTTGTGCACTGGGACACAGTCATGCAAGGAGCTTCCTGAAAACCTTCCATTAAAATAGCCCCTGTATTGATTAATGCTGTATTACAAAAAAAAATATATTTCCGACCCCCCCCAGACTAGAAAAGGGCAACTGGGACAGTGCTCAAAGTTCCTAGTGACAATAGCAGGGGCCACAGAAACAAAAAAACATGATATAAATGTACATTATTTGTATGTGCTGGTTACATTATACATAGCCTGTCCGTTCTGCATGAAAATTAGTGTATACTGTAGCTATGATCGCTACAGCCTCTTTCGTGAATTTCAAATTCAATAATATTTAAACAAAGGATCAAGGCTGGTAAAATGATGAGGCTTAAAGTCAGGAATGCTGACAAAGTTACAGAGCCAGCAACAAATCAAATACTAGCTTAACATGGTCGTCAGCCATGTTTTTTGCTCACATTTGACTGTAGCGTTTTGTGGTCTGACCTCATAAGCTCCCTAGTCATATTTCCAATCTAATCACCAGCCTCAAATGCAGCAGAAGAGGCGTGTCTGAATGCTTTTGTCCCGATGTGCATTTGAAATTCTTACCGTCTTTTAATATGGTGTCTCTCTCTGTCCCGTCTATCTTCTGTCGACCAATAATGTAGCTGGTAGCGTCAGCAAAGTAGATGAATTCACTGGCGGCGTGAAAATCCAAAGCTCGGGGGTTCATGAGGTTCTCAATGGGGATCATGTACTCGTCCGGTACCTTAGCATTCATATCCATCCCCCTGATGATCCCAGGGCGACCCTTACCGTACACCAAGAACAACTCGTGGTCTGGTTCTAGAGATGAAAAAACATTTGTAACCACCATCACCAAAATGTAAACAAGGGGTACAATTAAGATGAACATAGTCACTCACTTTTGCAAGACTTGCCGTCATTGCCCAGGCTGAAGCCAAATCGGCAACGGCAGGTGCGCGTCTTGTGGCTGTTGCCCAGCAGACAGATGTCAGAACAACCTCCAGCCTTACCAAACTGATCCAAGGCACATGCATGGCTACGCACTTTGAAAAGAGTATATATAACACAACAGTTATACATATTGTAGCTATATCATTGAAAAAAACTGAGCATTATAGACAGGGATACCCCGAGGTTGGCGTCGCTGGTGGTACACGTGCAGCGCGGCACCGCGGTCAACCCGCGTCACCACCTGGAAGTCGGAACTGTTGAAGCGGTTCACTCGGATCACACTGGTCTTGGGGTTGAGGTTGCCTTCGTCCGAGTTGGTGGCGTACAGGTAGTTCTCAAAGACAGTCAGCCCATATAGGTGCTCAATCTGAAATGCAATAATAATAAGCGATCAAAGAAAGGATATCGCTTACTGTATATACATTTTAGTATAGTAGTTCATTTTGTGTGACAAATCTGTTGTGCAATCACGTGTTAACAATTTTGAAGTGCAAAAAGAGGCAGCCCAAAAAAATTATTTGTACTAATTTTGGCTAAATCTGAGGGTTGTGATGTGCGGAATGGGCTCCATAAAAAAAAAAGCATTACATTAAAATCAATATGTACTGTTCATTGTTAATACTGCAAAACAGGAGTTATCGGTGAATAATACATGACTTTTCATGATAAATCATACAGAAGGTATGTATTCATAAATATGTGCAGATTAATGTTGACCCAAATTAGCACTCATAGGCCTTGCTGGAGGTCTGGTCTTGGTGTCATTCTACTTATATTAGCGTTAGTTTGTTTCTATGCAGCTCTGTTCTGTTGCAAAGTGCAACGTACGAGCCCTCGTCCTCACTCCCACCCCTGCCGCTCTAAACACACACGCACGCACACACACACACACAAATACACGCGCGCACACGTGCACGCACCGCCTCCTTCCCACTCTCCCTCCACTGCAATCCTGATTTCATTAAGACCATTACACCACTACGGGTTTGAGCCAAGCTTCACTAGAGCCAGACTAATATGTTTAGGGAGGCATTAGGCAGGAAAATCACACACTCTTAAGTTGTATCAATCAAAGCAATAAAAAAAGACTTCTCCATTCGGGTAAAGCCTTTTCGTTAAATGCACAAAAGACAAAAGAACTGTAGGTTTCAGAAGATGAAAAGATGAAAAAATGTACTATGACTAGGAAAAACTGGCTTTTTATGCTATTAAAGGAGGGTTTTAATGAATCAGTTAAGGGAGTGTGGGTGGGACTGATGACCATTTGTGCTTAGTTCCACAGTATAAAGGGAGTGAATCCGTGTTCTATTGTTGGATGATCATTCAAATCTCACCAGCAGGCCCTGAATGATGGTGTGTCTGTTCTTGCCCTCATAGTCCACCACTTCAATGTAGTCCAGGTAGGCATCAGCCCAGTACACCAGCCGGTTGACCAAGTCCAGAGTGATGCCATGCGGAAAGACTATCTTACTGTCCACCAGCTTTGTGCGGTTCTGACCGTCCATGTCGCAACGTTCCACCCTCGGCGTGGACCCATAGTCCGTAAAGAAGACTTTTCTGCAGCGCAAGACAAGAAATGAGGATTTCATCAAAAAAATAAGGGAACAAAAAGGAAGTGAGGATTTTCAGGAGGATAAAAATTAGGAAGTGACACTTTCAAAAAAGGAACTTGTGTCACTTGATCCAAAAACATGTTGGATCAGCACTTTGCTTATCATATGACAGCATTTTCTTCGACAGTGTTGCTATAATAGACAGTGAGAGGTAACGTCAAGGGCATGAGAAAGGAGGCACACACCCCATCGCTGGGTCCAAGGCGATGCCTTTCGGGTTGTACAGTTCTTGGTCCAGCAGGGTCACACATGTCTGGCCATTCTTGTTGCAGACAAACACCCAGTCGTCCACATCATCCACAAAGTAGAAGTTTCCGGTCAGCCAGTCAATTGCCATCTGTTCCACATCTGAAGGGGTGTAAAAGAAGACAGCACAGAACCATTAAGTACTAAAACTGAAGTAATTGAACATCAATGGCTGGACAACCTGTCACTTTGTGAGTATTGACTCCCCAAGTATGATCACTTCTTAGAAAACGTTTGAGTCCATCAGCAAAACTTATCGTTCATGCAAACGAAGCAAGTTACATTCATAAAGACACAAAACAAAATGACTCCCTCAGTTTCACCGCAAATCAATTCTTTGTTGCTTAAGTTAATAGTTTCCACTGCTATTTATCAGGATAAAAATAATAATTTGCAATTAATCATAGTGACTACAGACTCGCAAAGCATTTACTAGTTTTGCTCTTAATCTTGAGCAAGCTGACGTGTAGGAATGTGGCAGGAATTTGGTTTAATGTCTTGTTGTTTATACAGCACAAACAAAAAGTTGTTTCTCCTTCAAACCTATGAAGACAGATTACAGAAACACTCACTTGGTCTATACTAGTCACTGTCCCAAAGTCTTCCAGCCCACAACATATTAGAGTAGAATTTGCTTCTGAGACCCAAAAAATATATACAGTATCATGTACAGTACTGCACTGGCAGCATTCTGCTTTGGCTGTTAAAGAGGCAATAAAAACTGACCCAGGACCTGTTCTGTCACCATGTTTAGGGTTAACTAGATTATGGTTAAACTACTGTACATGACTCACGTATCGTAATGAATGAATGAAAGTAAGTTGAAGCAACATTATGTCCAACAGTCCGTCATTCTTTTGTTTGATGGAGCATGTGACACTGTAAAAATTAGCTTGGCTTTACAAGGATCACACCCTTTTTCAAAAAGGAAATTTATCAGCCACACTGCTTACAAAGCTGACTTCATCTTGCAAGAAAGAGGAACCTTCTATGCAAAACTAAGACTCAGCTAAAATTATGCTAAAACTCTGACTTTCGGTGAGAATCACCCCAACACGAACTTCCCCCAATGAAGAGGGAGACAAATGTTACTTCGTATTTTAACAGCTGCCATCACTTGTTTTCAAAGCACTGCACAATCACACAAACTCAGTACAAAGGAACAACTTTGACATCCTTTATTTGACGAGCATCTACAGGAATGCTGCAGTCAGCATGTCAAAGGTGAATTCAACAGCAGCACACGCATGTTCTACAGCAGAGCCCATACATACACATCTGGGCCTAATGTATAAATCCCCTTCCTCCCCCACCCCCCCCAAAAAACAATCATGCATAGCTTCAAGTGGCGAATCCCACCGAGGACTCTAGCATGCTTAGGTTACTATAAAGGCGGAATAGAGGAGAATGAAAATATTGACAGGGGGTGGCATAAAGTCATGTCATCTGAAGTAAACACATGCCGGGCCGAAATGAATTTATGACGAGAACATTGGAAATGACGGCGCATCTCCAACCAGAAATAATTCAGGGCTGTCTACAAAAGCAGAGTCTTCCAGTCTAAAAGGGAGATAAATGAAAACACACAAGCTGAAAGGGGGCGGGGGGGGACAAAATAGTACGTTTTGAAAAAAACACACACTAAAAATACGGTTTTGACAGAAAAGGTTTGTCATGAAGCTAAGAGGGATAATGATACTCCCAACAGTACCAATTTTGAGCCAATATCGCTCTAAAACCCCCCCCAGCATTGATTAGACTCCTACACAGAGGCTGTTGCACAACCCTATACTCAGTTGAAAAACAACCTACAATTCCGGAAAGCCATTTTGTCATTTGACATCTTTCTTCATTCAGCGCTTGATAAGTACGGAGTTTGTTGGAAGATTCCACCCTCTCGCCACATGGAGCCACCGTGCACTCTCACAGTCCTCGCCGCGGACTAACGTGCCAAACGTTTTACCAACTGAGGGGATCTTACGTGTTGACTTTTTTAAACCAGTTTTATAACATGCAAAGGCTAAAGAGTGTCACTACAACGAACTGAGCTGATTTCTTACTGTTTGCATACTCACACACATACTGAAATGTTTTAATCAGCCACCCTTTGCAGAATTCCCTATCATTTACCTGAACTACGGCAACAACTAACGATTATTTGGATAATTGATAACTCTGTCGATTATATTTTTTCAACTAATCGATGAATCAGATTAAAAATGTTTTCAAAATTTCTATCCCTTTATTCAAAAAGAGGACATTATTTCAAATTGACTAGAGAAAATGCAGAAACATAAATTGTTTAGGATTCAGTTAACTGGATGGGTCTGTAACATGTCTGAAAATAGGGCAAAATGTTGATCATTTCCCCCCCCCCTTTTTTTTTTTTGTCGTCTTCGGCTGTTTGGTCAAGCAGAAGTTAGAATCTGTCTCTCTTTTATGCTGGAACAGTTTTTAACAGAGGTATAAATTGCCACTGTGGTTCTTTGTATTCTTATATATATTAATTGAAAAGTTCCGTCGGACAGAACAACATTTTAAAGGGGAGTGACAGAAAAACAAAAAGAAGAAACAGTGGGGAAAAAAATGATTCAATAATGGGACACTAGCTGTAAAAAACATGAGGAAAATAAATAAATAGACCAACCCAAGAAGCGGGGTCAGGTCTAGCATAATTCCCCCCCAAGTACAAGATGTTTGCAAATGTCCTGTTTTGATAATAGGTCTGCTTTATTATTATAATAGGTATGATTATTAATATTTACTGCTTTATTATAATATTATTATTATAGAAGAAGAATCTTTATTCGTCGTGAACACATGCACACAAAACCTTTCCCCTGCATTTTTAACCCATGTTGGTGGTGGATGGTACATTTCCGCATCCTCTCAAGCTCTGCCATGCAGCGGGTTTTTTGTTTGCTCACATTCTTCTGCCGGTTGGTGACTTGAACCACGGTGGCCATGGTTGCCCCAATTATATTAATAAATATCATTATTAATATTTACTGTTGAGAGTCTGAAAAAGTTAAACAAAGTCTTTAAACGATTAATCGACTATCAAAATTCATTAGATTAATTTGCGATAATCGATTCGTTGACGATTAATCATTGCAGCTCTAACCTGAACCCAAGTATAGCTGAAAGCTGAAGAAAAGAAGCTTAGGACACACTTTGAATTGCATTTACTCTGATGCCTTACAACAAAAGGTAAGAAGAAAGGCCTAGTGACTGAATGATGAACAGCAGGACACAATGTGAAGTGATGGAACCTGCTGTGGAGTTCTGCTCACAGGGTGGAGAGGATGGGATTGGCAGGCTCTGCACCCCTTTTATCTTCCCAGACACGCTGACGAGCTCGCTACATCTGGAACTTCCAGTCTAGTCATCTGTCATGCTCTCCAAAGCTCTAAAGCGATAAATCAACTTGTGTGCGAACCGTGCTTCAAACTGCCAACCTCCTGAGCTCTAACTTAACCACGTCACTCTAAAGCCATCCCCCTAGTTCTGCCCACCACTCGTTTTAGAGAGGGACCTAACTGAAATGCTTATCAGCATGACATGTCTGGGCAGTAAATATGAGTCAGCAGCAGAGGTACTAAGGTGTGTTGTTCAAAATGTCAAAAATATATAATAAATAGACCTACTGTTTACAATTATGAAACAAGATGTACAGTATATCTACATGGAGGACAAGTGAGTATTCAGCAAAGAAGTCAGATGATTGTTTTATAGCTCCTCCACTGCAACTCATGAATCCGAATCTTTCTCAAGAGGGGAAGCCTGTTGACATGTCATCCACAACGTGCAGTCGAGGCCCACTGGAATAACGCGGTGACAATAGATTACTGCATGAAGCCATATTCCAACGCAGAGTGTGAGGCGATTTTGCTGACTTGTGACCTCACAAGATGCCTGCTACTGTCACAAGTCATCATTTAAGAGTTGCACATGAAGATAAAGTAAAAGGTAATATGTTACCAAGTACTGCGCCGATGACTCAAAGGTATTTGGGTCAGTATGTGTGTGCGTGCATGACCTGACTGGACAGGACCTAAGACAGCTTCAGGAATGCAAGGACTGTTCAGGCTCACATTTGCCAGTGGCAGAATGTATTATTTCATCATTGGTTCAGTTCCTCTATTGTCCTCCCTTGAGCTTAGATCCCATAAACCCTTCAACGCATTTATCAGCTTCTCAAACATCATTGACGGTGGCTATCTGGATACCTCTAATCATGACACAGGGTTCAGGTCCTGGGTTGGACACACCCATCACCTCTACTCGTTTTCCCTACAACTGCACTTCCATACCATATCAACGGAACACTCCACACATGAGCCTACACCCTTGATTTGTTTTACCCTCTGTCTACATTTCTAGGCCAAGATTAACAGCTCTCCCAGCGAGACAAGAAAAAACTGTTTGTAAGTGTAGGAAAATAGATAGCAATGTGAGTGAGTGTGCGTGCGTGTGAGTGTGTGCATGCGCGCGCGCGTGTGTGTGCGCGTGTGTTTGTGCGGGCATGTGCATGCGTTTCCACAGACAAGGCATTTCACTTTATCATTGTTTGCAGTTTTGTCGCCATTGCATTTCTTTCAGGAAATCGCATTGGAGGGAAAGCAAACAGAACTTTTACTAGAAAATCTAGTAGCTAAAACCATCGGATCAATAGAATAAAAAAATATGGAGGATCGTGTACATTGCAGTGAAACGCACTTTAAAAGGATAACAGCAGGCATTCTTTATTTCAGCACCAATGTACCCAGTGCATGAATCAATATACTGTAAATAAAGGAGCCCGCTGTTGCATGTTTGAAAAATTAATGCCTAACGACACGCTGGCAGCAATATCATAGAACCATAAATCAGCTACAAAGCGATTAGCTAGATGATTTAGTAATGTGTCAGTACATTCTCTCTCTTCAAAGACCAACTGTCAGAAAAATAAAGCAGGACTCAGCATATTCTGTTTGGTCCTGTAGTGCTACAATGAGCAGCTCAGATTTGTTTTTTCGTGAGAAATTGAAATTTGACCATTTTTCATTGGTGCCCTCAGCTCTCATCACAAAATTTTGCATTGATTGATTGAGAGTTCAGTCTGCGTCAATGTGTCCACAACTCTCAGTTACTTTGATAGTATGGTGGCCTTGAATGGTGAAAAAGCAAAAGTTTTGGAAAAGTGCTAAATTGTTCAACCTGTGGCATGTTAGCATGTCCCAAACAATAAGATCCGCATCACATTGATATTGCCAGTATAGCTTTAGAATAAGTGTGTAGTTCAACTAAGTAAGTAGTTACATTTGTGCATTACTTAGAGCAGTGACTCCAACTACTGTGCCACAATGAACATAAGTGAGCGGTGAGTAACCATTATTAGGAGTATCAAATTTTGATTATAATAAAGATCAAGAAACAGAATTTAGGGTTAAAAAAAACAAAACAAAAAAAACAAGACAAAACAAAAGCCTCACTCCAACAATCTGTAATAGAAACAGAAGTGTTTCCTTATTGTGTCAACAGCACTACTCACGGTGCAGGGTGATGGAAATGTTAATGGTGCGGATGTCGGTGACCGTTTTGAGGTCAGGGATTCTGGCGCATTTCAGCTGCGTGGCTGCCGGTGTTTCCCCCACATCGATCCAGCAGACGGTCTCCTCGGCATAGATGAAGTCCATCGCCATGGTCTGCTTGGTGGCAATGGAGGGCAGCCGGGACGTGGAGCCACTCAGTGAAGTGCAGCGGATGTCGTGCAGGTTTGCAATCAAGAGCATAGGAAGACGTTCTACCGGCTCTAGGGATGGTGAGGAGAAAGGAGCGGCTGTAAGAGGAAGGAACGCACTGAAGCAGGGGCAGAAATGAAATGGCAAGTCTCACCATTTTTGGCTTTGCAGGAGCGATTGTCTGGCTGCAGCAGGTAGCCCTCAACACAGCTGCAGAGGTAGGAGCCCTCAGTGTTTTTGCACGTCTGACTGCATGTCCCATACACACTGCACTCATTGAAATCTGCCAGGAGAGGGATGTGATGGTCATTATTACAAAGACAAATAGGCTACGCTAAACCCTTACATACAGTTCTAGTCAAATTAGACCTGTTTTGACATTTGACAGCAATTTAAAAAAAAAATGTAATTCTTTTACCCTGAAATTAAATGACTCATCCTAAAGTGACCAAAAATTGAAAATGAAAATATCTCCAAATGTTATTCTTTTGTACAAGTGCTGCAAAGTTTGTATACACTGAGGTGGTTGCGAGTTAAATTCGACTCGTTTACTCAAATGGATTTTAGATGTACCAGTGTGTGTTAAATCAAGGTAAATGATGATAATGGTAGGGAATTGGAAATCGTAAAACTTTGAAACTGAATAACGCCATATACTGTATGTGTGTATTTTACATGGGACAGTGGTAACAGTGTATGGATCTTTAAACAGTTTTGAGAACTGTCCGTTACTACCACATTTGAAAAGAGTAAAACAGCATAAGAAATATATATAACGCACAGGAGTCAAGTATCTGCAATGTAGCAAAATAATCATAAATAAGTGGTGTAAAACAAAAAAAATACATGTTCCCTATTCTCTGAAACATTCAGTAATGATTAAATATCCATTTATTAATGTCAGACAGACTTTTACGCTAATACATTTTGAAAAGATCTGCAGTTCATAATTTGATACAGACAATCGCTATGAGGATAATCCTTCAATTGGGACTTGGACCATACTAAATGAAAAGCATGTAAGGTTTAAATATTTCGATAAGCACTGCCGCCAAACAAAAATGGCCACTCACCTTTACATGTCTTTCCGTCTGTGGCCACCTCATAGCCGTTGCCACAGTAGCACTTGGGTCCATCGTGAGTCACAGCGCAGTGGAACTGGCACCCATGGGATGCACAGGCCGGTGCGTTCTCTAAAACATGAACACACAGAGGACATAAAACACTATAACATAACTTAAGGGCACAATATCCTAAATGACAAAAGAGGGCAAACTAAAGCCTTTTAGATAATTGCTCTGCATCTTTTGAATATTTTAATACGCAGTGCAGCTATGCCTGGGAGACTACCATATCTTCTCACATGTCCTCTTCTGACAGGGGTGGTGCATGTGGACATGAACTCAAGAACACGCTGGGGAAAAAAATGTAGGAGACATCTTTTCTGCAGTGTGCCTGTAAGTAAGAGTTAGGGTGTCCGATGAACTCTAACATGTGAATGGGTCACATCCATTGCTGGTACATGAAATGGAAACATTAGAGAATGTTTCACAACCCCGGTTCAGCACACTTAGAATGGTCCGGTGAACCACACTAGGTGGGTGGATGCTGCCCCAAAGTTCAGAAAAACAGCACATGAAACCAGAGATTAACTTGGAGGAAATTGCAGGATGTGAAGGTGGAAGAATTCATTTTAACCCAACTTTAGGCCCTTATTCACATTCAGGTTAATGTGTTCTTGTAAATTTTATTAAAAAAAAAAAAAAAAAGAGCATATTTTATTTTCCTGTGCATCGAATCAGCATAGGCAAAAACTATCCTATTACCTATATCACAGCATGAATTGAAGGACACTGAATTTAAAATGGCTAAATCATATGGGTGGGGGTGGGAGTTAGACGCTGGAGCCAGAATGCGATAAAGAAATACTTATGAAATGGAGGTACTGCTGTAGGAAGTGACATTAAAAAGAAATAATTATCATGATGCAGATATCAAAAGTTCAAAGTTCGGGCTGGCACAACCATATCGAGAAACTTCCAAGTCATATTACGACGAGCTTCTTCCGCTGGAGGATTTTCTAGGACACACTCATGTCCTCTAATCCTCCCCTATATGACAAAATATACTGTACGTACGTATGTTACCTGTCTCAGTGTTACTAACTTGTTTAGCTCTCGTTTTTTTTTTTCCCTGTCAGAAAAAACAACATTGAGTGAGTAAATGAATGACTAACCATTCATTTCCACAATAATATGCTACTATATTGTATGTACTGTACATCCATGAGAATCCACCTAGTAATAGCCACACTGCTTCAGTTGAGACGGATTAAGCCGATGAAGGCTCTTTCGTTATGTAAAGCCGGTAGCACAGTGGGTCACAATGGCTCCTTTGTTGTGACCCCACTGAAAGGAAGAGTCCTCCAGCAAAATGTGTGGCCCATATTGAATCAATTCACCAGATCTCACACTGTGAAAAACCCCTGCCAATTGGAAGGCTAAAAGATCCCTCCCAAAACCAGCCATGTTCCATTTTGTTCCGTTATGCACCTGTTTATTTGTCACAGTATGAAGGATTCCATCAATATTGACTTATGTGATGCAAATATTCGGAATCGGATTGCTAAAACAAAAGTACTTATTGACATTTGGCATTAGTGTTTCGGTTTTATGATTATTTGCACATAATTTAATAAAGGTCTTACAATCTTTTATGAAAATGCTTGTTTTGGACAGAGAAAAATATTTTCATTTTAAAAGGCTATTGCTGTATGTCCTGCAATCTCTTACTCCTGATGATGAAAGAAGTCAATCAAGAGTTTGGAAACTTATCAAGCATTTACTGTACCTATATGAATCTATTAGAAGAACAGAGCGGAGGGAGGGGGGAAAAAAGATGCAAACAAAAGTGAATAGCGGCGCCTGAAGGGCTTCAAGATGAGGTGTGTTGGAACATTCCACCTCCAAGCAAACAGCAGCAGCAGACGTTTGACCAGAGGTTAATGAACGAAGCAAACAGATTACATAGACACAGAGGAGGCCTTTAATCCTAAACAAGCGTGCCAATGCCACTGATCCTTTTATTGCATGGATGAAAACCTGTTCACTAATCACAGGCTTCACATAGGGAGAGAATAGTGAGAGTGTAAAATAAAAGTCCAATTGAGAGAATTCACATTTTTAAACAAGACACCAACCCCCTCAAGTGTCAAAGTATGCATCATGGCAGCATAAAGAGGGAATAAAAATCCATAAAATCAGATATCCTCAGATGAGAATCATGCCACTTCCTCATGTTAATAAAAACCAGACATTTATTGCCAACGAGACTGCAGCTTAAACAGACAGCTCTGAAACATTCTGTCATTAGAATACAGTAATTGATGACATATACACACATATACCAACGACAAAAAAATTACTAGTTGCAAATCTACAGTGAGAACTGTGAGGCAGATGTGCTAAGTGAGGGGTGTCAAACATATGGCCCGCGGGCCAGAACCGGCCCGTCAGTGGGTCCGATCCGGCCCGTGGGGATGGAGAACACATTAACTGCTATTTTTCAATAAAATTAACTTATTGCTAATTTTGTCCACTGGAAGGTGCACTGACAACACTTAAATTACATTGATGCACTTGTAGCCAAACAATACCTAGTTTCAGGAACACACTAATAGAAAATGGTGTGCCATGTTCACACTGGGAAAAACCTCCTGTTTGAAATGTTTTAAGACATTGACTATGCCAAAATTTAAGTCAAAAGCTTCACTTCAAAAGAGGTTGGTTTGGCGGAACTTTCTTGTTGTTTTTTCCATGCACTTACATTTTTATGTATACATTTACAAAGGATGCACAACTGAATGGTGCATTCTCACTGACTCATAATACTGTTGAAATAATCTTTGGTTAAAAATTTCAAACTGCTCATATGATTACAAAATTTGCAACAAGCTAATAATGAATAAATGTGAATATTTTCCGAAAGTACTTGTAATTATTTGCACCACAACAATGGGGAAAATTTGGAATAACTGTTATTTATGGGTTTTTAAGCCACAGATATTGTGGTTAGGCCCGCTTGAGTTCTAATTGAGGTAAATGTGGCCCGTGAACTAAAAGGAGTTTAACAACCGTGTGCTAACCAGTTGGCCACCGTGCCACACAGTGAAAACATGAGACCATCGAATATGGTCTCTATATGGCACAGACCATTAAATAAATGAAATAGGGACATTTATTGCAGATGGCAGTCAGTGGAGTAATGCTGAGATTATCTTGATTTAAACCAAGGGAGGGGATGAGTCAGTCCAGGGCGTCTCAACGCTGTCTAAGGTTTTGGATCATTTATTTTAGTCTACATCTGTGTTGTTGCTGACTGAAGTTGACACTTGTGCATTTTGGTCACGTGTGCATGCAGGTTGTGGCTGGTTTTCCGTAAATGTCAACACAGTGATATCAGACGTGTCACTTGAAAATAAATGAAAATAGACAAAATTAATCGGCTATACAGTAGGCATTACGTAAGAATTGGGAATTTAACCCTGCTGTGTAAATCTAGCTTTAAAAAAAAAAAAAGTCTTTAGAGGAGCGACGTTGCGAAAGACAATGGCCCTCAAGCATTCTGGAGATATGTTCAAGAGAATAGTACCAATGTGAGGTCTCAGTGACCCTGACCTTTCAGCCACCAAATCATTTGCGCCAGGTTGGTATAAATTCCTTTGGGGGGTTATCTCCTCTAGAAGAGTGGGATAACATGAAAAGAGGCCGTGACCAGAGTGAAATCATAAATAGCAGGCATGTTTGACAAGTGCAGGACATGTTTCGGATGTGTGCTTTTCAGTTAAGAGCTGCAATAAGACCATGTGGACCTGTAGATAGGATGTCTTCTGATGGGGATTC